>NW_016107356.1:5512520-5592649 GCF_001604975.1 Cebus imitator
AGGCAGGCAGGCAGGCAAGCAAGCCCTAAATATTTTTCCCAAAGACTGAATGTTTTTAAGGGGAGATATCTTTCTTATCCAGTTGCTGGTTCTCTGCTCAAAGGGCAAACAAGTGAAAACATCAGAAAGTCTCCAGTAGTGGAAACAATGCATAGGCAGTCAAACCTCCATGAAAACTTCTGAAAGTTGAAGTAGGTGTGTGAAGAATCATCTTAATTAAGAGCTGCTTGTCTGGCCATAGCTGCTATATTTTATGGCATGGGCTTGATTCCTAGGGACTCCTGGAAGTTACACTCAAGAGTGCATTTTGTACCACTCACTCCTCCGTATCCGATATTCTGTTTCACAGTCTTCCATGGGAAGAACAAATGAGAAGGAGAGCAAGAGGGAGCACATCAATGAGAAAGAATGATGTTGAGATAATTACAGTGAGCAATAAAGAATTCATCACAGGGACAGAGGACCAGCCCAATGCCCAGCAGCCGTATCTATTGCCTTGTCTTGTTATTCTCTTTTAATAAGACCTGAGCACAGAATAGAGTGATGCCATAGACCAGGAATTTAAATGTACATTCCTCTTCCTTAGGAGAGCCCTCAAATAATCTTTGCACAGTGTGACCTCTCCTTTAAGACATGGTTAGCTGTTTGAATGGGGCTGTCATCCCTGGTCATTTATCATGAGATTCTGGGTCTTCTCACAAAGAAGCATAGAGAACCCGCTGAGTGTTTTCACCTGGGCCTCAGTCTACTGATGAAAATCCTCCTCAATAAAAAGCTAATTCATCACCATTTTGGTACCCAAAGTAGACGTAAGCTATGCCTAATTCCACCCATTTGCTGTGTGATTCTATTCTTAAATACAAAGTACCTGGTATCAGGATCAGTTCTTACAATGCGCCTGATGATATGAAAGGCTGGATTATGGCATTGTAGAAGGAATTGACCTTATTGATTAAGACAAAGAGAGTCTTCAAAATGTGATAACTCATGTCTTCAGTAACAAAAAGAGGAAAAAAGATTGGGTTAGATGTTTGTTTTTTCAAAGTTTAACATAGACTATTTTTTAAAAATTTACTAAACATCTACAATATAATGTAGAAATGGAGATAATGAAATTATAAGTATTTTTTAAATATATTTTTATTTTATTTAAATATTTTTAAAGACAGGATTTGGCTTTGTCACCAAGGCTGGAGTGCAGTGGTATAATCATAGCTCACTATAACCTCGAACCATGGGCTCGAGAGATCCTCCCACCTTGGCCTCCCAAGTAGCTGGGACTGTAGTGCTCACCACCATGCCCCATTAATTTTTTTATTTTTTGTAGAAATAGGGTCTTACTGTGTTTCCCAGGCTAGTCTTGAAATTCTGGCCTCAAGCTCTCCTCCCCCCTCAGCCTCCCAAAGCACTGGAATTACACGTGTGAACCACCATACCTAGCCTATAAGCATTCTTAAAGAACTTGAAACACAGGAACTAACTAAACAACAGACAGAAGCCTACTTGATCCACCTACCGATTGTGGTGGATAAGCTTTTTGATGTGCTGTTGGATTTGCTTTACCAGTATGTTATTGAAGAGTTTTGCATCAATGTTCATCATGGATATCGGCCTGTGTTTTTCTTTTTTAGTTGTGTCTCTTCCAGGTTTTGGTATCAGAGGCTTCATCCTGGGGATGCCAAACTGGTTCAACATATACAAATCTGTAAATGTAACCCACCACATAAACAGAACCAAAGACAAAAACCACATGATGATCTCTATAGATGCAGAGAAGGCCTTCAACAAAATTCAACAGCCCTTTATGCTAAAAACTATCCATAAACTAGGTATCAATAGAATGTATCTCAAAATAATAATAGCTATTTATGACAAACCCACAGCCAATATCATACTGACCGGGCAAAAACTAGAAGCATTCTGTTTAAAAACTGGCGCTAGACAAGGATGCGCTCTCTCGCCACTCCTATTCAGTACAGTATTGGAAGTTTTAGCCAGAGCAATTAGGCAAGAGAAAGAAATAAAGAGCATTCAATCAGGAAAAGAAGAAGTCAAATTGTCCCTATTTGCAGATGACATGATCATATATTTAGAAGACTCCATTGTCTCAGCCCAAAACCTCCTTAAGCTGATAAGTAACTTCAACAAAGTGTCAGGATGCAAAATCAATGTGCAGAAATCACAAGCATTCCTATACACCAATAACAGAAAAACAGAGAGTCAAACCATGAGTAAACTCCCATTCACAATTTCTACAAAGAGAATAAAATATCTAGGAATACAACTAACAAAGGATGTAAAAGATCTCTTCAAGGAGAACTACAAACCATTGCTCAAGGAAATAAGAGAGGACACAAACAGATGGAAAAACATTCCATGTTCATGGTTAGGAAGAATCAATATAGTGAAAATGGCCATACCGCCCAAAGTAATTTATAGATTCAATGCTATCCCCATCAAGCTACCAGTGACCTTCTTCATTGAACTGGAAAAAACCACGTTAAGCTTCATATGGAATGAAAAGAGAGCCCACATAGCCAAGACAATCCTAAGCAAAAGAACAAAGCTGGAGGCATCACACTACCTGACTTCAAGCTATACTACAAGGCCACAGTAATCAAAACAGCATTGTACTGGTACCAAAACAGAGATACAGACCAATGGAACAGAACAGAGCCCTCAGAAGCAACGCCACACATCTACATCCATCTGATCTTTCACAAACTGGACAAAAACAAATAATGGGAAAAGGAGTCCCTGTTTAACAAATGGTGTTGGGAAAACTGGCTATGCAGGAAACTGAAACTGGACCCCTTCCTTATACCTTATACAAAAATTAACTCCAGATGGATTAAATACTTAAATATAAGAACTAACATCATAAAAACCTTAGAAGAAAACCTAGGCAAAACCATTTAGGACATAGGCACAGACAAGGACTTCATGACTAAAACACGAAAATCAATGACAATAAAAGCCAAAATAGACAAATGGGATCTAATTAAACTTAAGACCTTCTGCACAGCAAAAGAAACAATCATTACAGTTAACCAGCAACCAAGTGAACAGGAAAAAATTTTTGAAAGCTACGCATCTGACAAAGGGCTAACACCCAGAATCTACAGAGAACTAAATCAGATTTATAAGAAAAAAACAAACCCATTCAAAAGTGGGTGAAGGATACGAACAGACAATTCAAAAGAAGATATTTATGTGGCCAACAAACATATGAAAAAATGCTCATCATCATTGGTCGTTAGAGAAATGCAAATTAAAACCACATTGAGATGCCATCTCATGCCAGTTAGAAAGGCGATCTTCAAAAAATCTGGAGACAACAGATGCTGGAGAGGATGTGGAGAAATAGGAACACTTTTACATTGTTGGTGGGAGTGTAAATTACTTCAACCATTATGGAAGACAGTGTGGCGATTCTTCAAGGTTCTAGAAATGGAAATTCCATTTGACCCAGCAATCCCATTACTGGGTATATACCCAAAGGATTATAAATCATTCTATTATAAGGACACATGCACACATATGTTTGTTGCAGTGATGTTTACAATAGCAAAGACCCAGAACCAACCCAAATGCCCATCAATGATAGAGTGGACAAAGAAATATGTGGCACATCTACACCATGGAATACTATGCAACCATAAAAAATGACGAGTTCGTGTCCTTTGTAGAGACATGGATGAATCTAGAAACCATCATTCTCATCAAACTGACACAGGAACAGAAAACCAAGCACCACATGTTTTCACTCATAGGTGGGTGATGAACAATGAGAACACATGGGCACAGAGAAGGGAACAACATTCACTGGGTTAGGTGGGGGAGTGGAAGAGAGGGGAGGAGAGGGACAGCAGGGGGCGGGAGGATGGGGAGGGATAACACCAGGAGAAATGCCTGATGTAGATGACGGGCAGTGGAGGGGGGATGGAGACAGCAAACCACCATGGCATGTATGTACCTATGCAACAATCCTGCAGCATGCACTGTGCACATGTATCCCAGAGCCCAAAGTACAATTAAAAAAAAAAAAAAGACAGAAATGGGGAAATATTCAGTTGAATGCTTAATTATTTTGAATACGCAAAGATTAGCATGGTCAATTCCCAACAATTATTATGGAATGGGAAATTGTTTTCCATTTACTTAAGAAATACTTCTGTTGATTAAACACATATTACATGTTAAGACTTTTCTGGGCATTCTACTTGTATAAGTTTAGTTAATCCCCAAATCCTCTGAGGTAAATCCTATTATCAAAGGTTGCCACTTTTAGCATATAGAAATACAAAATGCCCAGTTAAATTTGAATTTCAGAGGAACAATAAGTATTTGTAATATAACTACATCCCACGCAACATTTGAGACACAGCTACGTAAAACGTTATTTGCTATTTTACCTGAAATATACTTTTAACTGGACATCATATATTTTACCTGGCAATGATATTAGTGTTATTATTCCAGTTAAATTATGATTCATCTTCAGGCTACCATCTTTGTCAAACTGTTCTCAGGCATTACTTGGTATTAGCCAACGTGTACAACAACTGGATGAGGCCAAGCTTTACAGAAGTTTCGAGACATTTTTAAGGTGGCTTGAAGGCTTAAACATCCTTTTCATTCTGTCTTCCTAACTCCCAAAGATAGGCTGAACTGGGGGCTTAGAGAGGGCTTACTTCACTTGCCCAAGACCTATGCTAAGCTGCCATACTTGACATACTAGTTAAAATGAAACTTGACATACTACTCTGAGTTTAATACATCTAAAGTCAGGCTACCCTAACAAAACTTCTGGCTTAAAAATTAACCCGTGAGCACAAAAGCATGGAAGAGCTGAGACCTGGTTTAAAAGGGTGATGCCTGAGGAAAGCTTGGGGCAACTAAAATTTAACCCTAGGTTCCCAACCCAACTCTCAGGCCTATCAAGAAAGATAATTTTTATTTAACTGATATTTGTAACGCTTGATTGTGCTGGGCATGGCTCTGTATCTTTTATTCTTCTATTCTTCGTAAAACCCTATAGTGTAAATCCTACTATTATTCCAGTGCTACAGAGGAGGAAACTGAGGAACAAAGGGGTTACATAGTGTCTCAACGTCCACCACTAGTAAATGATAAAGCCAGGATTCAAACCCAGGCAGGCCAGCTCCAGAATTCACGCTCTGAACCACTAAGTAACGTCAATTTGAATTCCATCTATTGTAAAGTTTTGGAAACAGATCAAGAATTCCCTGCATGTATGAGAAAGCACACGATCTGTTCATCATTGCCAAGACTATTTTACAAACATCATCTCCCTTGGGTCTTAGAGCAAGTGGAGAAGGTGTAAATGACAGGTAATATAGGCATTATTATCACCATTTTACAGACGAGATTAAGAGAGGTAACAATGATGCATGATGGGTTCCACATTAGCAAATTAGTAAACACGGAGTCTTCTAATCCAAACCAGATTCTCTATCCATTCCACCTAGGCTCAATACGGTAAGCAGAAATGGAACTCAGAAAATGCTAAGAATGATTGTCTTGCTCTGATTTAAAAATCTGGATTTTGAAATGCAGGAATGTCTTTAAGTTTGGGATTAGAAGAAATCTGAGGCAGGGCTGTTCTTTGTGAAGCAGGCTACAAAGAGATGAAAATCATCAGTCTGAATTATTTGCTCAGTGGTTTTGGGGTAGCTTGGTGACTATGCTAGAATAGGAAGTTTAGGTGTCATTATAAAGAAAATCCCTACTTCATAAAGTGCAACACCAAGTACAGTCATAAACAGAGCTAAGACCTTGCTTCTGCCAAATGGAGGACTTCTACTATGAAAACTTGGATCTCTGCTTAAAGTGCTTATCTGTGTGCCCGGTGTGGTGGCTCACGTCTGTAATCCCAGCACTTTGGGAGGCCAAAGTGGGCAGATGGCCAGAGGTCAGTAGTTCCAGACTAGCCTGGCCAACATGGCGAAACCCCATCTCTACTAAAACTACAAAAAAATTAACCAGGTGTGGTGGCAGATGTCTGTGATCCCAGCTACTCGGGAGGCTGAGGCAATGGAATCACTGGAACCCAGGAGGTGGAGGTTGCAGTGAGCTAAGATTGCGCCACTGCACTTCAGCCTGGATAATGAGAGCAAAACTCTGGAAAAAAAATAAAATGCCTATCAGTGAAAAAGTGATTATAGCTGAATGAACACAAAAGTTGAATTCTGGGTACCTCACTTCCCAAAAGTTTGTTTCCTAGGTACAAAGTTTTATTTCTGGGAAATCACTGTGGCCTGATATTAAGTAACCAGATGATGATGGGTTTAGATCTAAAGCAAAAATGAGAGAGCTCTTAAATAGAAAAAGACACTGGTGTTTATAATGTGTATTTTAGAGAAAAGGCAGTAATGTATGACTTTTCCAAAGGTAAGCAGAAATCAGCTGTGAAAATAGCTACTGTTGTTAAACTCGAAGTGAGTCACTGTCTGCAGAGCTCTCCTGAAAGAGAAGAATGTGGACTGCTGGGGCCCAGTCGCGGCTGTGATCTCGAGGATGTCGGAGCAGGCAACATGCCCGCTAATGAGACCTCAGAAGTGTCTGATCATCTCTTCTAATTGCTCTGAATAATTGGAGAGCTGCATGGCCTGGCCTTCCTTCCTGAAGACGGTCAGTTCAAATATGCAAATGTAAAATTATTTGAATACTGCTCTAATTGGAGTCCGAGCTACCCATTATTTGCTGGAGAACAAAACAATATGACTAAAAACACTGACTATCAAATCCTTCATTTTAAGCTTCACTGAGCTCCCCAAATTACCACAGGCAGTCCTGACAAGGGCCCACTTTACAAGGGAGTTGATGACCCCTAATTAAGACACAAGGCACTTCTAGTTTTGCTAATATTTGAAATTGAAATTGGTTTGACCTACGCAGTTCCATACAGTGCCACCAAGTGAAGCTCAAATCCAGGCACCTTAAGTTGACAAAATGTCCAATAGCCCATTACATGCATTGCAAATTCAAGTTCCATCCATCGCCGCCCCGTCGCATTCCCCAAGTTGATTGCATTACTGAATGGCAAATCTAAAATACCATACATAATCACATGGTTTTCTGTAGAAACTTTATCCAACAAAGGATATTGGACAGACATTACAAATTCTTTTTCCTACCAAGAGTTGGGATCCAGAGTGCACCCGTGTTTGGCCACTGTGAGCTGGAGTGCTCTCTCAGTCTCTCTCCACTTATCTTTCCAGCAATCTCTTCTTTTTTAACACAAGTCTCATCTTCTCTCCTCTCCCTATTCCAGTCTTCATCTTTCATCATGTTCCAAAATACCTTCCCCTTCACTGACAGCCCTGCTCATGACTTGGAGATTTGGGTGGTGTTTTTTTTTTTTTTTTTAACCTTTCTAAACCTATTTCTGCATCTACCTCAGTAATATCCAATCACATTCTACTATAATTTTCCAGATGAAGTTACAAAACCCTGCCTTCTCTTTTAATTTGTGCTAATTCCATCTCTTCTTCCTATATCCCATCTTCCTCATCCTCAGAAACAAAACTTTTCCCAACTGCACTCAAATTTACTCTCTCCATTCTTCCCATATTTCTTGAAAGAGTTGACACCTCCTGCTTGGACTTCCTCATCACCCGAGAGTTCCTTGACATTTTATAATCTGTTCTCCAGTCCTACACTAGCAATAAGATTTTGGTAGAAACCAAATGTTAAGGAACTCTTGCTTTGGAGTCAGATCCCAAGAGCTGGAACTCCTGCTCTCTAAAGGACTAATGCCTAGCTAGACAATTTATTTTTCTTCCTTTTGAAATAGGATTCTAATAAATTTCAGTGTCTCATAGAATTACCGTAATGAGTAAGTGACACAGATGCTTGACACCACACTAGTCCTATGTTAAGTGGTTGGAAGTGGTGAATCTTGTGTGTTTGCCATTGTTATTATGCTGCGAGGCCAAATCTTATGATATTCATCAATTTTCATCTTCTTTAACTTCTCAGCACCATTTATTTCAAGATTATTCAAAGTATTTCAATGTTCTCCTTACTTCTCTTCCATGACAATTACTAATCTAATTCTGCCCTTATCTCTGATGATTTTTCTTCTGTCCTTAGTGGATCCAATTCCTCCCCCACCAAACTATAGACTGTCTTTAGGAGTGCGGTCAGCTGATCCCCACCTCCTCCTACACTATTTTCCCCTGCGATCTCTCCATGAACAGAACTACTATTATCCCTGTCTTATTTATGGTTAACTCCCAAATGTGGAAGGCCAGGCTCAGCCTCTCCCACAAACTATCTGCTGAACAAATCCTGATATGCCAGCATCTCATATTAGCAAGTTGAATCTAATATAACAGAAACCAAACTTCTTTTCCCTCCCTTCTCCATAAGGCCTATTCCACTCTCCCTTATTTCTGTGAAAGTCATTACCAATTCCCAGGCCTCAGGTTATGAACCTGAGAGCCATCTCTAACTCTTCTTATTATTTATCCCCAAACTCAGAGCATCATCTTTACTTCTTACAGAGATACAGAGAATTGTTACCCTGAATCCAAGCAGATGGTTGGAATAAGAAGAAAGGAAATCTTGGAAGAAAGTGTTATTTTAGAGGTTGTAATGGCTGCAAAAGAATTAAGGAATACAAAAGTTTCATTTAATACCTACCATGTTTCAAAGAATGTATTAGGTGTTTCTTTCCTGTTATAATAATGAGAAAGTCATTATTTCAAGAAGAAAGGGAAGTTTATTTTTAAAGCTCTGATGATGAACTGGGAATGTCTTTGATGAGGGAAATCAAGGAGCAATGTCTTCAAGGATGAGATGCCCAAGGGTCATCCAGTGGGCTGGGGCTACTCAAAGTCAAGGACAGCAGAAGGAGAGACGAACTCATAACCAGTAATATCTTGTAATGAGATTATTGGCAAAGTCTGGAAACCTAACTCTTTACAAAATCCCCAAGGCCAAGAAGGAAGGAGTGGATTTTAGTGCTTTACTGCACTGAGAAAGAGGTCAATGTATGTCACAGACAATGGAAAAGAACTGAAACTACCTGAGTTCCTATTTGGAATCTATCTCTTCTGTTGACACCCTCTTTGACCCAAAAAGACTTAGCACTATGATGAAGCTGAGGCCTGAGCTAGGTGAGAGTTGACATTGGTGGTCTAATTATTGTGTGTCATGGGCATCTCATTTAATCTTCACAGCCACTCTCTGAATTAGAAAGTTAAGTTTCCAGATAAAGAAACTGAGATTCCATAGATGCTCAGTTATTTAATGGCTAAGCCAAGATTTTTACACTGTGGACTCAGAAAGCCAATGGGTTAATGACTACATTAAGCCACTACTTACGTCTGTTGTCTCTATAAAACTAACTGAGGACTGGGACACTTTACAGGTGCAATCACTGAATCATTGGCAATCTCTGAGGAGATATGGAGGATGGGAAACCTTCAAAAAGAACAAGATCACCAGTGTTCATAAAGAAGAATAAGGTCAATTCTGCAAAATAGTAATTTCTAACATGACCCAATAATCAGTTGTTACGTAGATGGTTTGTGAGGACTTAAACAGGACATGGTTCATACTAGGAGCAACACAGATTCTTAAAAACAGACTATGTCACACTAATTGCATTTCCATTTTTCTACTGTACGCTTACAAGGGAGGGAGGGAGTCAGCAGATTAATGCATATGCACAGAGTTTCACATTGGTGAGAAACTTCAGGACTGGCTGGATGATGTTTAAGTTCACATATAACATACTAACTAAGATGTCACTTGGCCTTGTCATACCTACTGTGTGGAACTCACTGCCTTGCATAATAGCACATTTCATATGTGAAGAGCTGAGACTATTTTGGATAGCTTGGATGAGTCAGCAAGTATTTTCCTATATTAAGTTGAAATCTAGTGCCATGAAGGTTTATACCATTTGGTTTTGCTTTAAACACTTGGAGGAAATTCAGCATAGATCTGACTTTCTTTTCCCATGGAGAGTGGTTCATACATGAACACAAATACTAGGCTCCTTACTCTCACCTCCTCCCTCTGTTTCTTTAATCAATCCTCCTCTAATTAGTCCAGTTCCCAACTTGCTACACAGCATGAGAACCACCTAGGGAGATTTTTGATATTTTTAAAGACCTTCTTCAAGAGTGAAATCATTCCATCAATCAGACAAAACTAAAGAAACATTATATCTACCATCTAACTTTATCAATTTATAACACTCTATCATCTTTGCTTCAAATCTCATTTGTAAAACCATTGCAGACACATTACACCCCACATTTATCCTTCTCAGATGCCCTTTACTTCCCTCCTCCCCGTTATGGGTTGAATTGTATCCCCAAAATAAAATTTGTATGTTGAAGTCCTACTCCCCAGTACATCTGAATGTGACCTTCTTTGGAAATAGGGTCCTTGCAGATATAATGCATTAAGATAAGGTCATAATTGAGTAGGAATAGGGACTTCTGGCTTCCAGAAATGTGAGATGATAAATTTCTGTTGTTTAAACCTTTCAGTTTATGGTACTTTGTAAAGGTAACTCTAGCACACTAATTCATTCCCCAGAGGTAATCACTATCATGGATTAAGTATTTATCAACTCAAAGAGATATGTAGTAATATATTGGTCTGTTCTCACACTGCTATGAAGACATACCTGAGACTAGGTAATTTATAAAGGAAAGAGGTTTAATTGACTCAGGGTGGCCTCTTCAAATCATGGCAGAAGGAGAAGGAGGCACCTTCTCCATATAGCGGTAGGAGGGAGGGAGTGAGGGAGAGAACAAGGAAGAGCCACACTTTAAAACCATCAGTTCTCCTGAGAACTCACTCACTCTGATGAGAACAGCATGGGGGAACTGCCCCCATGATCCAATCACCTCCATCTGGTTCCTCCTTTGATGTGTGGGGAATATAATTTGAGATAAGATTTGGGGGGGGCATAGACCATACCAAGTAGTGTCTATAAATATTTGAAAGTATTGTTTCCTAGTTCATATATTTTACATAAATGTTGTGGAATTATAAAATATCCTTCAACACCTCCTTTTTGATACAAATACAATGCACTTTAAATGGGCTACAGAAATGCCAAAAGTTAGGATGGCCAGAGCCTCAGTGAAGTTCACATGGATAGGCTTTTCTCAATACCTCAGTGTTCCATGAAATTACCAGCAATTGCTGTTCTTATTAAGTTCCATACTGTGTTCTAAGAATAAGTCATGATTTATTTGTTAATAGCATAAGTACAGGTCAATTTTTGGGCTCTCTATTTTGCTCCATTTGTCTATTTATCTATCTTATCCCCAAGCCACTCTTTCTTGATTACTACTCTATGGACAGCCTTAAAATATGGTGGTGTATAGCCTACTCATTCTTTTTCTGGATGGTTGAGTATTCTAGATCATTTTCATTCCTGTATAAATTTTAAAATCTCCTGGAAAATTATATAAAAGATGCCTAGGAGATTTTAGCCAGGAGTGCATTAAATCTATAGATCACTTTGGGTTGAATAGAAATCTTAACAATATTGAGTTGTAAATCTATGAACATAATATATATTTTCATTTTACTTAGGTCTTCTTTCATTTCCCTCAGCAATGTTTTGAATATCTAGTATAGAGATCTTTCATGTAATTTTTTTTTGCTATTGTAAATGGTACAGTTTAAATTTTATTTTTCAATTTCTGTTGCTACTATATAGAAATATAATTTTTTGATATATATGTTATAGTTATGCTATGTAGTTATGCTTAAAGATCTCAGTATCATCCCCTTAAGATCTTTAAGCATAACTATATTTTCAACCTTAAAACCATATATATATGATTTTATATAGATACACATATATGGTTTGTATATGACATATATGGTTTTATATGTATTTAAGGTATATATATGCATAAAACATATATATGTACACACATATAAAAACATTGTATTTCTATATAGTAGCAATAAAAATTAGAAAATAAAATATATACATATGTATATAAATAATATATAAATATATAAATATATATGTATACATATGGACTTTGTATCCTGCAACCTTATTAAATTCACTTTTTGGTTCTAGTAATTGATTCATGATTACTCAGCATTTTCTAATATACACTCTGTATGTAAATGCAGATAACCTAATGTTTTCTTTTCTAGCTTTAAGGCATAGGCTAGAAACTCTAGTACAATGTTGACTGAAAATTATGAGAGTGGATATTATTTCCTTATTTTCAACCTTAAAGGAAAAACATCCATTTTTCCCCATTAAGTATAAAGTGGATTACAGATTTTTGTACAAGCTCTTTAGTCATCTGAGAAAATATCCTTCTATTTCTGTCTAATGTTTTTTCCTTACTTATTGAGATGAAAATGTGATTTTTGTCCCTTATTTTCTAAATTGCATTGATTGATTTTGAACATTTAGCCAGCATTGTATTTTTCAAAAACACACACAAATGGCATGATATATCATCCTTTTCTATATACTGTGGGTTCAATTTGTTAGTCTCTTTGACAATATTTTCATCCATATTCATGAAATTTTTTTGAAATGTCTTTGTCAGGTTTATCAGGATTGTCCTGGCCTCTTGAGAAGTAATCCATTTCATTTATTTTTAAAATAATCTGTGTAAGGTTAGTATTATTTCGTCCTTAGATATTTGAGGGAGTTTACCATTAAAGGTAACTGGAACTGGTATCTTTTTTTGTGAGATTTTAAATTACAAATTTTATTTCAGTATGAGACTATAGAGAATTTCCATTTCTTTTTGTGTACATTCTGCAAATACCTGTTTTCAAAAAGAATTTATTTAAACCACCATGACACATGACTACCTATGTAATAAACCTGTACATTCTGCACATGTATCCCAGAACTTAAAGTACAAAAACAAAAAAGTTTATGGTAGGAATTAACACTTAACTGCTAATTTAAAACCTATGTGACACTTTCTTTACCCCAAGTTATTTAAGTGGTAAGATTATTAAATTTTTAGTTTAATATAATAAAAGAATTCATTTATTTTAATTGGCCTGATTCCTTGGTATAAAAATTGTTCCTAACGTTTTCTTATTTTTCTTTTAACACTGAAGGACCTTAGTGTTGCTTTTATTCTTTCATTCGTAATATAGTGATTTCTGTTCTTTGTTTTCTTATTACATCCACCAAGAGGATTATCTATTTTATTACCTTTTTCAAAGAAACAAGTTTAAATTTTATTTATTCTTTCAACCTTGTGTCCATTTCATATGTCATTTATATCTGCTGTTTTTTTACTTTCTCTTCTTTACTTCATTTGAGTTCAATTAGCTCTTTTTTTCTGCTTCTTATGATGAAAGTTTATATCATTTATTTTAAACGCTTTGTCTCTATCCTAATATAAGCACTTAAGGCTACCAATTTCTCTTTAAACAGTACTTTAGATGATTCTCATACACTTTTATCTTATTGTGTTTTCAGTATCATTTAGGTAAAAATATTTCCAAATTTCCAAATTTGACCCATGAGTAATTTAATATTATGTAGCTTATTTCCAAATATGTGAGGACTTTTCAAATGTCTTGTTAGTGATTTCCAACAAAATGCTGATGTGGTCAGAGAGCATACTCTATATAATTTCATTTCTTTGAAATCTATTGAAATTTGTTTTATGGTCCAAAATGTGATTTATCATGGTGAATATTTCATATGTCCTATAAAAGAGTATGTTTCTGTGGTTATTGGCTGGTCATTCGCATAAGTATAAACCATAAAGACTTGGTTTATAGTATTGCTTAAATCATTTACAGGCTTATTGATTTTTGTCTAGTTCTATCAATTCCTGAGGGAATGGTACTGAGATCTCCAAGTATAACTATAGCTTTGTTTACATCTCTTTTTATGTCTAAGAGTTTGCTTCCTGCACTCAGATGTGCTGTATTAGATGTATATGCATTTAGGATTATATCTTCTTGACCATTTTATCATTAAAAATAGTATCTTTATCTGAAGTAATATTTGTCTTTAAGTCTATTTTGTTGATATTCATATAGCTACTCCTGTTTTCTGTGATTACTATTTGCATACTTTAGCTGGTCTATCCATTTTGCCTAACCTAACCATGCCTGTAGATTTAAACTGAATCTCTTGCAAACAACATATAGTTGAGTTTTGCTTCTTTAAAATAAAGTCTTATAATTTTTGTCTTTTAAGTAAATGCCTTTATATTTAATAAAAAGATCGTGTGGGTGAGTCTCCTAATGTTCTGTTTGTTTTCTTTTGTCTCAGAAGTTCATTGTTTCTGTTTTGAATTTTTAGAACACCATATATTAGTTTTCAGTAGTTGTTCTAAGGATTATGATATTTGTCTTTAGCACAATACAACCTATGCTGAATTTANTTGAGTTTTGCTTCTTTAAAATAAAGTCTTATAATTTTTGTCTTTTAAGTAAATGCCTTTATATTTAATAAAAAGATCGTGTGGGTGAGTCTCCTCCTTTTGGATTCAATTTGTATTTTATAATATGCTCTTATCTTCCCTTTTGAATTTTTAGAACACCATATATTAGTTTTCAGTAGTTGTTCTAAGGATTATGATATTTGTCTTTAGCACAATACAACCTATGCTGAATTTATAATACTTCTCACATAAGAAACTAACAAAAGTATAATTTCATTTACTTTCTCCTATTCTTTGTGTTACTATCCTCATATATTTTTCTACATATTATAGGCCATATAATACATTTTTATTAGTTTCATTATTCTTGCTTAAAGAGAAATTAATAATTGATAGAAGAGCATCTTTTATACTTTTTCATGTATTTATGAGGCATGTCACTCCTCATTTCTTCCTATATAGCCAAATTTCCATCTGGTAACAGTTGTCTTCCACTTGCATAATTTCCTTTAACATTCTTTGAAGCATAGGTCTACTATTGATATCTCCTCTCAGTTTTGGTTACCTGAAAAATGTCCTCATCTGGCTTTTATTCACAGGCTATATCGGCTATATATAGAATTCTATGTTAATCTTGTTGCTGTTTCTTCAGCATTGTAGAGATATTATTGTTCCATTGCCTTCTGGTTTACATTGTTTTTGCAAAAAGTCTGAAATAATTATTATTATTCTTCCTATGTATCTAACTGGTTTATTTTTTTTTCCCCTCTGGATGCTTTCAATTTTCTCTTTAGGTTTTATCTATCTTCTTATGATGCTCCTAAAAATGACTTTGCATTTTTTTTTTTTTTTGGTCTGGGTTTATCTGAACTTCTTGAATCTGCAGATTGACATTTGAAGTCAAATCTGGAAATAACCTGATCTGTTATCCTTCCTTCCTTTTTTTTTCTCATCTCCAATCTCTCTCCTTATTTTTTAGGATTTCAATTATAAATCTATTAGACTTGATACTGGGCCACAGGTCACTGAAGTTCTCTTCATATTTTTTCAGTCTCCTCCTCTCCTTCTCCTTCTCCTCCATCTCAGTGTTTCCATTTGGGTAATTTACATGGACCTCTATGTTAATTCATTCCTTTTTTTCTTAGTGCAGTTTCCAATACACTGTTAAGGCTATCCAGGCAAATTTCTATTTCTGCTATTTTATTACTATGTTATAGAAATTTTATCTTATTCTTTTTGATAGTTTTCATTTATCAGCTGATAGTTGCCATCTGTTCATTCATTATGTGGACATTTTCCTTTCAAATTGGAACTTCAACTTTGGTTCATTAGCACCCCAGCATCTCTCAGTACTATGTGTCCTCTGGATTCTCCATTCATCTCACAGTCCCTAGCAACTATGTTCTGCCTGGCCTCATGGAGTCTCTACCCATACAGAGCTTCGTACGTCACTCAAAACTCCAGGGAATCCCTATGCTGGTATACAGAACTCCTTCTGTGTGAAGTTCCCCTCTCTCTAGTGCTTCAACCAACAAATTCAGTTACTAATGTTGCTCCAGACTTTGTCTGTTTCATGTGCCCAGTGTTGGTTCTGCGTTTTTGTGTCACAGGTTGGAAAGTGTCCTCAAATGATTGAGTTGAATGTGGGGTTCACTTAATGTATCTCCCTTCTTTTGAGGAGCACAGCTTGTATTAACTGCAGAGTTTAATATCTGAAAATAGTTGCTTCATGTAGTTTTCTTACTTTCAGTAGTGGACAACTGTGTCTAAAACTCATTAATTCATCATGGCTACAACTGGACAACTCATTTAGCATTTTATTGATAGTAGTGTAGCTAAAATGGTATCTATAGCTATTCCATTTCATTCAGGTTTTTATTGTAGTAGGTTTCTTTAATTTGGTATTCCAAAGAGAATATAATCCTTAAGCTCCCAAATACTATTATATAGAACAAATGTTCATCAAATGGTTGTAAAATATATTAATGAACAAAAGTATGTAATTTTGTTTTATTATTTCTAAAAGCTTTTCACCTTTCATTATTTTCCAAGTGAGTTTGCATTTTTAGATTTGCTTTTTCCTTACCTTAGTCTGTGTCTGTTCTGTTTCAACACTCACAGAGTTTCCAGTCTAGAGACATAAAGGAGCCAGTAAAAACAATACGAATACAGTCTATATCAGTTGGGCCACTGAATGAGACTTTTTCTTTAAATAATAATAATAATATGTTTTAAAGTATTTGTAAGATAATCTTATCACCTAACACAGTGAACACTAAACATAAATGAACACTTAACAAATATACATAAAATTATTCTTTTGCTGTTATTTTAGTTTTAAAACTCAGTTATTGGAAAAGACAGAAGCTCACTAAGGAAAATCAAAGCTTTGTTTTACTTGTGTTTTGTATGCTACATGGAAATTGTCACAATAAGAAAATATTTATGAGATTAAATTGACTTAAGAGCAAAGAGCCATTGTTTTTTAAGTACCTTATCAAACTGTTTCCAGAATATAGACTGAGAATATACTCTGAAAAAACATCCAAGTATTTAAACCTACAGTAATTTATGTTGATTTCTGTTGCCAGATATTGCTGCTCAATGCTCAACATTACATCCTGTGTTGAGGTGGGTAAGGTAATGAAGCATTAAGTCTGGCCTGGGCTGAAGAACAGGCCCTATCTTGGCTGCGTGCCCATGACTGAACATATGTCACGGCACAGCCAAACTGGCAGTGTCTGGCATTACTTCCTGGTGGTCGTCACAGCTGACCTTTTTTTTTTTTTAAATACTGTGAATGTGTGCATGGTCCAATACCTCAGCTTAAGTTATGCCTAGGAGATGCAAGACAGATCTTTGGTTTGTCTCTAGCTGAGCTCTCCCCTCAAAATTTCTGGAATGCTTTAGAATGACGACTTAGATATAATTTGAGACACACCTTTTATTAGGACCCAACCATCAGGTGGTCAAATGTAATGAACTTCTTTCTCCTACAGATAGTAAATGAATTTTCAACTCTCACTAGCACATTTACCAGTCTGATGAGACATGTTTTAAATTTTCCAGGACAGGAGACCTCTATCTATCAGGCAGCTGTCCTGGGAGCTCTGCCCTGACTCATAAGGACCACAAAACTTACTAAACTCACAGCCCCTCAGAGGGGTTCTCATAAACTGACCTATTTTTTTCAGTCATTTCACAGAAATACTAAAGTTTAGGTGGTGACTTCTTATTGTCATCTAGGTGGACATTTATAAATATGCTTTGAATTGTACAGCAAGACCAAGAGAGAATAAAGTTGATCAGCTTCCAGCATATTCCTAAATGTAAAGAAACCCTTTATATTGAAAAAGTAAGAAATGGCGGCCCAATAGGCAGGAGAAGAAAAATGAGTCTTTTGGGAACCAAAGGATCCAGAAGCTTTCATGTCTTCTTTTCTCCTCCACAGATGGCTACAAACACAATTGTAATGAAAATTGATTTCCAGTGGCACCCCGTCTCCTACTTCCAGGTCCTTTCCTCCTGCATTGGTTCTGTTTCCCAACTACCTCTTCCATCTTCCCTCCAGGAACCTCTGTATTGCCATGCTTCCTTATCTTTTATCAAAATCTTATCTTAGACAAGGTTGTTATATCAGTCATTCACACCTTAGTATAAACTAAAGTAGATGTCTTATCTTGGTAAATACCTTGTATATCACCTTCCTCTACTAAAAGAAATTTCTAATATCAGAGTATAAAGAGTTATTCAAGATAAAGGAGGAATTTCTTAGCATCATTGAACCTGAAAACTTACTCTGCTAATATGTAAGATCATCTCTGAACTACCCTAACCATTTACCCTTGTATTCAATCTCTTGGCCAACAATTAAGATAAAATTAATTCTGGAACAACAGTCTTGAGCATGATGAATATGGTATTTGTTATGGGGATTCAGAGGAGAACGATATTCCTTCTGGTTGAAAAAATCCTGGAATTATTTATGAAGGAAGTAGGGTTAGTACTGAGCCTTGTACATCCTAGACTCTTCCTCTATTTCTGCAGCTGTAAAATGTTTGTGGTGAGATTTACTAGAACAAGATGTATAGAAGAACCTAACTAAGGTGGTCTGCTGGTTGACTGCTGGAGTTTGGACTTTGTAAGGAAGATGGAATCACAGGTAAATTCTGGCCTCATGGTGTCATTTTTAGAGGCCACCTTCCAAATATGCAGCTAAGTGCATGTTTTTCTCCTGTTGTCCCACGTCCATCAATCAACATTTCCTGCCGGGTGCGGTGGATCAAGCCTGTAATCCCAGCACTTTGGGAGGCCGAGGCGGGTGGATCACGAGGTCAAGAGATCGAGACCATCCTGGTCAACATGGTGAAACCCCGTCTCTACTAAAAATACAAAAAATTAGCTGGGCATGGTGGCACGTGCCTGTAATCCCAGCTACTCAGGAGGCTGAGGCAGGAGAATTGCCTGAACCCAGGAGACGGAGGTTGCGGTGAGCCGAGATCGCGCCATTGCACTCCAGCCTGGGTAACAAGAGCGAGACTCCGTCTCAAAAAAAAAAAAAAAAAAAAATTCCTTTGGGGTAAATCCCCTTAAGGCTACCTCTGGGGAACTGGGAGAGGCTATGTAGACCTCTCTCACTGATTCATCCCTAGACTAGATACCATAGCTGATGGGCAGACAATATCCTGAGAGATGCTAAGAGTTGGGAAAAGTAAATAAATCAACAAAAAGACACACGATGACAATGTAAAAACTAGGTAAGGCAACATACACACATCTATTTATCATATTTTTATTGAATGCCTCTATGCTGCATGCTAATGTGATAGTATCTTCTGTGGGTTGAACTGTCATGGGTTCTACAAAATTCATATGCTGAAAGTCTAATGCCCCATACCTCAGAATGTGACTCATTTAGAAATGGGGACATTACAGATGTGATTAGTTCAGATGAGGTCTTACAACAGGCCCCTAATTCAATATGACTGGTATCCTTATACCATTTCTCTAATGACCAGTGATGATGAGCCTTTTTTCATGTCTGTTGGCTGTATAAATATCTTCTTTTGAAAAGTATCTGTTCATATCCTTCACCCATTTTTTGATGGGGTTGTTTGTTTTTTCTTGGAAATTTGTTTTAGTTCTTTGTAGATTCTGGATATCAGCCTTTTGTCAGATGGGTAGCTTACAAACATTTTTTCCCATTGTGTAGGTTGCTGGTTCACTCTGATGATTGTTTCTTTTGCTGTGCAGAAGCTCTTAAGTTTAATTAGATCCCATTTGTCTATTTTGGCTTTTGTTGCCATTGCTTTTGGTGTTTTAGTCATGAAGTCCTTGCCTATGCCTGTGTCCTGAATGGTATGTTTTCTTCTAGAGCTTTTATGGTATTAGGTTTTATGTTTAAATCTTTAATCCATTTGTAGTCAATTTTTGTATAAGGTGTAAGGAATGGGACCAGTTTCAGCTTTCTGCACATGGTTAGCCAGTTTTCCCAATACCATAGAGATACCATCTCATGCCAGTTAGAATGACAAACATTAAAAAATCTGGAGACAACAGATGCTGTAGAAGATGTGGAGAAATAGAAATGCTTTTACACTGTTGGTGGCAGTGCAAATTAGGGCAACCATTTGTGGAAGACAGTGTGGCGATTCCTCAAGGATCTAAAAATAGAAATGCCATTTGACCCAGCAATTCCATTACTAGGTGTATACTTAAAGGATTATAAATCATTCTATTATAAAGACACTTACACACGTATGTTTACTATGGCACTGTTCACAATAGAAAAGACTTGGAACCAACACAAATGTGCATCAAAGATAGACTGGGTAAAGAAAATGTGGCACATATACACCATGGAATACTATGCAGCCATAAAAAAGGATGAGTTCATGTCCTTTGCAGGTACATGGATGAATCTGGAAACCATCATTCTCAGCAAACTGACACAAGAACAGAAAACCTAACAGCACATGTTCTCACTCATAAGTGGGTGTTGAACAATGAGAACACATGGACACATGGAGGGGAACATCACACACTGGGGTCTGTTTGGGGGAGGGGGGCTACAATATCAATAGCAGGGCATGGAGAGGTTGGAGAGGGATAACATTAGGAGAAATAGCTAATGTAGGTGACGGGGGGATGGATGCAGCTAACCACCATGGCATGTGTATACCTATGTAACAATCCTGCATGATCTGCACATGTACCCCAGAACTTAAAGTATAATTAAAAAGGGTGGGAAATTTGAACACGAAAACACACTCAGGGAGAATGCCATGTGAATACAAAGACAGAGACAGGGTGATGCATCTAGAATCCAAGAAACACCAAGGTTTGCTGGCAACCCCCAGAAGCAGAGGAGAGCCTGGAGCACATTCTCCCTCACAGCCTTAGAAGGAACCAATCCTCTTATGCTTTAATATCAGACTTCTGACCTCAATACAATACATTTCCTTTTTTAAGCCCCCCAGTTTGTGGTGTGGCAGCCCCCAGGAAACTAATCCAGCATCAAATAAATTATAGTTTTTCTCCTCGGGCACTTATAGCCTGGAGAGAGCCAGGAGAACTTTGATTCAGGCTGGAGGAGAGCAGGGAGGTAACTCCATCATGTGGTATGAGCATGCAGGAGTTGGGGAGAGGGTACCCTGAGGGCCATTTCTGCAAGGTATGGGGGAAGAGCACCGGCTGAAGCATGAAGAGGGCTGAGCTTAGTTCCAGCTCTGCCACTGTCTGGGTGACCTTGGGAAGTCACTACTTCTTGGAACTACAATTTCCTAAAGTAGTCGATAAAAGGCTCCTAAATTAGTGCATTAAAGGTTAGGACGAACAAGGTCATTTCTAAGTTTCTCCAGCTCTACTATTCGCCTGGCTCTGTGTCTACTCCGGGGACATTGCTTAAGCTGAGGAGGTTCAAATGGAAGGCAAGTTTCCAAAATAATTTCTGAAACCTTTTGAAAAGTCACCGAGGGCCAGCTCTCAGCATATTTTGGGTATGAACGTTTCATTGTTCATTGGTTTCATTTTATTTATCTGTTTTGTTGTTTCTGGCTCTGCATGTGACTGAAATTGCTCACTTCATGAGGTTGGGTCTATGGATGTAAAATTCTGTTTAAACAGCATGCAGAACAGCACCCCATGGAGCTAAATGTCTTGTAAAGGCCTCTCTGTTGATTATTTTCAAGAATGGTTTCAGAATATCACCTGGTTGGTATTTCTAAGACTTTTGTATTGTTCGAGATCACCCTTGAAAATTACAACTCTCTTTCTAGCCCACCACCCAGCACTCTCAGATACTTACAGCCTGGAAAGAGCCAGGAGAACTTTGATCAGGGATAGAGGAGAGCAGGGAGGTAACTCCACCATGTGGTATGAGTGTGCAGGAGTTGGGGAGGGGGTACCCTGAGGGCCATTTCTGGAAGGTATGGGGGAAGAAGTGAAGATGAAGAGTAAAGAGGGCCAAGTTTAGTTACAGCTTTGTCACTCTCTGGGTGACCTTGGGAAGTCTCCACTTCTTGGAACTAGTTTCCAAAAGTAGTAGATAAAAGGGTATCTACTTCCCCAGAACATTATCATCCACTGGCCCATTATATACTGTATCATGTGTGATATTCACTTTCTGTCTCCCTTGCTGATAATGTCAGCTCCAGGAAGGTAGGGCTTTTTAGCTGCTTTGATCACTGATGTATCCTCAGTGAGAAATGACTGCTATGATTTGAATATCCCCTCCAAAACTCCTGTTGAAACTTAATTCCCAGTGTGGTAGTATTGAGAAGTGGGGCCTTTAAGAGGTGATTGGGTCATGAAGGCTCTGCATTCATGAGTGGATTACTCCATCCATGGATTAATAGATTGATGGGTTAATGGATTAATGGCTTATTGTGGGAGTGCAACTGGTAGCTTTCTGTGAAGGGGAAGAGGGACCAGAGCACATAGGTGAGCACCCTCAGCTCCGTGGCCATGTGATGCTCTGTGCCATCTCAGGACTCTGTACAGGGTCCCCCTCAGCAAGAAGGCCCTCACCAGAGGTGGCTGCTTGACCTTGGACTTCTCAACCTCTATAACTGCAAAAAAATAAATTCCTTTTCTTTATAAACCCGTTTTAGGTATTCTGTTATAAGCAACAGAAGACGGACTAAGATAATGACTAAGAGGATCCCTTAAACACACATCGGCCATTGGAAGAAGTCACAGTCACCTGGCACCCAGCCTAGGACTTGGCATGTGGTAAATGCTCAGTGAGTGTTTGCTGAGTGAATACATGATTGCCCATAACACTACACAGATTTACAGTCTTCACTGAGACTTCCATATACATACACCTGGATTAAATGGTTGAGAAAGTGAAAGGACTTAATCAAGTTCATGTGAATTAGAGGTGGGAACTTACATTCTCTGTCTTGGTAACCAACCTGCACAATCTTAAAAAGCAGAACACTAGAAACACCTTGGTAGAAATTAAGCACAGAAAGAACTACTAAAGAGGATTTGGGCTGAGGGATCTTGGCCCTCATAGAACGTGGGGGCAGAATTCTAAGATGGTCTCACAGATATCCTCTCTTGGTATATACAAGCCCTATAAAATCCCTTCCTCCAAGTAGCAGCAGAACCTGCGAATATGATGAGGTATCAGTCCTGGAGTTATATTATATTATATACAAAAGGCAGGTTATTTGGGATGAGCCTAATTCATCAGATGAGGTCTTTAAGAGTGTTTATTCCAACTGGTTGCAGAGAAGAAAATCAGAGAGATGTGTTCTTGTTGGCCTGAAAGTAGTAATGACCATGTGGTGAACTGCCTACAGGGGCCACGTGGCAGGGAACTGCAGGCAGCCTCCAGAAGCCAAGAGCCTTCTTGGGCCAACATCTAGCAAGGAAATAAGGACCTCTGTCATACAAACACAAAGAAATGAAGTCCACCAACAAACAGTGAACTTGGAAAAGGATCCTGCACCTCGGATGAGAACCGTAGCACCTTCCTTCAGATGAGAACTGTACAGTAGTGTGTTCAACATCTTAACTGTGGTCTGTGAAACCAAGAGCAGAAAGCCCTGCCACACCCAGCCTGGACTTTGTACCTACAGCAACTGTGAACTCATTAATTCGGGTTGTTTGCAGCCACTAAGTTTAGGTCATTTGCTATGAGGCAATAGAAAATCAATACATATAGTGAGCTAGCTGAGTTTACTTCTTAATGGTTAAAAAGATGAACAAATAAAGCTTACCAAGGGCTGTTAGGGGTAAGAGGAGCTTTGTAAGAGATACAGAGTTTCTACTGGCATCAATGAAAAAGTTTTGGGTATAGATAGTGATGATGGGTACTGTCAATATATTTTAATGACACTGGTTGTAAACTCATGAATAGTTAAAATGATAAACAGTACGCTATGTATGTATTATCACTTTTTTTAAAGGGGGAAAGATGAATAAATAAAATAAAAAGAATATTAGATCACTCTTTTTCTTTGATTATGGCCAAGGATATTCTTCTCAGATCCCTAAACTCAGTCCTATTCAAAATTAATTCTAATGGACTCAAAATAGCCTTCAACTGAAAAATAAATTTTATTTTAAAAATATTTTTAAAATATTAAAAATAAGTTGTCTATCAAATAAATGTTGAGTCTTGTTGACTCATATAGTAGGGGCATTAGAAAAATCAATATAAATTGGTAAGAGAGAAAAATAGGTTGAATCCTATGAATCATCTTGAGCTTTGACAGACAGGAAGGGAAAAGACAGAGTTACATGCCCTGGAAAGATGAGAATGGGTCGGGTCAGACGAGCAGCACTCATAAGGCAAGATGGAAAACCTTCGGCATTTTACCTAAGCCCTATGACTGCTCAGGGCAGACCTAAGCAGGACAAAGAGCCCACCAAGGCAGGTGGAGGGCAGGACCCAGATAGGAGGGAGAGAACACCAGCCAAGCTGTGGGAGAGGAGAGGGGAGAGCCCAGCAATGACCAGGAAGCTTTTTGTCTGGGGCCATGAACGTGGGACCCTACCCAGCAGTGACGGCTCAGTTGACCTGTCAGGGAGGAAGGCCCTGGGAATAGTGACAACATGATGCCATGGAGAGCTGGGATGCTTGGGACTGAGGCATAAGGATCTTCTCAATGGCATCTTTTTAGAGAAGGAGGATTTTTTAAGAGTTTGACTTTAGAATTGGGTTCCCTAGGCATTGATTGCTGGGCATGGAGAAACATGACCATCCCAGAACAGGCCTATGGTCTAATTAAAATGAGAACTGAGAGCTCTCCCAGAAGGTAGACTTCATGGCTGTGGATTGTGGTCTCGTCAATGCGTTCTCAACAATTCCAGCTGGCGCTTCTTGTTTAGTTTCCTGATCTCCCATCCACACAATACCCATGCCCATAAATGACCCTCCGTCCCACAAACCATTCTGCCTTTTGTTTTCTTCTTACATCCTGTACATCACCCTACTTCTATGGAGGATCCCACAATTTATTAATAACAATAACAATAAAAATGGCAACAATATAAAACCAATATTGCTTATTGGCCATGCACAGTACACTGCAGCCATGCTAAGCACTCAAAAGACCTTGTCTCCTTCAGTTCTCACAGTAGCGTTAGGAGATGGGGGAGGAAAGAGCTCAGCTTGGAAAGGGTAATAACCTGTCCCTTGTCACACAGCCAGTGAGCTGGTTATGGGTTTTAACTTAGGCTCATCTGACTCCAAGACTTGTGCTTTCAATTTAGGACGACCCAACTCTCCATTCATTATGATCCTATGAGAAGGAACTTCATAGAGATGGGCCACAGTTTCTTTACGTGGTCTTTCTTTCCGATAGTCTGGAAGTGGCATTCTATGCCAGAGGTAGAAACAAAGCAGGCATCTGTCTGTCCAAAAGAGAAACTGGGGGCAGACTCTTGATGACCTACAGAAATCTAAGAAAAAGCATTACACTCAAGTGTATATTCTAATAAAGCAAAAGATGAAAGGCCTTATGGCAAACAGAATAGAAAACTCCAAAATAATAGAATGAAACTGATTTGTTTGGTGTGAGGCCTTATTTAGTGAGCATCATTTATAACCCTCACTAAAGATTAAGAATCAAAACTAACACACTACACAGTCGTCCACAGAAAATATTCTGGGCAGAACACGGCATTGCTTCTCAAAACATTTGAGAGTATGCATTTTCGCCAGGTGCTCCCTTAACATTTTAAATCTTATTTCCCTGTGGTATCTCTTACTTAAAAAATAAAATAAAATAATGAAAGCTGTCTCTCACTTACACAACACTCCAAATATTTTGAGTACTCACAGTACCAAAATATATATATCAAATATATAAACACATTTGTAACCCTAGTTCTGCAAAGGTCCTTTATCTCTCAGATATTTTGCAATGGTTTCCATAACCTGGGATACCGCTTGTAAAATTTATCTTGACAAGCTAACAGATTTTCCCCAAGACTGGCCAAGAATAATTTTAAAGGAAAAAAAAATGGCTTAACCTAGTTTTCTTGTGTATTCAGGAAAAGACAGGATATACATTTATATCCTTCAGAAGTAAGTAATCCAACTTTCTTTCCAACATGAGTTTAAACATGTTTGGAAGAAGAAAAATAACTAACTTATTAAGTATGCCATTTTATTTTGCTTTGATTGCTCCAGAATTACTAAAAGATAGGGAAGATAGACAACCCCCAAAATGTAAATTATTGAACAATCATAAAAGTAGAAATACTGTGTTATTTATTTCAAAAATAACAACTCTAATTGGGAATTGACATATTAAGAATGACACTTTCTACGTCTGGAATTTTTGGAGAAAAGGTTACTATAGATTAGATAATGCTTGAATAATGAAAGCCTGATTCTTAGCAGAAAAATCTCTTTTGCTTTGAAGTATTTTAACTTAAATGTTTCTAAAAGCTGCCTTTAAAAAAGTACGCTGTATATACCAATTATTGTTTTGAGGTCCAATGAACAAATAAATCTGATGCTATTGACCCAAGTAGGCCTTACATTACCCATTCACAGAATGTCCCCTAAAGACCCCAGGTCTCAAACTTGTACTGGTCCAATTTGTTTTCATACTTAACCATTTCCTTTGTGTTCTCTGTTTATCATCAGAAGCAAGACCGTGGAGTAAACATTTCCTTACCTAAGAAGGCGTTCAGGGCTAGGAGGGGGCTTTGCCCTTCTGCAGTGTGTGGTTGCTTTTTTTTTTTTTTTTTTTTTTTTTTTTTTCAAGAATGTTAGAGTTTTTACTTAGGTTGGTCCCACCTCCAAGTCTCAGCTGCTCTGGGGTTGAGACTGCCATACATCTGATAGCTGGATAGAAAGGAAGAAGGAATAGGGCAGGATGAAGGTTTTCACTTTGCTCTTTAAAAGGGGTTTATCTCCACTCTGTACATGCTGTTCTTCAAATGTCTAGAGGTCATTCACACGAAAATGAATGAGGGAGAAATGGGTAGAAAAATGTTGCCTGTGACAAGCAGTTCCAAGCAAATTCCATCAAAAAGTGGTAAGATGGTACATCATCACGGTAGAAGGAACTTCATAGCTGTGTGGAAAGGTGCTGTAGACACAGGGCGGCGTCCAATCAATTGACTTTCTGCGGAATGGAATGGCTTTCTACAGAGATCAGGAGTAGAAAATAGGGAGGGAGAATGAAAGTCCAAGAAGAAAGACTGTTCCCTGAAGCCAAAGGTGGGAAAGAAACCATACTGTCCCCTACAAATCAGAAGGTGATTCAGTGCAAATCCTATGAAGGCTTGAGTTCATTTTGACTATTGTGCAGATACTCAAATGGCTAAAATGAAAAAGTCTCCATCCTTAGCAATATTTTCAATTTGAGATCTGATTACAAGGCAATGATAGAGTCGGCAAGGGCTGTGAAGACCTCTGGAAAAGGTAATGCTGTCAGAAATAATATGAGCTTTTAACAGCAATGGAGCAAGGTTCCCCAACACACAGACTAAGTGTAAATATGAGTCACAAGCCAATCAGAAAGAAAAAGATCAGGAACAGAAGAAATTGTTTAAGAATATAATACATACTTTTTAAAAATTATAGTTGGCATGGAAAACGGCAGCAATTTCCTGGACATCTTTACACTCACTTTGCAGGTCGCTGTGTTTTACTTCCGGATTATAGGTTGGCATTATAGGGACTATGGTCATTTTTGTGTGAATGGCCTCTAGGCATTTGAAGAACAGCATGTTCAGAAAGCAGGGAGGTAAAACTGCAGGTGTGAGCAGATCACAACCAGCGCCAGAATTAAGGTGAAGAGAGCCAGGCGCTCTCCTTGGACACAAAATTTAAAGAGGCAACCAAACAATGCAGGAACCCAAATCAATCATGTCTTAATGCAACATGTTTTTAAGATCCAAAATCAATGCTAAAAGTCATGATAAATAAAATATCAAAATTTTAAATGAAGATGGAATCAGCATCCCTAAGCCTTAGGCATGAACAGGCTCAGCTCAGTGCTGCTACAGATTCTGTCATTATTTGGACTTTGATAGTTTGTTCATCATAGATTTTTCTGCATTCATTTTGATTTTAAAACTATATGGCATTAAAATATTATTTATTCTGATTACAAGGGGTGTTTTTATGTCCCTTTAAATGATATGCCTGGGGTGAATACCTCACTGACCTCACGCTAAAGAGATTTAGAGAAAACCTCACAGATAACTGCTCAAGACAGACAGAATGCCAGAGAGATGGTAACTGGCCATCTGTAAAAGCCACCAAGACACCTGTGATTATTTCTAAAGTCTTTCCACTTGAGTATTCTGAAATTAGCTCTGAATACTTACTTTTTAATTTAGGAAAGAAAAACAAGAAATCATTGGCAAAAGGCATATAGTTAAAATAATATTGAGAAGCATTTCTAAGTTAATACCTTCATTTCCATTTCAAGAACAATATTTTAACTTTTCAAACAGACCTTTTCAATCTCTGAGGTTCCTAGATTCTAGCATGTCATGAACTCATTGTTACTCAACTTTCTAAATACACAGAGACTAAGCTTCACTATATATTCTGCTTTTAAACCAATGACGAATGATTATTTTAAAACAGCATAAAACTAGCATTGTTTTTACCTTTGTTTCTATGTGCCAAAAATGAGGAAATGTCCTTTAAAATAAAAACAAAATTTCTAGCCATGGGAAGAAGACAAAATTCAAGTAAATAAATTCTACCTATAAATATTTTGGCTGATTGTTCTAGGACGTGAAGTCTTAACTGGTTAGAAGTATTTTACACAACACTCAGCATTAATATATATAAACATATAAAATGTACAAAACTTCTAAAATTGCCTAGTTGCTAAAGTGTTAAAGTATGTCTAATGGAAGCATAGCTGGGAGCTCCGCTGAAGATTTCTCTATATGGTCTCACTTTGCAGCATAGGAAAGAGTGCTCTGCCACCTATTGGCCTTCCTTGTGAAACAGATTTAATCTTACCTGGTAGCAAGGATTTACCTGGCCCTGGACTTGGAGAAAGCCTGGCCTTAACAAACTGCAAGCAACTCCGTCTGGTCCTCTCCCAGGCTTTTGATCAAGACTGGGTCCACCATGGAAAATAGCAGGACTCCCACTCTCACCTCTATGGACCCACTCTGAGAGGCAGCAGATTACTCCCCTCAACTGCACTTAAGAGGGGCATGTATTCACAGTGCAGGGGGCCAGAGGCTGCCAAACAAATGCTTGCTGGCCCCACCTGGATACAGCCAGGAATTTGGGCTGAAGTAATCTCTCACTCTGTGTGCATGCCCAGAGCACATCAAAAAAGGATGCCCTCCCCCCAGGTGTTTGGAGGACCAGAACGGCAAAGAAATATGGTAATTTAGCTCATCACTGGGTCCCACCCATGGAATTCTATGAATGTGCATGAGTTTACCTTGACCAGGAATGTCTTGAAATAACTGGAATGAGAAGAACCTGGTTGGGTTCTTCATCTAGAACAAAATGATGGCTCTACTTTTTCTTTTTTTGAGATAGGGTCTAGCTCTGTCACATGCTCTGGAGTATAGTGGGGCAATCACGGCTCACTGCAGCCTCAAACTACTGGCCTCAAGTGATCCTCTCACCTCAGCCTCTCAAAATGCTGGGGTTACAGGCATGAGCCACTGTGCCTGGCCAGTGATAACTCTTGATTTTCTTTTCTTGCTTATTAAATAGTACCAACCACTAAACTTTAACAGATTGGGTCAAATAATCAATAACATTTGTGTTTTTAGCAGGGAAATGTCTAACATATAGCTCTAGGCAGTTGACACAGTCTTCTTGGGTCTATCTACCTCCTGCCTACCACCCCCCATCCACAATGCCACCATACTTTGTGGCTTCAATAGCACCTCCCCTGAGCCTCTCTGGTTCCAGTCTCATTCCCCCACCCCAAGATCACTGACTCCTTCTCTAACCTGCGTCCAGAGTGGTTTTCCAAGATGCAAATCTGATGACATCATTCCCTTGTTTGAAATTCTTCAGCAGCTCCTCACCCCCCATCAAAGGAACCTCAGATTTTTATCACGGAATATGTGACCTTCTAAGCAGGAATGCTAAAAAAAGCATCTTTCACATAAATAGTAAAATGTTAAGGGAGAACGACGTTTTAGAGAATCTTTTAGAGTCCATTCGCAATGTTAATAAAACAGAACACTGGGTATATGAAAAGTGGATCCATGGTGTTGCCATCAGAATAGGAGGCAACAGCCTGGCATGTCATTCAGAATTTTTCAGGACATAGTAAAATTATCTTCGTCCTTTTGGAAGCTTCTATTTAAAACACAATTTCAAAGGTTTAATATCACTACTATAACTTCATTTAACAAATCTCTAAACAAGGAAAATAAGGTTTGCAATACTCTTTTGCAATGCAGAAGTACACAGAAAGATCAAAGTATTTTCAAAAGCATTATGGAGAATTATTTATGTCTTCTAAAAGATTATATCCCCGCACAGTTTCCTACGATAAGGACCTGGATTAACTTTGTTCTACAAAGAAAGAAAGCCTGATGTATTACATGCTTTTCCATTGCCTCCTTAAGTGGAGCCAAAGAACAAAGCATTTTCCAGAAGGAATGAAGTCGTATCTGTCCTCAGAGCTGCCTAGAGATCAAAAGAATCTTTCTAGCAGTTTTATTGGAAATTTCGGAGGCCTTTAATATTTAGTTTCATAAATGATGGGTGTTAATGGGTGGGGAAAAAATCCCACTTGTAAACTAATGAGTGGCTATCAATCATAATTTTTGAAAAATATTATTTAACTCAAATAAATATAAATATTTCTGATTTCTCCTTGTTAGTATGATGGCTTTCAGTTTGTTTACAGGTAATCTCTCAAACCATTGCTTGTTTCTTATCTACCCAAAGGTAAATAAATTGTGGTAAAGCGGCATGCTACTTTTCAGATGGGAAAAATGTAGAAATGAAACTGTCAGCCTATTAAACTCCTGGGGCTGCTGAAACAAAGTTCCACAAATGGGTGGCTTAAACAACAGACCTTCATTGTCTTCGAGTTCTGGAACTCCAAGTCCACGATCAAGGCATCATCAGGGTTGCTTCCCTCTGAGACTGTGAGGGAGAATCAGCTCCAGGCTCTCCCTGGCTTCTGAGGATGCTGGCGATCTTTGGGGCTCCTCCGCATCACTCCATCTTCTCCGCCTTTGTCTTCTCAGGGCACTCCGTGTGTGTGTGTGTGTGTGTGTGTGTGTAAGAAAATTTCTCCTTTTTATAAAGACACCAGATTAGGGCCCACCGTAGTGACCTCATCTTAACGAATTACTCTTGTAATCGCCCTGTTTTCAAATAAAGTCCCATTCGGAGGCACTGGGGGTTAGGACTTCAGCCTGTGAATGTGGGGAGACATAACTGAATCCATAACACTCAGGTAACCATTTTTAAGAGCATGCCTAATTTTTCAAAATCAAGAATAATTGACTACAGCTAACGATTCCTTGTGTGACTCTTGTCTCCTTCAGTTCTTAAAGGCCCATTTAGTCTGGGGTCATCCTAAAAGTTGGGGCCAGGCAAGGGAGCCTGCGGCCACAAGAGTCTAACCTCACAGGGCCACTTTGTCTGGACAGTTCAGGACACCGGAGCCTGGTGCTTCCTGGGCAGGCTCCTTCCATAGTGTTGGCTCTCGTGCCGGGGCCACCAACATCCCCTGGTGAAGTTGGCTGGCACTTTCCTCCTGCAGAGCAGCTGGGAGCATCCTGCACCAGCCCTGCCTCATATCAGTGCTGGCCTCTTGGCATGCAGGTCTTTGTTCAAACTCAAAAAGATGCTTCTATCTTGAACCAGGTGAATATACACTTACATCAAATACACAGAGAAAAATATTTTGAAGAGTAATGTTACAAAATGTGTAGTTCCTAACATGTCCTTATTAACTGGCATAATTTTGATCATCTCCACATTCTTTTTCCAGATATCCTCCCAACTTGATAGTATAAATCACAATGTCTTCAAGTTCTGAGCATGCCAGTGTCCTTTCTTCCCTGGAGAGACATTTCTGGCTCTTTCCTAAATGCAACAAGAAGACCCTGTACCTCTACTGAGTTTCTCTTACTAAACTAGGACATGTGCCGGCTGCACTTGCTGCTCCACCAACAGCCACTTGAGTTCCTTTTAGCAACTATGTGATTATCAAGGAGTCAGTAGCTCACCTTCTCCTGTTGCATCTCAGCCTGTTGGGGCGTCCTGATCTGCCCTGGACTTTCCCTATCCAGCACTGGCCTCCACGTTCTGAGAACCTCTTGGCCAGGCACATGTGGACAGTCCCCCTACTGTTAACTTACTTTTTAAATCAACAAATAGCCCCAAAATTCTTGGCTGATAGCCAAGCAGAATTTGAACAGATACTATCCCTAAAACAAACAAAAAAGTGAGCTACACAGAAAATTAACTACTTACTCATTCCTTATAATTTTTCTGGAATAATAGAGGGCACCAGTAATACTCCTACCAGGTAGTTTCATCCTACCTGGGCCTTGCTGGAGCTCCAGTCCTGATTCTGCAGCCCTCTTCCGCACGTCTTTGTGTATGCGGTAGCCCTGCTCAATCCCAGGCTGTTTCAACAACCCCAAACCTTCTGATCTCCCTTTGTTTCCACCCGGGACTCACTCATTTTTCTCCTGCTCCCAGTAAAAGGCAGTTTCCTTTCTTCTCTCCTTCTCAGTCAGCAAATGATGCTGATTCTTCCTCTCTTAGTAACAATAACTTAGTGTATGTGATGCTTCCTGGGTTTACAAAGTGCTCTTGTAAACATTCATTATTAGATCTTCTTCAATGTGGGTTCCCTTCCCTACGCCGTTTCTTCTTTTTAAAAGACTCTGATGGTGTGTGTGCGTCTGTGTGTTCTCACTGCTCAAACCCTAGATGAAGCTGTCACCACCCGCCATCCAGATCATTTGGCCCTCACTGGATTTCCTGGCTCAAGACTATCTTCACTCCAGAAATCCTATATACTAGAACCACAAAACATGAATCTCATCATATCCCCTTTCTGTTATAAACCTCAGTCACTCATCACCATACCCAGGATGAAGTCTTAAATCCCTTTCTTGCAGCCAAATGGTTTCAAACCCTTGCCCCACTTCTGTTTGGCTTTACCCACCCAGACCCTCAAATACGGACTTCCGATCCATCTCTCCTCTGCAGTCTCCAGGAGTGGCACGCATCCTCAGCCGCACGTCTTTGCTCTCCTTTTGCTGGGACAGTCCATGTACCTTCTCTGAACAATCCACGACCTTTATTCCAACTCATGTACTGACACACTTAAGATCTCCCTCAACCACTCCAGTCCCCATTTATTTCCACCTTCAACCAAGTCTGCGGCCAGTTTGCAGATACAAATAGGCTCACTCCTTATCCACTGTCATCCCTCCTAGTGCGCCTTTATCTGCAAATTTGGTGAAAACTATGTTTTCCATTCGCGTTAGCAGCTCAGGTTCTCTCTGGTCAGTAGCTATGTTCTTCCAGGCAGGTCACCCAGGGGAGACTTGAAAGGAGCTCCCTAGGAGCACCCCAGGTGCACACACAACTGTGACAGGCATGAGGCTTCTCCTGTAACAATTCCATGCTGTGGGTTGGTGTTCCTCCTGCTGTGCTGCACACAAACATAGCTTTCTGAACCTCTTTGTATTTCCACAAACCACCTGTTACCATATAGCTTACAGAGCTTCAATTAGTTAGACTGAATTCTGTTATCCAGAACTGGGAACTCAGAGGCATGCAGCATAATGCTCCTGCTAATTTAGGAACTCTGTCAAATACCACCTTACATTATACTTTTTCATGTAAATCTCTAATTGGTAAGCTACTCCAGCCCCCAGCAGGTGGATGTAGCTCCTGCCTTCAGGTCCACAAGAAGAAACACTGCAATCATCCTGTGCCAAGGATGCTATTGGGCCACTGTGGCTGAGCAGAGACCATGGAGGGGAAGAAGGAAGAGTAAGCACTAGGACATGAACCTGGAGCATCCACCTGCTGGCCTGGGAATCTGGTTTTCAGCTGCTCTCTTGGATTCCTTTCTGACTTGCTTCCCTTGGCAATCCATGTGTCGGGGTAGGAGGTGCCTTCCACTTGGAAGGGTTCTCCAGTATAAATGAAGAGTCAAGTAAGAAATGGGGCAGGACTCAGAAGAAAGGCATGAAAGGCTAGCCAGGTAACCTGCTTCTGGCATCAAGCCGTGTGCTGGCAAGGCACAGATAGATTTTACATCAGCATGTTAAAAAGCTGGCACAGATGGAAACAAAAACACCTTATTCTCCCATCACAGCAAGCATTCATACAGAAATGCATTCACCTCTTTTAATCAAAGTAGAGGTATTGGGGGAGGGGAAAATCGTACAGCTCAATGTATATTGTCCAGACTGGTTTCTTAATTTACGTGTATTTTTTTTTGTGAAATAAAATAAAAATTCCTTTGCCTTATCCCCCTTTTCCTCAACTGTCTTTTGCACTCAAAAAACTTGAATCCATTGACTTGTTACCAGGTGACAAGTACTTGCAGGCTGGGTCCTGTCCTTTGTTGTGTCTGTGATGGCCGTGGCTGGATCAGGGCTTAGGATGTGGCAGACATCTGTGCTAAAAAAGAAGTTCTCCAGTCCAATTTAGTTCACCAAGGATTGAGCTTCCTTAGAGGGTTTAACACCAATGCCCTGGACATAAAAGTCCTAGTGATTTGCCTGCTCCTGTTCTCAGTTCAGTGAGTCTCTCTCTCTGTCTCTCTCTCTCTCTCTCTCTCTCTCTTCCTGGAAGGGTTGCAGGAAGCAGAGCAGGGAGTCCAGGATTTGATCCGTTTCTGGCCACACATGATTGTAACTAACATAACTAGCCCTTGCTTACAACTCCAGTATAAACCACAAAAGGACAGGAAACAGGCTCTGGGCTTCAGTCGTCTCTCTGTCTGCTATCTGGTAATTGTATAAATACTTGCTGAACAAATGTATTTAACACTTTACACCTTGAAAAATTCCCATGGAGTCCATTTCTATTTCTTACTTGATGAGAAGACCTCTTCCAGGCTTATGACTTTAGAAATCAGGAAATTCAATGTGGTACACATATGCTGAGATCCCAACATAGGAGAGAAACTAAAAACAAACGGGTGTTATTTTTTAAGTAGTAAAAACAACAATAAGAAGTCTAAACCATATACAAATAACTTATGGGGAAAAAAATCTTTTTAACAAATTATATCACAACCAAAAGTAAAATTCAGTGTTATTATATTTACTGAATTATAATTGTTTAATTATGATAAATGGGAGTCACTGCAAAAAAAACGCCATTTTTGTCATAGGAGCTCATTGATTAATGTTTAACAATGTACAGAACACTTTAAACAAAAAAGAGTTAAGAACAAAGAATACATACTTCTTGATGTTGGTTGCACTTGTAGCTCTAAATACTGCTGGAAAACCTGTTCCATGTCATAGAGAACCATTTCTCTAAGCACTTGCACTGCGCTAATTGATCTTTTAATTGGCTCAGTCAACACTCTAGTCTTTCTAGATAACAAGTTCTAATTGCTACAAGCAACTGTAGCAACACTCAGACTGTCAAGAAGACAGACGCATCTCATCAACTTCTGCTTCAAGCAGCGTGCTGGTAAGACACAGACAGGTCTTACAGCAGCATGTTACAAAGCTGGTACAGATGAAAACAGAAACGCTTATTCTCCCATCACAGCAAGTATTCATGTAGAAAGGCATTCACCTCTTTTAATCAAACCAGACGTATTGAGGGAGGGGAAAGCGGTACAGATCAATGTTTATCATCCAGACTGGTTTCCTAATTTACATGTGTTTTTTCTGAAATAAAATAAAGATGCCTTTGTCATTCTTCCCCTGTTCCTCAACTATCTTTTGTGCCCATAAAACCTGAATTCATTTACTTGTTACCAGGTGACAAGTACTTGCAGTCTGGGTCTTTTCCTTTTTTTGTATCTGTAATGGCCATGGACGGATCAGGGCTTAGGACATAGCAGTCACTTGTGCTATGAATGAGTTTACATCTAAAATTCACTTCTATTTGATGAATGTCTTTTCTCATTAAGTAATAGCAAGCAATCGGTAAAATGTTATGATTCTCAGCACTGGCACTACTACTGACATTTGGGGCCAGATCATTCTTCGGTGCAAAGCTGTTCTGTGCATGGCAAGATACGTGGCAGCATCCCCAGCCTCCACCCACTAGATACCAGTAGTACAGAGAAGCACTCCCAAAAAGCATTGCTCCCATTGAGAAATCCTGGAGTAAAGATGCCATATATAAATACATACACAGATCGGATGCTTTCCTACAAAACTGCACAATTCAGGGTTATTTTATTTTATTTTTGAGAAGGTTCTATTCACTAAAACAATACTCCCTGGATAGGCTCAGAAGCCAAACAGAGAAGAAGAAGGAAAAAAAGCTGATCTAAAGTGATCTCAAATCAAGCAACTTAAGTGGATTATTAAAAGCAGTTGCAACAAAAAACGAAAACAAAAAAAATAAAAACAGAAAGCACTAGTGATCCACATCTTTCTGAAGGAATTGTCTGGGGTTATTTAACCCTCTGGCCAGCCTTTCTGTGTGTCATTCTCCATCCATCATTGATGACTTGTCTCCTAAGGAGCTTGTGCTAGGAGTTGTGAATGCAGCCAAGGAGGAGTCAGGTCTCTCACTGACAACCGACTGTGCTGGCGTAAAGCCTGCTTTCCAACTTACAGACAGAAGAAACTGACTAGAGAATGGCTCTTTAACTCATTGATTCGTTCACGTCCTTGTTGCTTCCCTCACACCCTTCCTTCCTTTTTCCCTCTTTTTGTTTCTCGTCTTCCTACTTCTCTTCCTCTTCCACTTTTTCCCCTTCTTCTTTTGACTTCTAGACACTTCCGTTTCTCTAGATAAACATCAATGTTTTCTATCTAAATGCTGAAATTAAGAAATCTTTTTAAAATAGAGTTTTGGAATTCATGTCCTTTTTTAAAAAGTACATTCAAGGCAGTAAGCTTTTTTTTTTTTTTTTTTAACTTGGAAGTTCTGGGATACATGTGCAGATATGCAGGTTTGTTACATAGGCATACACGCGCCATGGTGGTTTGCTGCACGCATCAACCCATCATCTACATTAGGTATTTCTCCTAATGCTATCCCTTCCCTAGCCCCCCACCCCACCGACAGACCCCAGTGTGTGATGATCCCCTCCATGTGTCCATGTGTTCTCATTGTTAATCCCACTTGTGAGTGAGAACATGAGGTGTTTGGTTTTCTGTTCCCGTGTTACGTTGCTGAGAATGATGGTTTCCAGCTTCATCCATGTCTCAGCAAAGGACATGAACTTATCCTTTTTTATGGCTGCATAGTATTCCATGTGTATATGTGCCACATTTTCTTTATCCAGTCTATCATTGATGGCCATTTGGGTTGGTTCCAAGTCTTTGCTATTGTGAATAATGCCGCAATAAACGTACATGTGCATGTGTCTTTATAGTAGAATGATTTATACTCCTTCAGGTATATACCCAGTAATGGGATTGCTGGGTCAAATCGTATTTCTGGTTCTAGATTCTTGTAGAATCAAGACAGCAATCTTAATAGCGTAAAATTAAACATCTTCAATCATGTTTATAAAAATGCAATGATTGTTCCAAAAAATGGACTTTCATTGTTGGCTCTTTAAATAATGAGAGAAATTCACACACTTACATGCATGTACATGCACACACGTGCACACACACACAAAAGGAAAAAAGAACTGTGGCCCATCATGGTGCTTACATGTATTTTAAACCCAAGCATTAAACACTCTGAACCCTAACTTAGCATTCTGAACTTCACAAATACTGTGGAGTGCTTTCTTCCTAAAATTGAAAGCCATTTCAACACAGTTCCTCTTGAATCAACCCTGCTGTGCCTTGTTCTTGTGCTAGCTTCCTGACTGGTTTCCAACTGCATCTATCATTATGCTCCTGAGAAGCAACACCTCTTTCCTGATCCAGGTGATCCACTTTGCAGACCTTGCTTGGTGAGAGTCCGACTCTGCTTGCACAGCCTGACAAATTCTCCTGGGCTTCATTTCCCCATGTAGAGTATGTGAACTGAATCCACTGTGCCCACCCTAAAGAATTCGGTGGAATTAAAACCAATAATGCATTGAAAGCACATAGCACAGGGCTGGGCACATGGCCGGTGCTTGGAAACTGTTGCCTGCTACTGTGCCTTTACTTTCTTATGTTGCGTCCTACTGTTGATCAACTGGATCATGAGCACCACTACCGCCGTTGTCATCCTCAACACTCAATGCTTACCACTGTTGCCACTTAGTAACGCTCAGCCTCTGCCACCTTGCCTCGCTCTTTATATTTAGAGAACATGCCTTGTGTCCCCAACTTTATCATAAGTTGTTGCAGGATGGAATGGAAATCATGCCTGGTAGGTGCGAAATAACCCTGATTACTCGTGCAGCACAGGGGAGAGGGCTGCAGACACCTGTCTTGTTTGGGTCTCTGTAAAGAGAAGCTTTGCTCACCCATTCACAGTGGATGGAGCTCACTCTGTTTAAACACTTTACAGGAGCTTTCATGCCTGATCTTGTGTCAACCTGGCAGACACATTTTATCTGTATTTTGCAGGGATCTGGGGTTGGCTGAGGAGAGGTGCCTGTAAGTGAGAGAGAGAGGGACGGAAGTGTGCCTTGAACCTGCTTCATCTCACTCACTTTTACCTTGTGCCCAGTACTGCTCTAAATAATTCATATTTAAGTTATTTAATGTCACAACTTAATAATTTATATTAATTACTTCAATTAATTAATATAATTTATTAATCAATTTAATTTAATTGATCAATTTGATTAATTGATAGTTTATATTAATCAATTAAATATGAATTATTTAAATCCATATTTAAGTAATGTCACAACCTAATAATTCATATTATGTTATTTAATGTCACAACTGCCACCAGTGGTGGGGGGTGGGGGGAGTTACTGCTTTCTTTTTAATTATACTTTAAGTTCTGGGGTACATGCGCAGAACATGCAGGTTTGTTACATAGGTACACACATTTTATGGTGGTTTGCTGCATCCATCACTCCGTCACTTATATTAGGTATTTCTCCTAATGCTATCCCTCACCTAGCCCCCTACCCCCTGCTATCCCTCCCCTAGCCCCCCACCCCCACAATAGGCCTAGTGTGTGATGTTCCCCTCCCTGTGTCCATGTGTTCTCATTGTTCAACATCCACTTATGAGTGAGAACATGTGGTGTTTGGTTCTCTGTTCTTGTGTCAGTTTGCTGAAAATGGTTTCTAGCTTTATCCATGTCCCTGCAAAGGACATGAACTCATCTTTTTTTATGGCTGCATAGTATTCCATGGTGTATATGTGCCACATTTTCTTTATCCATTCTATCATTGATGGGGAAAGACTTACCTTCCTATCTGTGTAATGCTGTGAAATCTAAGCCTCTCCTGCTGGGAAGAACAAGGAAAAGAAGGATCCTGAGAAGAGAGGAAGATGCGCTGTAAGTATCAGGGACAGAGGGAAGGTTTTGGCATGAAGTCACCTTGGGAAAAAGAGAGGAAGTCTAGAGAGGAGTCGCCGAAGCTAAGCCCTGCAGTCCCAGTGAAAAGAACAGTGCCACTGTGCTCTCGTGGGACAGGGCAATGCCCCCTGCATTGAGTGTGTGCTGGAGCTCAAAAAACAACTGTCAGCTAGAATGTAACATAATGACGAACTTGACATGGACTCAAGTCTGTTTTCCCTCCTTCTTTATTTTTACTTAGGGTACATGCAAGCTACTCTCGCTTTTTGTGTCCATGGCTGAATCTGGAAACCAGCAGTGACCAGCTCTAGGGTAATAAAATCAGGAAGGTGCTGGCCACACTGGGCTGGAGGATCAGACTTGGGGATGCCATGCCATGAGGTGTGTGGATCCTGGGCGATAAAACAATGCCAGTTTAGAGTCATCTCCTTGAACTGAAGGAAAAATCAGACTTGAAAATATTGGTCAGAACAAGGAATCTTGGGCCAGGTGCGGTAGCTCACTCCTGTAACCTCAGCACTTTGGGAGGCCCAGGCAGGCAGATCACTTGAGGTCAGAAGTTTGAGACCAGCCTGGCCAACATGGTGAAACCCTGTCTCTACTGAAATTACAAAAATTAGCCGGGCATGATGGCGCGTTCTGTAATCCCGGCTACTGGGGAGGCTGACGCAGGAGAATTGCTTGAACCTGGGAGGCAGAGGCTGCATAAGCCAAGATCACACCACCTCAGCTGGCGGGCTTACTTTAATGAACACATAGGAAGAGGGAACACCAAAAAACAGTAAAATCAGGTTACCTACCATGGGACATAAAATGCTAGTGAGGAGATGTAGGAAAAATTGATGCTTTTATGAGTAAAACCCCTGTAACATTCTGATTTCTGAAGACGTGTTTAGAGTCCACACATTTTTAGAAGAAAATTAGTAAGAATAAGAGGAGAAAAAAAAAAACTAAAACCAAAAGCAGACTGAATAAAAAGAAGATAATTGTATTTCAAATGAATATCAGACAATGATAAAGGGGAATAAAGAAGAAAGTGAGAAAGCAGGAAAGAGGTACTGGAAAGCAGGGAAGGAGAGAGGAGGGAAGTGCGGGGAGGGAAAATCCAGCAATTGATGAACACGGAATGTGACTTCAGAACCTCTGTTTTGGGTAGAGTGGAATGGGGACAGGAGAATTGCAAACAAGTCCTGACCACTTTTAATAAATGAACTAATAATTAGGTTAATAAACTGCATTAATAATTAGATGAATTAAAATTCATCTAATTAGAAGAATTTCTTGTAGTATATGGGTAAAAAATCATGTGATTGTTTTGGATGTATTGAAGGATGGAGCAAATGTATAAATGTGCCGATGTGCAGAGTTCTCGCTGCAGAAAAAAGAACATACAGATATGTAATGGAAGAAGGCAAGAAGTGATTCTGTGGGGATAGATTTGAATTAGAGGTACTGGCATGAAGTCATGATTTCTAAAATATGTGGGTATATTTGTGTGTATATTTGCTTGCATGAATATATTGGAAATGTACATATACATGTGTATATTTCCTCTCTGCCCATTGAAAGAACTGAGAAATTGTGAAAGGAAAATAAAATCTCAGAACCCCAAACTCCCTACGCCAAATGGAAAGTTAAGCTTAAGAACTAAGTTTCTCAAAAACTGCCTGGCTGCAATTTCACATGCTTACTTTGTCTTACGTAAAATGCAGATTTACTGAGCCCAAGATGAATGCACAATTGACTTTTCCTCTCACTCTGTTTTTTTCACATGTAAAATGTAGATCCAACCGAGTGCCAATCAGAACCTCACAAGCATGGAAGCACTTGCCTACCTTCCCCCTGGCCCTCCTGCTGGTTCGTTCCACTTTAAATATTAAAGCCCTCAAAACCCTCCGGAAAAAGCACAGATCCTACTGTGACTTGTGTTTCCTTTTCCTGGGTGCATCCTCAACCTTGGCAAAATAAACCTTTAAATTGATTGAGAACTGCCTGGGTCACTTTTTACAAAAACAAAGACATTCAGTAGCAATGAGTACTCCTAGTGCTCAGCTCCTCACTGCAAATGCCATCCACCTACTAAAAGGAACAGGAGCTCTTCAGAGGAACAGCTAATTCCAGGGCTTGGGGCAGGGTAGGTCAACATGAGCTGGGAAGAAAGAAAGTAGTTCATAGTATGAGAGAGCTGTGGTTGCAAGGACACAGGAGCCACCGAGGAAGCTCCCAGTGGCCAAATTGTGGACAGCTGGAACCCTAAAATAAAGCAAGTAGAGTAACAAACTATTGACAAATAGGAATTCATAAATACACAGCCATAAAAAGTAGGGAGAGAGGGATGAATCCTACAGTAGAATGCTAAAATCTGACTGGTAAATGTGAAGAGCGTGTCAGAGTCGGAAAATCAGCATTCTGCAATAATCATGGTAAAGACTCCGGTTCTTATCCAGATCCAATTCTTGATCAGGCAAGAATTGTCAATGCACGCTAAATCTAAAGGGAATTTTTAAATGAGAATCAAGACATTTTCAGGGTCTTAAAATGTCATCCCACTGACTGCTTATTAGTTGCAAAGCAAAGGAAAATAGTAATTAAACAATGAAGATATCAAACACCACTTTAACCAAGTGATCAATACTAACAACACCAAACAGAGCTGGATGGCCATTGAGTGTCCCCAGATATGGTACTCTGAGAAGGACACACCATTCCCTACACAGTATTTCAGCATGGAGCACATGACCTGAATGTAATCACACACACACACACAAAAATCGGAGAAGCCCACAACGAGAAATGTCCTATTAACATAAGTAGGGGCATGGGGCGACTGTATTCTTCAAAATTTGTTAACATCTAAAACATAAAGAAAGCCTGTGGAAACATTCCTGATTAAACAGGGAAACCAAAACGACAGGACAATTAAATGCACTACCTGATACCAGAGAGATCCTGTATTGCAGGAAAAACGCTCTAAAGGACAACTGCTTTATTGGGTCAACTGCTACAATTGGATCACAAATGGTGGATTAGATAAAACATGTTATCAATGTTAAAATACTCAAGTTGATAACTGCACCATGGTTATGTAAGAGCATATCCTTACTCTTAGGAAATAGCCCATGAAGAATTTAGGCATAAAAGGATATGACATATGTAACTTACCCTCAAATGGTTCAGAAAAACAGGTATACCTGTGAGTGAACACGCATGTGTGCATATGTGTGTGTGCACATGCACACGTGAATGGAAAGAGAAAAAAACACAAAAGACAAAGCCAATGAGAAAAATGTGTGTGCTGAATGATTTATGTCTACCCTTCCTATTATTTTCATTTTGGCAACTTGTCTTTTAGTTTGAAATTATTTTCAAATAAAAAGTTCAAAACAATGCTTGTACACATTGAATGCATCTATAAATGGCTGTCATGAAACAGCCTGGCAAGTGTGGCTGAGAGGCCCCTACTAATCAATACGTATATATTAATGTGTCATTTCTGATGTTTTACATCACATTTTAATTGTCCACTAGAGCTTTGATTTCTAAACCTTGCCCTTTAATGGGCTGTATCTGAATCCCCTAGGATGCTTTTAAATAATACAAATTCCAGGAACCTGGGCCCTGATATAGAAGGTCTGAAGCGGGCCTAGGAATCTCTGTTTTTCAAACAACCACTGGAAAGAGAATACATCCATGCATGTATTTTTGAGCAACACGTTCTTTAGAATTGCACCCTATTTTTGCTTTTGTGAAGTGACATTCCAATGGCGTCAGTCCTTCACACTTGCACTATATACTTAATTTCCTTTGGTTCCTTCATACATACCATCACTTCACCCTGGGCTGCCCAGTTGTCATCTGCTGAATATCCCCCAAGGCCGGGTTAAACTTGGGTTCAGGACCTCCTGTCCCCTACATCCCTCACTCAGTCCTCCTACTGTCACTGTTTCATAGGCTACCACATGCATCGTACTAATCCCCTTCTGATCCTAATCACCACTGGGATCAAATCTGAGCTATCCTCACAACCTCCAAGCTTCACCTATTAGAGAAATGATCCTCAGGTAGAAGGGCTTCTTATCCTTCCAGACTTCTCTGTGATTCTGAGCCTGCCTGGTCACCTTTCCTGTTTGTTCCTTCTTTTTTATCCAAACATCTTTACGTGTTACAGAGAGATATTACCTCGGTTTCAGCATACCAATTTGTTCATCTCATTGCATCTAACTGAAACTTCTGTCAAGGATGAGATAAAGATGGTTTCACAATGGGGACTGTCACCCAACCTGGCAGCCTCACCAGTCTCACCTCTTGAATGCCTTCTGGGCCTGCTTAGATAAAAGCTGTTCTTCTGTGACGTCAAATAACAAAATAACGTTGGTGTGTTTTTCCTCACCGCCAAATAGCTCACAGCCATTCTCCTAAAACTGATGACCTTTTCTTTAACACCTTCTCTAACTGGTTCCATCACAAGCTCATCTGATTTTAATTTCAGTGTCTCTATTCCAGCTTAATTATTAAATAAAGGAGCATCCAAGTAATGAATGAAGCAGCAACTCAAATGGTATCATTCTGTTTTATAGACATGAGCATGCTTTACACAGCGTGCCTGCTGCTTGACCTCATGGGCACTGAGTTTTCTGTGTTGTAGTGAACAAGTTTTCAGCTAAAACTAAGCAAGGAAAGATCAACAGGCTGCCCTACAAGAATATAAACTTAAAGAAAATTTTATAACTTGTGCATATACTTGTTATCTAAATACGAGGGTCAGTGGGGGGTAGGGAGTTGGGGAGAGATAGCATGGGGAGAAATGCCAGATATAGGTGATGGGGAGGAAGGCAGCAAATCACACTGCCACGTGTGTACCTATGCAACAATCTTGCATGTTCTCCACATGTACCCCAAAACCTAAAATGCAATAAAATAAATTTTTAAAAAATACAACTAAAAAAAAAATAGCAAAAGGTTCACCTTTTACCTGCAATCCCAACGTCTTACTGAATCTATACAAATTCAAAATGCCTGTGTTTCATGGGTGAACAGGAGTGACCTTTCCCTACACCTTTACCCAAGGCTACAGGTAACTTGAAAAAGACAAAAGTCTCTGAAAATGACAGCTCTGCATACAGCACTGGTTCTCCAAGTGTAGTCCTTGGACAAACAGCATCACCTGGGAACTTGTTAGAAAAGCAAGTTCTCCCTTCTATGTGCCCACATGTTCCTGTCATTTAGCTCCCACTTACAAGTGAGAACATGCAGTATTTGATTTTTTTCTGTTCCTGCATTAGTTTGCTAAGGATAATGACTTCCAGCTCTATCTATGTCCCTACAAAAAACATAATCTCATTCTTCATTGCTGCATAGTATTCCATGTGTGTATGTACTATATTTTCTTTATCGAGCTTATCACTGATGGGCATTTAGGTCACTTCTATGTCTTTTCTATCATTAATAGTGTTGCAGTGAACATACATGTGCTTGTGTCTTTAAAATAGAATGATTTATATTCCTTTGGGTGTATACACAGTAATGGGATTGCTGGGGCCTATTGGACAGTACAGGGTGGGAGGAGGGAGAGGATCAGGAAAAATAACAAATAGATAATAGGCTTAATACATAGATGGTAAAATAATCCATACAACAAACCCCATAACACACGTTTACCTATGTAACAAACCTGCACATGTGCCCCTGAACTTAAAAGTTAGAAAAAAGTAAAACAAGTTCTCAGGCCGGCCCCACCCCAGACCTACTGAATGAAAAAATCTATTGTGGGGCCCAGCAATGTTTTCACAAGCCCTCCTCCAGAGCCACATCATTGTCCAGGTCATTGTTCTGGACATCAGAAGGCTGATATTTGCTTCAGGAATTCTTTGACCAAGTGAAATCAAATAGGAAAAGAGAATATACGTAAGTTTTCTAAAGTTTTTCTTAAGCCTAAACAATGTGTTTATCCAATTAAAGCTGAATGCTCCATTATTTTTCCTGTTTTTTGAAATTATCATGGAGAACAGTTGCTGTATTCTTTATTTAGCTGGAAATATTTATAGTAACCAGGGCTGAGTTACGGTGTTTGCCTGAGGTGCAAAATTCAAAGGCGCAAAATTCATGAATCAAAGCAAATATTGATGCAATATTTAAAAAGTCAAAACCAATGCAAAAAAATGTGATGAACAAAATATCAAAATATTAAATGTAGATTAGACCAGCTCAGAACCTATATAACTAGCCCTTCTTCCATCACACTAATCCTGGCCTTGATAGTAAAGATAATCCCATATTATCATCAATAAGTTACAACCTTGGAAGAGGAGTATATCAGTTATACCTCAGATACACTCATTTTTCCTGAGTGTTTTGCCAATGGCATGGTCATAAATGGCAGTGTATAATGGGAGCAGAGAGGATCGGGGACCAGCTGAGCAGAGTACAGGCAAAGGAATGTTCTGGAAGCCTAGGGAAGGGGGGTAGAGGAGGTCTGAGCCAGGATTTAAGGTAGATGTGGGAGACTAGAAACAGGTGGGATGGTGTAAACAGGTAGGAGTGATGGACATAACTATGTGCCAAATGTCATGATGTGATGGGGATTAAAACAAGTAAAAAGTCATGGTCAAGTCCACACAAATAGCAAGAGACAGAAAAAGCCTATGAGCCATAAAAATCAGGCAAAGCTGAAAGGAAGAAGTTAGCCTCAAAACCAGGAAAGAAAATGGGCCTGCACCAGAAGGGACAGTCCCACAAGGTAGCATGACATATATAAAAAGGCAACACATCAGGCATAACGGTTCATGCCTGTAATTCCAGCACTTTGAGAGACCAAGGTAGGAGGATCACTTGAGGACAGGAGTTCAAGGCCAGCCTGGGCAACATAGAAAGATCTTGTTTCTACATAAAAATTTTAAAACTAGCTAACTGTGGTGGCACACACCTGTAGTCCCAGCTACTCAAGAGGCTGAGGCAGGAGGATTGCTTGAACCCTGGAGTTCATGGCAGCAGTCAGCTACAATCATGCCACTGCACCCCAGCCTGGGCAAAACAGCAAGAAAACACGAAAATAAAAGTCAGCAGTCAAGACATCATTGAGAACTATGCATACGTATATAGATCTGCAACGAGCTTTCTTCACTTAGCAATATATTGAGAGAAAAATGTTGTATCAGAAAATATGTCAGTGCTTCATTTTAAGGCTACACCATGGTATCTGTATTAGTCAGGACTTTCCAGAGACAGAACCAATAAAGACAGATGGAGATTTGATAGATAGATGATTGACTGACAGGTAGATAGATGACAGATGGTAGACAGAGAGACAGAGAGACAGACAGACAGACAGACGGATGGACGGATAGATAATGAGATTTGTTTTAAGGAATTCGTTCAGGGATTGTAGGGTCTGGCAGGTCCTGATTCTATAAGCAGGTTGACAAGCTGGGTCCCAAGGAAGAGCTAATGCTGCAGCTCTGGTCTGAAGCAGTCTGGAAATAAATTTTCTTCTTCCTCTGGGGATCTCAATTCTTCTCTTAAGACCTTCAGCTGATTGGATGAGGCCCACCCAAGTTACGGCAGGTAATCTGCTTTACTAAAAGTCTGCAATTTAAAGTTTAATCATAGCTTAAAAAATACCTTCACAGTAACATCTAGACTGGTATTTGAACAAGCACTGTGTACCATGGCCTACCCAAGGCAACACATTAAATTAACAGCATTAATCATGAAATTAACTATAACCATTACAGTTTAGTGGCAGTAATTTATATAACCAGCTTCTGATTTATAGGTATTTTTCTTATTTTTTCATTATCATGAATAATTTTATATACAAATAAAAACATCATTTCATATGATAAATGATGATCTGGATTTTATGTCTATATATTACATGATACTGTAACATATTATTATATTATTTTAACGTGATAATATGGATACATCTGTTGCATACATTCCTCAAATTGAACCTGCTGCTCAGGAGGTATGTGCACATAAAAAATCATAATGGGCACTGTCAAACTGCCTTCTGCAAAGCTTCATTCCATAATGGTATGTGAGAAAGCTGGTTTCCCTACATGCTCTTGGACATTGGGTACTTCCAAGCATCACAGTCTTTGCCAATACACTTTCCATGAGCGTAGCCAAATGAAGTGGGTGGGAATGGGAGCAAAAGCAATAGTGGCTGAAGCAGGCAGGCCCTGGGACTTTATTCACACAGCAAGCATGCTGCCCACCAAGAGACAATAGAATTATTCACCAAGGTAGTTAATATCTTAAAAACTAGAAGCATAAAAGAAAGGCATTGTGTCACTCAGGTAACATTGGCACAATTTTCTTTCATGAGATCCCAGCTGATCCTGCCTCATCCTTCTGTAGAAATGACAAAAGGAGTCACCCCAGGGGGATCTCCTTTAAAATGTTCTTTCCAGGACACTTTTGGAAGAGGAAGGGAACTGGATTAGACAACTCTTGCATTTCTGTATAGAAATGGGCAATATATAAAGAAAAAGATACTTAATTGGCTTATGGTTCTGCAGGCTGTACAGGAAGCATGGTGCTGGCAGCTGCTTGGCTTCCGGGGAGATCTCAGGGAGATTTTACCCAGGAGGTCAAAGAGGGACACCTGGGTATCACATGGCCAAAGAGGAAGCAAGAGAGAGAGGAGGAGGATCTAAGTTCCTTGAAACAACCAGTTCTCACGTGAACTAAGCGAGATCTCACTCATCATCAAGAGGAAGATGCTAAGCCATCCATGAGGGATCTACCCCCATGATCCAATCACCTCCCACCAAACCCCACCTCCAACACTGGGAATCACATTGCAACACGATATCTGGAGAGGACAAACATTTAAACCATATCAGGAACCTGCCTGAGCTTCTGGGAGCTCACCCTCATCTACGCTTTAGCCAGAAGCTCCATGTGGCAAGCACTGTTCACACACTCTATGTGCATTGACCTAACTAAAATAAGTACAATGTTTCTCCCATTTTAGAGATGAGGAAACTGAGGCACAGGGTATTTCGGTATTGACTATGAACATACAGTTGAAAAATTGAGGATCCAGAATTCAAACCTAGATGGACTGACTGGGGGCCCATGTTAGAGGTTCCACTCACATCTGTGTAAGTTTTCAGCTGAAGAAAGGGCTCAATGGCCACAAACATGAGCAAGCTTCTGCTCCCAATGGGGCCAGGAGTGACAACCTCAGACTAGGAATTTGAAGAAAAGCCCCAGGGTAACATGCCAGGTACACACACATGCACATAGGTGCACACTGGTGCACACAAGTACCCACACTTTTCCCACTCAAATTGCCATAGCATCCAATGTCTACCAATAGAAATTCATGCCTATTCTCCACTACCCTTTCTTCTTTTAAAATTCAAATTCCACATCATGTCAGATTACAGCAGTCATCAGTTTATTTTGCCCCTCTGAAGAAGATTATCAGATTCAAACTTAGGAATAAAGAGCAGGAAAGTGCTGAGTGATCTTAGAAGGGATGGTGCTAAGAGAAACACGGAGTGCTAAAAGAAGACCCACAGATGCATTCCACCACTTCCTGGAGTATTCAGGTTTGTCTGAGGATGTCTGAAAGAATGGTGGGATGCGACTGCCTGGAGTTAATTTGCGTGTAGGACCTAGGAACGTTCTGAAAAAAAAGCATCTGCAGATGCAATTCAAAGGTAAACAGACAAGGCTGACTTGACCACAAGCCTGCATCCTTGACTTTCTGAATGTAGCAGGATCTGTTGCTGTTGTTGTTGTTGTGACAGAGTCTTGCTCTGTCACCTGGCTTGGAGTACAGTGGCACAATCTTGGCTCACTGCAACCTCCACCTCCCAAGTTCAAGCAATTTTCCTGCCTCAGCCTCCCAAGTAGCTGGGTTTATGAACAGTCGCCACCATGCCCAGCTAATTTTTGTATTTTAGTAGACACAGTGTTTTACCATATTGGCCAGGCTGGTCTCAAACTTGTAACCTTGTGGTTTCCCCACTTCAGCCTCCCAAAGTGCTGGGATTACAGGCATGAGCCACCACACCTGGTAGGTGTGTTTTCACCAGAGGTTTCCTGAGACATCTGTGAGCAGGCCCTGTCTTGATGATTCTCTCATGGCACACAGTGACCAAGCAGTAGAGAAGCTTCTCCACACTTCAGAAGGCACCTTGGGTGGAGAGGGCTCCAGAAAACACAGAGTAGCTTCATCACCCCAAGACCCAGAGCTGCTGTAGAGCACCAGCGTGCCAGTGGTCATGAGCAGAAGGACCCAGGACACAAGTGCTGGTGCCCAGGAGAGCCAGGGCACCTAGGAGAAGGGGCGGAGGTCCTCTGCAACCAGGCTGCTGGTATCAGAAAACAGTGCTTGATAGGTTTATTTGAGGACACCATCATTCACTAGGAAATACTTGCTCAGAAACATGTGAGGGAGACCTAGCAGAAAACAAGGGATGAAGAGGTTAGGCGGTGTCATTAGGGGAGGTGACAGTAAAATGTGGAAAATAATTTTCCTATTATTATGAGTAAATTGTGTCCCCCATCTCCCAAGGTTTGTATGTTGAAGCTTAGTACCTCAGAAAGTGGTATTGCTTGGAAATAAGATCATTGCAGATACAATTAATTAAGATGAAATCATACTGGAGTAGACCTACTCCAAAATGACTGGTGTTCTTATAAAAAGAGGAAATTTGGTGCATGCAGTGGCTCTTTCCTGTAATCCTAGCACTTTGGGAGGCCAAGGTAGGCAGACTGCTTGAGCCCAAGAGTTCAAGACCAGCCTGGGAAACATAGCAAGAGCCTGTCTCTACAAAAAAAAAAAAAAAAAGACAAAAATTAGCAGGGCATGGTGGCATGTGCCTTTACTCCCAGCTACTCAGGAGGCTGAGGTGGGAGAATTGCTTGAGCCCAGGAGGTCAAGGCTGCACTGAGCTGTGATTGTGCTACTGCATTTCAGGCTGGGTGACGAAGCAAGATAGTGTATTAAAAAAAAAAAATGAAAACATAGACCTTCACAGAGGGAGAACACCATGTGAAGATAAAGGCAGATATCTGGGTGATGCTTCTATAATCCAAAGGAATGTCAAAGATTGCTAGCAATCCACCAGAGGCTAAGAGAAAGGCACAGAAGATTCATCCTACAGGGCCACTGACACCTTGATCTCAGTCTTCCAGCCTTTGGAGCTAAAAGACAATCAATTTAGGTTGTTTAATGCTACCCAACTTGTGGGACTTTGTTAGAGCAGCCCTAGGAAGCTAACACAATGAGGAACATTGCTGTATTTGAACCCACAGGCCAATGTGACCTGGGTCTGCCAACATCTGCAACTAGAAACTCACCTTAAAAATCAATGCTTCTTAAACTCATCAGCAGGACCTGATTATGATACAGTCAGCCAAATAATTACTGCCAAAAATAAGAAATAAAAGTTTTCTGTTTTCACCAGAGTGAGAAGGTCCAGTTGTTCCATTAGGAGCAGTGATTAATCCAGCTTTGAAGAGCTGGGTATTTCCTGTTGAGCTAGATCTTTCCTCTGGGGAAATTCTTAGTTTTCACAACCAAGGAAGAAAGTCTTATTCACTATATGGCAGGAACTCAAGAAACATGGTATTGAGGATGTGGATGACAGAGATGATGGGAGTAGTAGCGGTAAAAATAGAAATCAGCCATTTCTTCAGTAATCTACACTTCACTGTGAGAGTTGGATGGAGCACAAGTAGCTCCCACTGGAAGTTCTTCCTGTGTTCTCATTTACCTACTGACATCACTTGTAAAACATATATTGAGAGAGCAGCGTACTATTTTTTGAAAGGAGACACTCAAAATACCTTGTGTTAAGTAAAAATATGATAGCCTATAAATTAATAAGAAGGACTTGCTGGCCTTTAGAGCATTCGTCTGAGCTATTTTTGATATGTGAGAAAGTTGTGCAGTCTTTCCTCTTGTAATGTAACTTTCACTAATGTATTAGAGAATATGGTATTCCAATTTGCAAAAATTATGTAACCAAGAATTTATTTGCTGTCTTCTATATGCCAAGCAATGTGTAATGGAGAATAAAGAAATTCAATACGTGGTTTCTTCTCTGAAGGACCTTACTTGCTAAGCAGGGCAAGACCTTAAGACAAGAAGCAATAATGGGTGAAAAAGTTGAGGTGTTGAGTTTTGCAAGACTAAGAAAGCTGGAAGAAGGAAATATGCAGTCCTTGGAGAGACAGAACCCAAAGCAACCTTACAAAACCAGCCCTGTTTTGACTGGAGAGTCTGTCTGGCTTAGACAATCCTTTTCATCTTTTGGTTTCTAGTTTGGAACGTGAAAAAATGTCCTTGATACTCCAAGGCATACTCATGAGAAATGCACCAAAATGCTTAAAACGTGCATATAGTTGATGGTCAGCAAATGTTAGGTCAATTGTGATAAAACTTTTACTGATCAAATGGACACCTGTTGGTTTGCCTACTCAGCACCCATTTTGTTGTTGTTGTTGTTATAATGCAGATATTTTCCTTTGGAAACCAACTCTCACCCACCCTCAGACCAACCGCATCAGCTGGGACTGATCCCACTTATCTCTGTTTTGCTATGGGCCCTGACAGCAGCCTGGCTATTCAGAGCAATCCATGCCTCAGGCCAGACTTGGGCTCAAGAATTGGCATAGCTTTGTGCATATGGGGCCAAGACTTCCTTTGAAAAGTACAACGTTGTTTAACAAGTATCTAAGTGCCCTTTTCATCTGCCAATCAATTTATCATAAGGTATTGAACTATTAGTAAAGCCTAAATTAATGTCATAATATTAAATATAAAATGAATATGATATTCAAAAATATATCAATGTCTTGGGAGGGTTGTAAGCAAGCATTTTAGAAACTCTTTAGAAAGAATTTTCTGGGCCAGACAGATATAATAGTTTATGGAATGAATTATAGGTTTATGATCCTCACATTATCTAAAGCACCTGATAAATCACAGGGCTGTTTCAGCTCTTTCAAATGGTCACTGAAAACTTTGAGTAGATCAAATTATCAATGTTTTGCACATTTTCTATACATTGAAAGCACTGGAAACTCCTCCTACATAAAGTGTCAAATCATTGAAATACTTTGAAAAATGTGTCAGGCTTCATTTGATTTTATAAAATGCTGTATTTAAATAGAATTAAAATGAAAAGTCCAAACCATATTAAAACTGTGTCAGTATTTCAGCCAAACATGACATATTGTTTTCCTCAAAACTCAGAAATCTATCCCATCTCAACTGATATCCCACAGGCTTTACAATGTATTTCCTGTATGTAAACAAGTACAAATAACACCAGCATTGCTGCAGGGCTTCTGTGTCTATATGTTATCAGAAAATGCCACCTATCTCTCTACCCTCCTGTGCTTATTAAAATGAAATTTTGTAAGTTAAATCAATTAGAGGAAACAATACTTTTTTAAAAAAGTTAAATTTTATATTTTAAAATTAACAGTAAAAAAAAAATCATATTGTACTTTTGCTGTGTTGAAAGCCTAGCAAATTAGCCATGCTTAATTCCTTGATAATGAAGAAAAGGGAAATGTTACATCCAGTTGAGAGGGGAAAAAAAAAAGATGCTGATGGAGATGCCGACTTAAAATAAATAATCACAAATAGCCACGCATTTGCAGCCCATCCACTGCCAGACTTTCCCTTTGTGAAAACCCTTGGGATTGGGGCCATTTTTAAAGGCTCTGGAGTGACCAGAACATTAGCTAATTTCAGAGAGTACAAAATGAAATACTATCTATGAATTCCAATAAGTATCGTCTCTAAAGATGACTTCTCAGAACTGCAGAACTCTTTATGGAGATTTTAGCTGGGATGATGGTGCTTGTAAGTAATCTCACCCCAAAGCAGCTCATTTTCAATGAGCATCACTAATTGTTCTCACTCAGAGAGCTATTTAATGCTCAGAGATCCTCCAGCCCCTCCCCACTCCTCTCCTGCTTTGCAATGCTGTCTTGTCTCCTAATGAGAAGCCTGTAGCATCTATCAGCCCCCACCCCCCACAGAAGCCCTGCACTCCCACTCCTGCATGGGAATGTGGAACTGCAGAAGGGGCTCGGAACAACAAATGATTCTTTCTTAGTGAGGAACAGGACAGACTAAGAGTTCAAGATAAGAAAGCTCAGAAGGTGTAAACAGAGCACCTTAAAAAGCAATAACCAGCAATTTAGTACAGATAGAAGTAACAGCAAGTTAACAAGCTCTAAAGCAGAATTATAAGCCACTATTCTTCAAAAAGCATAGTACATTCTAAGTAAGAAACTGAATTATCTGAACACTCTAGAAATCTAAAAAAGTCAACTCTAAGTCAAACTAAATATTTCTACCCCAAAGAAAAGACAAATGCTGATCTTGGAGAGTTTACATGCTCCTAGAGATCTTTGAGGTTAAAAATTCCCCAAATGATTCATTTTGACCACCTCGATTTTGGTGAGAAAGGAAGAAGACTGCTTACGATGTTTAAATTAATGTGCATGGGGAGTATTCATCCTGGGTTGAAATCACTTCAAAGAACATCTTAAGTTGTTAATTTCATAGGCTTAAAACACTTTAAGCTTCTTGGCATTTATAGGAAAAATTAATACATCGTGATAAACTGAAACTAAAAATTTTCAATAATTTTCTTGTATGAAAAGAGGAGGAGATTAAAGGTATCATCAAATTGATACAATTTGAGTGTTAACTCCTTTTCTGTTCCTTTATGTTGAATATCCACCGGTCATTTATCCTCTTTGTGGTTCAGTGCCCTTCTTTGTGGAATCAAACTGCTTTGACAGTGCTGGATTCCCCAACCAGGAAGATGGTGTACATTCTAGGAGTAAGTGAGCGCCACTAAGACATGTATGGATTAGCCCTACTGAGGGGTGGCTGACAGTGCATAAACTCTCCTCCGGTGCACATACACGTATTAATTATATAATTCTATTAGCCACATGTTGCTAGAGATTTCCCCTTCCCATAAGCAAATCACAACTAAAAGAAAGGTGGTCTGAGCATCAGAAAAAATAAAAATAAAAATAAATGTTTATTGATAGCTTTCTTTGTGCTAGATTCTGAGACTCCATGAGCTAGCCCGTGCCACCTGGGTTTTACTCACCAGCCCGGGAGCTGTGACACAAAGCTCCGGAGATGAACAGAGCAGTTTCAGCTCAGTGTTGGCTGTGAAGGCAAGAAGCACATGCTCTAGGAATTCCAGAAAGGAGGTGATATGAGGGAGCGGGCTGGACAGCAAACAGCATTCCGCAGGGATTATGACTTTTTTTAAAAAGGTCTCTTTATTTGGAAATAATTTCAAACTTACAAAAAATTACAAAATGCCACAAAGAGTTTCTTTATGGCTTCACCAGATTTCTCAATTATTAAAATTTTATTTTTTTTCTCTGTCATTTTCTACTTTATGAATCATTCAAAAGTAAATTACAGACAAGATGCCTCTCTACTAAACACTTCAGTGTGTGTATGTCCTAAGTATATTCTCTTATATAAGCTCAGTGTAGTTATCAGCATCAGGAAGTGATCATTGATACAATACTCTCATGTAACATTGGAGATGACTTTTTAACTGCCCCCTTTGCACAATTTCTCCTATTCCGTGAGTTTCTGTGTATTCAAAACAATAAAAAACAACCCTCATTTTTAGTTTGGTCTTAAGAGATTCCCCATAGGGAGAGAAGTGGACCTCAAACCATCAAAACCCCCATCTAAAGAGTCTTCAATAAGATGGCATTCAACTCTCAAAGGGAACACATTCTCAACTCATCATTTAGCCGGCTTCATTTCTTAAAATTCCTTCTGACAGCAAAACTTTTAACAGTTAAGCTTCTGCCAGAAGAGATGTCTAGCAGTTGTTCCCGTCCCCTGTTCCTCCGTGCCAGCTTCCTCCCCCTCCCCGTCTGCCCCATGTCTGACACCGAAGCCACATCAGACACTGGGAGAAGAAGCAGACACACACCCTGTCAACACATCCTTGGCTGCCTGACTCTCAGCACAGCAGTGGCGGGGGGTCACCAGCAGACAGGATGCTTCCCACACGGGGATGATTTAATCCCCGGCGTTTTCATCCAGTGCAAGAGAGAAGCCCGCTACTTGAGGGCCAGGTGACGGGAATTAGGCAGGAGCCCTGGTAAGAATAAAGGCTCTCCTGAGTGACAGGCATCACCCCTCCCTCACTGGGGTTTTGCCACAGTAAGGCTCAAAATACCCGGCAACAAAAAACTTCAGAAATTAATCTGGGATTTTCATTTTAAGAAGACTTTTTGAGCCCTTTTAGGCAGATGCTGAAATCATTTCAACATGTTCTTCCATAACAAGGCCAGTGTTATTTAAAAAAATTACTTGGAGCAGGGTGTTCACGCTTAGTAACAGACACATTTTAGGACTTGGCTCCCGGGATGGCCTGTTAACAAAATACAATCATGTGATTATTCTAATGACACATCTGAGTCCTTCCAGAAATGTGAAAGAATGGACAATTGAATAACCAATTCCTGGAATAAATCACATGTGCTTTTCCAGAACTTTCTCATAACCTAATACAGTTTTCTTCCATTAACAAAAGGCATAACATTTAGCATTTTCTCTGACAAAAAAAAGCATAAAGAACCCACAAAAATGAAAAAAGTAAGTGTAGAGAAATATTTTTACAATCTTTTTACAATTTTATTTATGATTAGTTGAAATGAGAACGTGGGTCTATTTATTTATTTATTTTTGAGTCAGAATCTTGCTCTGTCATCCAGACTGAAGTGCAGTATCACAATCTCAGCTCACTGCAATCTCCACCTCCCAGGTTCAAGTGATTCTCCTGCCTCAGCCTCCTGAGTAGCTGAGACTACAGGGGTGCACCACCATACCCAGCTAATTTTTGTATTGTTAGTAGAGATGGGGTTACGCCATGTTGGCTGTGCTGGTCTTGAACTCCTGACTTCAAGTGATCTGCCCAACTCGGCCTCCCAAAGTGCTAGGATTACAGGTGTGAGCCACAGTGCTTGGCTGAAAACTTGGGTCCAGAAACTTTGCTCAAAATGTGACCCAAAGATTAGTGATGTCAGTATTGCCTGGGATTTGTTAAAATGAAGAATTTCAGGTCCTACCCCAGAACCCCTACATCAAAATTTGGATTTTAACAGGATGTCTGAGTGACCTGCACACACACTAAACTGTAAGAAGCCATTTTGTAAACAGGTGTGCCGTCCAGGCAAGGCTAAAATAAGTCACCAGAGAGTGAAGAAAATCACAATAGAGTTCTCAGAGGAGGTGGGGACCACAGTAAACTTAACGAGCACAAGTATTTTCCAAAGAACCAAAAAAACTTATGTCCCACTTAATTTTTCCAGAATAGTTACTGGATTTAGTCAATAAAAATACAGGACACCCAGTCAAATTTAAATTTCAGAGCAGCAATGGACAATTTTTTGGTATGTCCCAAGCAGTATTTGGACACACTTATACTAAAAAATTATTTGTAGCTTATCAAAAGTACTAATTTAACTGCACATTCTATATTTTATCTAGTAATCCTATTTCAGAGACCCTAGATTAAAAAGCAAATTGCGTAATGCTTCCATGTGGCTTATTTGTAAACTGGGAAGTAGATAAAGGTGTACTAAGAAATAGGTATGTCAGTATATAATGACAATTTTTAAAATTATTGAAAAGACTTTTAGTTACATAAACACACTCAAAACTTGTAAAGAAACAGCTGGCTTAAAATCCTAATAAATAATGATTTTCTTAAAGAACATGACAATCACTAATTCTAATTATTACTCTTGAATTAATCATTTTCATTAGAATCAAAAATGATAATCTAATCCAATCTGCATTTCAATGGCCACTGAGAACAGCTTAAGAATTGGCAATTTTCTTTACCTGGGATGCTTATAGTTTGTTTTCTCGTTTGCAATGCAGGTTCTGTTTCTGGAACTATTACAGTTTATGGTTGTGCAGCCTTGAAATTTTGCAAGAGGATAAACCATCAATTATACCTGTCTGGTTTCCCTGCAAACTACTGCTCATCAGAAACAAGCCCCACACTGAATTGTCTTAAGTTTTACATTTGGCCTTCTTTTCATAGTTAACACTTCATATCAACTATAAATAAAAAGAAGATATTGCCTAGAAAGCCAAAATAGACAAATGGGATCTAATTAAACTTAAGAGCTTCTGCACAGGAAAAGAAACTATTATTAGAGTTAACCAGCAACCAACAGGATGGAAAAAAATTGTTGCAATCTACCCATCAGACAAAGGGCTAATATTCAGAATCTACAGATAACTTAAACAAATTTACAAGAAAAAAACAACCCCATCAAAAGATGGGAAAAGGATATGAATAGACACTTTTCAAAGGAAGACATTTATGCAGCCAGCAAACATATGAACAAAAGCTCATCATCACTGGTTATTAGAGAAATGCAAATCAAAACCACATTCGGATACCACCTAACGCCAGTTAGAATGGTCATTAGTAAAAACTCAGGAGACAACAGATGCTGGAGAGGATGTGGAGAAATAGGAACACTTTTACACTGTTGGTGGGAGTGTAAATTAGTTCAACCATTGTGGAAGACAGTGAGGTGATTCTTCAAGGATCTAGAAATAGAAATACCATTTGACCCAGCAATCCCATTACTAGGTATATAGTCAAAGGATTATAAATCATTCTATTATAAAGACACATGGACTTGTATGTTTATTGTGGCACTATTCACAATAGCAAAGACTTGAAACCAACCCAAATGTCCATCAATGATAGACTGGATAAAGAAAATGTGGCACATACACACCATGGAATACTATGCAGACATAAAAAATGATGAGTTCCTGTCCTTTGCAGGTACATGAGTGAAGCTGGAAACCATCTTTCTCAGCAAACTGACACAAGAACAGAAAACCAGACACTGAATGTTCTCACTCATAAGTGGGTTTTGAACAATGAGAACACATGGACAGAGGGAGGGGAACATCACACACTAGGGCCTGGGGTGTGAAGGGTTAGGGGAGGAATATTGGGGGTGGGAGGATTGGGGAGGGATCGCATTAGGAGAAATACCTAATGTAGATGACGGAGCGAATGATGCAGCAAATCACTTCCATGGTACCTGTATAACTATGTAACAAACCTGCATGATTTATACATGTCCCCCAGAACCTAAAGTATATTTTTAAAAAAGGAAATAAAAAGAAGTAACATCTTAACACAAGAAAGCCAGTGAAGCCAAGGGTCATTTCCTTTTCTTTCCATTTCCTGCAAAACAATTTTTGAAGACAAATATATCTTTCTGAATGAAATTTTCCCTAATAAACTTTACCGAACTTTGATAAAAGAACGGTAGTCTTGGCCGGGCATGGTGGCTTACACCTGTAATCCCAGCACTTTGGGAGGCCGAGGTGGGCTGATCACTTGGGGTCAGGAGTTCAAGACCAGCCTAACCAACATGGAGAAACTCTGTCTCTACTAAAAATACAAAATTAGTCAGGTGTGGCGGCACATGCCTGTAATCCCAGCTCCTCGGAAGTGGGTTAAGGCAAGAGAATCATTTGAACCCAGGAAGTGGAGGTTGTGGTGAGACAAGATCATGCCATTGCACTCCAGCCTAGGTAACGAGAGGGAAACTCCATCTCTGGACAATAGCCTTTTCTTTCCTTAGTTATTTGTATTTGTTTTTGTCTCTTTTTCCATTTCTTTCCCCTCCCTCCTTCCCTTCCTTTCTTCCTTTTTTCTCCTTCTTTCTTTCTTTCTTTCTATTCTTCCTTCCTTCCTTTCTTTCCTTCCTTCCTTCATTATTATACCTGAAGTTCATCTTATTTCTTATGTGTGCCTGAGACTGTAGACAACCTGTTTTATTCTCTTACCAGAACCCAGGCAGATAAATGTCAATTTAGAAAAGTTCTACTTCTTGTGGCAAGAGAGCTGCTCACAACTGAAAAAAAAATGGTTTTTACTTACTGAGAGCATCCTGGCTAAATTCGTAAACACATCCCTCCATTACCGATAATAAGCAATGTAGGACTGTAACATTGAAATAGAAATAGCTATCTTCCAATACTTTAAAGTGGTTAATTATGAAATGGCACTCGTGAGAAAACGTAATAAAATGTAGAAAATATTATAAATTTATTTAAGGTAAAATCTTCAAGAGCAAGATTTTACCTTCTAAGAACAGAAAGAAAACCATCAAGCAAAAACTCTGAGGCCCAGTGATTTCACTCAAATGGGAAACACAGAAAATAATAAGTAGGGCCAATGTGCAGTGAAAGGCACATTACATTCATAGAAAAGGAAAGAATTCAAGCATGTGTTAAAAGGGCAATAAAATAAAAAGGAGAAAAAAATGTTAAACCCTATTAAGCCACAAAAATTTTTCTTTTGATGCTTATTTTTGTATTAAATAGCACAATGATAATGCCATCAATAATTGAGATCTTCATAATAAAACAGAATATTTTACAGTCAAAACAAGATCTTGGAAGACACAGCTTTTAGTTCCCATGCAACATTCTAAAATCACTAGAACAAGTGGGCTGTTAATTTTCTTTTCTGTTACAACAACAGAAATAAAATCTGGCAGAGAACAAACTAGTTACCATACCCACAACCAACAACTCTACTCATTTCTTTTTCCAGTTGCTATTCATATCAAGTTTAAGAAGCCACCTTTTAAGTCTCCCAGAAGTCTCTGAAAATTAAAAATAGGCAGAAAAGATGATTACTGAGGACTGCGGGTGGGAAAACCATATAATCAATTTTTTCCCAAAGTTTTGCAAGAAAGCAAGATGATTGTAATAACATATTTGCAATGATTCCTCTAAAAGGACCATGCACCATACTGAGTGCTGAGCAGCAGAGTTGTGGTGACAGTTAAGTTGGCATTCTTGAGCCCAGATGTTCTAAGCTAGCAACAGCCCTGATCTTTCTGATGTACTGCACACTCTTAAGATGCTGGTTTAGAAGATATTTTTTGCAGAGTGCAAAAGACTGGGGCAAGATGCACAGAGGAGTGCTGAAACCTAAATGCTGTCTTAGTTTGGTCAATTGTACCATCAAAGGAATTGAATTTCTCAGAAAAAAAGAGTTTTGTGTACACTATAAGACAATCTTTTTTATTCCTGATCACTAAATGGGTTGTAGGAGTCCAGAATATGCTACCCCAAAATATGCCACTTTAGCATGAAGATTATTTTGAGCTGAAGGCAATTGTGAATCAACAGAAGTGGGGAAAGTTCTCTGCCCTCCCCTAAAAATGGGGCATAAATTTTCCTTCGTGAAAGTGTCATATATTCCCAAATACCCCCCGAATCAGGATGAAAAGAGTGACCTTTATCACTGAAGAAATATGATTGACACTGAGATGAGTCTGCATAAACAAACTTTAAAATTACCCTAAACTTTTGTATTAGTCAGGGTTCTCTAGAGGGACAGAACTAATGGAATAGATTAGATTATTTCCTCCATAAGCCCCTCCTTTGACTGGAGGACCACAATGACATTTAGGGTCCCCTAGAATCAATGTCAGCTCAGAGCCAGTCCCTGAAAAGTCTGATCATTTCCTTCTTCTGATGCCCAGTTACCCTGGTAAAAGTCCAGAGGTCCCCTCAAGGAAGGATGGGAGAAAGATTCACTGCATAAATTGTCAGTAATATAGTGGGGTCCTTCCTGAAAAGGACCCAGACTCCCCTTCATTCAAGGGGTTCTGTCTCAAGTTTGGAAATTGATTGAGGAGCTGTGATTCTCTGTTTTTATAATTCAAATTAGTCTTTCATCCATTCAACCTAGAAGTTTTCTGCTTGTATAAATTAAGTAGAAATCCAGCAAGCTTCCTATTAATTTCACTTCTAGGAATACCATGATTATTACCCAATGCCAGAGCTCTACATGAGTCAGACTATCCTGATTGCCGTTTTGCCTCAGCTGTCCATTACACTAGCCATGCCCACCTTGTCTTTGACACTTGAATGCCACCACTTGTCCCCTGCCACCTCAAGATCCAATTATTGTCATTGTATTTAAATTTTGTAGTTGAGTGACTGTGGTTCCCGCTGTTAGATCTGACATACAGAAAAGAGCAATTACAGGGCTCTTCAAAGATGTAGGTACTGCCCTCACAAATCTATTTTGCAAGGCATTGGTCAAGGGTATATCTTCTGGACCATCCCAGCTGGGATGAGTAGGCCTAAAGTGACTAATTAACTCCACCATCCCAGTCTTCCTAAGCCTTTGGATCCCTTCCTCTACATTAAACCAAGGGAGATCAGGCATTTCCAGCTCACTCACAGGGGCCATCTTCTTTCCATGTTTTAGTTAACCAGGCAAATATACTGTTAGAACCTTTTTTAACGTCCCAAGCTGCAGCATTAAATGCAGAGTCCCTACTTCATGGGCCCAAATCAATACATTCAGATTGATCCAACTCTATGTTTCTTTTCCACCATTACCCCACACCATTAATAACCATTTCTATGTCTATTCTCCAGATTTGTGTTTAAATAAATTAGAAAACTCAAGCAGTTCTTTTTGAGTGTAGTGTACCTCCCCATGGGTCACACTCTGAACCTCACCTTTAGGGACCTGCTGGGACTTTAGCCTCATTACAAATTTAGAAGCAAACAGAGGTGTTATGGGTGACTCCTGAGGAGAATCAACATTATTTTGCCTGGCAACTGCCTCAGAGGAGGCCATCACCATTGCCTCAGGCAGCACAGGGTTTATCTCCTCAGACAAAGAGGGAAAGGCTGATGGCAGCATTGGTCCGGTAGGGGATGTTGCCGCTAATGGAGATGAGGAAGCTGGGTTTTTTGGCAAAAAAGTTTTACCAGAGTTTACAAACTCAGTGTCCTCAGCTTCACCAGGATCCTCCCACACATCCCCATTCCAAGTTGCAGGGTCCCATTCTTTTCCAATCAATGCTCTCACTTTGACAGTAGACACCTGGCCAGGCTGTGCATGCACCTTTTGTTGCAGGTCAGACACTCACATGATAAGAGCTTTTATCTGGTTTCCCACAATTTTCTCTTCAGGAGATAAGACTCTCACTCAGGGCAATCTTAGCAGATTTAAGGCTCAGTGTCTGCTTCTGAAGTCAGGAGACAAAATCCCTGAGTTCATCATTGTATTTCATCACTTTGTCTACTGAACTTCAAAGCAACCAACCAGCTTCATTATGTTCCTTGGTTCTTCGCATATGGTCAAAGGTATTATGTAGAGTCATTAAACTCCTTGCCTCTCATAAGCAATGAATCAGGAGTGTCAAATACATTTATTTTGCATACCTCTCTAAACAGTTCACACCAAGGACTATCAGTGTTCTCCATACTATTAGAAGAAGAGTCCTTAGCATTTTTTAGTCTAATCATATTAAGCAGCCAGCTCCAGAAACCCCAAAACCAATGAAAGAACTCCATCCTTAATATTTTTTTCCTCTAGAACCACTCTTGGTACCAAAATCTGTATTAGTCAGGTTTTTCGTCAGGGTTCCCTAGAGGGACAAAACTAATGGAATATACATGTACATTCCATATCTATAATATATATATTCCATATCTATAATATATATGTTTTATTAGTTATAACTCCATATATACATGGAGTTATGTGAGACCTTGTGAGCTAATATTTAATAAAATTCAAAATTGTGAGCTAATATTTAATAAACCTCCATATATAACATATATATTTTTATATATTATATATAAATGAAATATATGGAATATATATTTAATAAACTCCATATATATGGAAGTTTTAATAAAACTTTAGTTTATTAAATTTTTTAAATATATGGAGTTTAATATTTAATATATTCCATATATATGGAGTTTATTAAATACATACTCCATATATTTAATTCACATATATTTATATTTAATATATTTATATATTTATATTTATTATATATTTATTTATATTTATATTTAATATATAAATATGTATAATTTATATTTATATTTAATATATTTATATATTTGTATTACATTTATTTATATTAAATGTAATATAAATATATGAATATAATAAATAAATATATTATATTAATATATTATAAAATATGTATTTATAAAATACATATTTATATATTTATATAAATTTAAATAAATATGCATGTATATATTTATATTTATTATATTCATATATTTACATTTATTATATTTATTTAATAAATTTAATATATTACATTTATTTATATTTATATTTAATATTTTTATATTTAATATATTTATTCCATATATATTTGGAGTTTATTAAATATTAGCTCACAAGCTCTCACAATAGGCCATCTGCATGCTGAGGAGTAAGAAGAGCCAATCCGAGTTACAAAATTTAAGAACTTGGAGTCTGATGTTCGAGGGCAGGTAGCATCCAGCACAGGAGAAAGATGTAGGCTGGGAGTCTAGGCCAATCTCTCTTTTCACATTTTTTTGCCTGCTTGTATTCTAGCTGTGCTGGCAGAGGATTAGATGGTGCCCGCCCAGATCAAGGGTGGATCTACCTTTCCCAGTCCACTGACTTAAATGTTAATCTTCTTTGACAACATCCTCACAGACACACCCAGGATCAATCCTTTGTATCCTTCCTTCCAATCAAGGTGAAATGCAGTACTAACCATCACAATTTTCATTAGTTTCCCCCATGTATTTCCTAGTCACTTTTCCACAAATTTTCAGTCCTGGAAGCCCAATTCTTCTTTCCTTTGTACAGGTACTTCATAATTTATTACCCTTTGTTAAAATGGTATATAAGCACCAGAGTCTAACCACTTCTTTGTGTTGTCAACTCCTGTGTACATAAAAATATTAACATCAATGAAATGTATATGCCCTATTCCCTGTTAATTTGTCTTTTGTCAGTTTAATTTCTATCCCCCAGTTACTAAACCTAAGAGGGTAGAGAAAAAAGTGGTTTCTTCCTCCATACACATGGCACAGTGTTGTAAAATATGATCAAGTTAATTTTATCTGTTTTAAGATTTAATGAGACTGGTTTTTGGAGTACAATGAGCTCTGGAATTCTTTCCTCTCAGTTGCCTAGATGCAGGTATGACACATCTGAGAAATTAACTATGAATTAGCTTTATCACAAGAAGAAAAAGTCCCAACAACCACCTGCAATTGCTGCATTCCCAGAACCAGGGATGCATCTTAGAATTTCTGCACCTCTGACTTGGCATGAGCCTCAGCTTCATGAATAGTTGCAGGAGGTAAGTTGATGCAATGGGATGCTTGGCAGGTCTCCCAGACCCAAATCTCCTGCCTCCTCTTGTTCCCTGTAATTTCCATAATAGAAAACAACAGCTTTTCATTTCACAATTATTGATAGCAATCACAAAACAATACCTGTGAGAAAGGTTACATTAACAATCCCACACTCAGTTTCCAATGGTTGAGGGACATCTTTTCCAACAAAAGATGTTGCTGAGACTGAAAATGATCTTACAGATGGAGGAGAAAAACACTTAAAATGGGGTCTAGCCATGATGGAGATAAATTTCACCTACTTCTGAGTTTGACAGGTCAACCACTACTAGGCTTCCATCCATCAAACCAAAGTGGCTACTCAAATGTTACTTTCCAAGCATTCAAAAAAATAATAATTTAATCATTGTCTTCAAAGAGCTTTTCAACTGGAGGAGGATGTAAAGAAAAATGCATAATTATGTAGAGTAGAAACATAAATATATTCTAGCAACTTACAGTCCTTTAGAGCTTAGAGCTTAGAAATACATACATTTCAACACATATTCCAAAAGCACTTCTGCAAAGAGGCAGCTCTCTCCCACTAACAGCTACTAAAAGAGTCCACCATAATGTCTAGCTATAAAAGCACATAACCACACAATTAATGAAAAGCTATTTTTCATTGTGCAAAAATTTTAAATATCTATCAAGGTTGGTTCTATTATTAGCATGCTTGTGGAGGGTGAGCAAGGCTCCTATGCTGCATCTGGGACCACACCTCAAAATCTGTTTATACGTTATCCTTCCCTTTTTAATTTTCTTTAAATTTGTTTGTTGAAAAATCTAGATCATATTTCCTACATTCTGCATGTTGCTGACTGTATCCCCATGGTGACTCTTGATAGATTTATTTGCCCCTTGTATTTTCTAAAGCCTAGTAGCTAGGTCTAGAGGCTGGCTAAGATTTAGATTAGAAGGTTTGAATGATAACATATCAGGAGATGTGCTGTGTCCTTCCTATTGCATCCTATCAGGAGACACATAACATCTGGTTCTCTCTCTTTTTGTGACATTGGCATCCACGAATGGAAGTAGGTGATGCTAGTTTCATCCAAAGCTTCCCTTCAGCTTTTTTCTAACAGTTTTAGCAGTCATTGATAACCCTTGCCTAGATTCATTGTTTTATTAGTGGTTTCAAAGTGGTGGTATTGTAACTCCTTCTAATGCCTCCTTTGTTTATAAATTCTTTTGAAAATTGTTGTTTATCTCCTTAACTATTTTGGTTATCCCAAGGTACAACTTGATAAATGCTTGATTCTTTACCTTTACTTGCCAGTTTTCAGAACAATGAGTTGGTTCCTGGCATCCTACAAGGGGTATGCAGAAGCTTTTAAAATATTGCTATAAATGCTTAAATTTTGACACATCCTCTGTGTTTCAGTACATTGTAGATATTGTTCGTTGTTTGTTTGTGTTGAGATAGGATCTCCTGCTGTTCCCCAGGCTGGAGTACAGTGCTGCAATCATAACCCACTGCAGCCTCGACTTCTTGAGCTCAAGTGATTCTCCCACCTCAGCCTCCTGAGTAGCTGGGACTATAGGCATGCACCACCACATCCAGCTAATTTTTCATTTTTTATGTTTTGTAGAGACTGGGTCTCATTATGTTGCCCAGGATGGTCTTGAACAACTGGATACTGTTCTTTTTACATCCATCTTTGAATGTAGTTTATTCATCTTTGGCCAGTAGGAGACCTTACCTGTTGGGTCCTGTGTGTTTTGCGTCTTTGCCACTGCCTAGGCTGTCTTTGAAGGCTTCCTTGCTTTCTGGCATGACAAGATGTTACCAGCTCATCTTGAACATTTCTTGCCCCAGGCTGGAATTAGCCATTTTTTTTTCTCAAGGAGCCCTTGTTCCTTTCAATAAAAAAGGCATTTGGAGACTAGAGCATGGATGCTTGGGAGCTCCTTGTTCTTGGTGGGGCGGGGGGTGGGCTTAATCATTGGTTCTAGACCTTTTCAGCGGACACATCCAGAAAATGTTTTTAAACAGAAATATATCAGGAGTTTATACCGATATTTACAATTCAAGTTTAGAGCTACAGGTTTTCTAATTTAGTGTCTTTGATTTTCTAGTTGATTCTCTTATGTCAAAAAAAAAATTGATACCTTATGATGTAAATATAATTATTTTGTGCTTTTCCTGTTTAATGTAAGAAAAATCTTTTAAAAATCCATATCAACATATTATTAACAATATAACTACTGAAGCAATTTAATATTTTGTTGCAGTTCTTTTCATCCTGAGGACATATCCCACTTCAGATATACAACCAAATAAATTGAGAGTTTAAATCACTTGAAATAATTCCTTTCTATGTGGTTAATACTACAACTGATTTATTTTGCTTTTAAATTAAAAGATGATTTTTTACATTTTGTCTTATATTTTTGCCTAATATTCGTATATTTTCAAATAAACAAACAAAACAAATTAAGAAAAACCTCGTTTCCAAATCTGTTGCTTTTCCTGTTTTCTCTCTGCTCTAATTACTCACCTTTACTAATTTGTTGTTTACTATCTTACTGTCATTGTATGTGTTAAATAATAAATATACACTTACTTTTCTTAGGCAAAAGGTAGCAGAATACATATTCTAATTTTCATCTTGGTTTTTTGCACTTAAGAATATATTCTAAAGATTACTTCTTAGCATATATGTTAGTCTTTTATCTCTTCTCGTAGCTATATAGTAGTTATTTTGTAGATGTAGCATAGTTTATTCAATCAATCCCCTCCTGGTGAACATTTGGGCTATTGCCAGTCTTCTTCCACTGCCATCAGTCCCACAATAAATAGGCTTTTGCCTTTTTTTTCCCATATTTTGACAGTCTATCTTTGGGATAGAGTCCTAGAAGTGGGATTATTTGGTTAAAAGATAAATAGAGCTATCGTGTTGCTAAAATCCCTGCCTAGGGACCGTACCAATTTGCATTTCCACCAACAATAGATAAGAATGTGTGTTTTCCCAAGAGAATATTTTTAAATTTCTAAGTGTTCAACTAGAACACCCAGAAAGATCCTTATTAGGAGAGTCAAAATAAAGTTATTGATACTTAAAATACACCTAATAACAATTTTTAAAGCTGTTGACGGGAGCTTTTCATGCATATAGACCTAAGAATTTGACTTGGAAATAACAGAGAAGTTGAACTGAAAAGATAGAACTAGACAGAGAGTCAATTCAGCTTATTGATCATCAGAGCTAATGATTGGAACGGTTATTCCCTGCCCTCAGTCTCCTACAGCTTTCCTGAGCATGGACAAGTTTCAGTCTAATTTTATAGATAAGGAAACAAATTCAGAGAGGAGGAACGGCTTGCTCAAGGCTTGCCTGAGGCTCACCCAGCTGATGTTTGAAGTCAATAGAATGTTCATTTCTCAATAGAATGTTCTTCTTGTTCCTCTCATACTTGAAAGAGACCCAGTGGAAGAGCAGAAAAGTTGGCTTAAAGAATTGAAAAGTAGATCCTTATCTCTGCCCTCCAGTGAGCTAGGTGTGTAATCTACTTGAAATTGCCTGACGCTCTGGGTTTCAGTTCCCTCTGATGCATAAGCAGCATGGTGAGGTTTCTTACTTCACCCTGCTGTCAGTTGCCTTCCAGACCTCTCATCTGAATGCCTGCATGCAGGAGGCAGAAAGAATGCTGCAGGTGCCATCAGACCAGGGTGGGAAAAACTGGGGGAAGCCCCACTTCCATATTAGACTGAAACCAAATCAGAACCCCAGACACTCCCTAGGTGGGTGTTGTTTGCAAAGACATTGTGTTCCTGGAACCTGGGACCAAGGCTGGGCAGAGGGAGGAGTCTTCAACATTGACCAAGTTTCTATTTTATGTTGGCCATCTTGTCACTGCCTGGCATTTGTCAACTTGCTATTGTTGCTGTAACTTGCTTTGCAAATAAAGAAACAGGGTCTCAGAGAGATAAAGCGGTTTGTTTTAAATCACATAGCTGGTGGCAGAGCTGGGATGAAAGTCTCCTTATTGCTATGTGCATATGAGCCCTGTGCTGCTGCGCAAATACTATAGAGAATCAGTTCTCTCCTAGAAGACAGAGGCTATGTACTGAACACAATTAGTTAAACGCTGTATAAAACTGGAGCCTTCTGGGCATGATAGAGAACTTCCAGTTGTCTTTGAACTGTATCCCAAGAAAGCTGTCAAATGACTCACTGCCTAACAAGGAATTAGAAAACCTTAAAAGTAATCCTGTCAATCTATTCACTGAAAGCTAGAAGTTCCTTTGTCACCAAATTCCTGGCCAATCAAAAAGATGTTAAAGGGAAATTAACACTTAATTGATCAATAACTATCCAGAAAGCATTATGCTGGGTGATTTACAGATGCTAATTTAATTTTCATAATATTCCAATAAAATAAGATCAGTGTTTCCATTTTACAGATGAAGCAACTGAAGCTCAGAGAGATAAACTAAAGGCTATAAGTTCTTGCATTTAGTAGTGGTAGGACTATAATTTTACCATATTTCTTTGTGATTTCAAAGCCCACTCTCAGTTCCCCAAGTTGTATTAAGTCAATGCAATGGGACCCAAGGTGCCCTGCAGTAAGGACAGAGCAGGATTTGTTCAGCCCTTGTTTTCTTGGTAACCAGCTATGTGCACATCACATAAGGACTTTGGAGTTCAGTTAATTTTTGTCAGCATCTTCTTGTTCTTTTCAGGGCACAGCCCACATTCTTAGCATGGCCACCATGGCCTATATGACCTCATCCCTGCCTACCCAGTAGAAGTCACTCTCACCTACTACACTCTAGCTCTCCTGGACCCACTGAGTTCCTTCAGAGCATCACGTCATCCCAACTTGGAGCCGCTGGGTACCTTGTTCCTTCTGCCTCGGACTCAGTCCTCCTTCTCCTTCTCCCACTCCATCCCCTGGGTAACTCTTGTCTATCCTTCAAGGATGAGTTTAGTCATGTTTTCCTCAAAGAAGTTCATCATCATTCGATCACATATGATCACTCTGCCATTTGCCTTCCTAGTATCATAGCCTCCTTTTCCTTTTTTAAAATAGCATTTGTTACTCTTAACATGACTTCATTATATTTTCTATTTCAAGATTTATCTTCCTTATAAGCTCCATCATGATGACAAATACACTGTCTTGTTCACCAATATTTCCCCAGAGTAACACACAGCATCTGGCTCCTTAAACACATGCTCCCAACTTTGTCCTCCTGATTGCCCCTTCCAGCTATGGTAGCCTGACAGGAGACTTGGGATTCTTCCAGGAAAGAAGCTCTAGAGTAGACAGACTTCATCTATCACTGGAATTTTTTAAAAGATCCTATTAGAAGCCAAAGTAACCAGTATGAACTTCACAAGTCTAGATTAAATGATGGAAATGCCAGATGTTACAAACCAAGATTAGAACTCCAGGTTGTGTCTTGTGACCTCAGTTGCCCACGAGTTTGGCAAATTGCAAAACTGTTCATAGGAATGATTATTGCCTCAACTGTTGTTTTGGATCAATTTAGTCAGACACGCATATGGAAGAATTTTTTTTTTTTTTTGAGACGAATTCTTGCTCTTTTATCAGGCTAGAATTCAGTGGCACAATCTCGGCTCACCGCAACCTCTACCTCCTGGGTTGAAGCGATTCTGCTGCCTCAGCCTCCTGAGTATCTGGGACTACAGGCATATGCCACCACATCCAGCTAATTTTTGTATTTTAGTAGAGAAAGGATTTCACCATGTTGACCAAGCTGGTCTCAAACTCCTGACCTCAAGTGATCCACTCACCTCAGCCTCCTCTCAAACTGCTTGGCTTACAGGCATGAGCCACTGCTCCCAGCCCAGAAATTTAACAACAGGAATATGTCATCAATTGTAAGGCCCTGAGTATAGAAAATAAACCTTTTGCAAAAGCTGCCCCTGTGGCCAATTTGCTAGAAAAATACACAGAAACCACATCAGGAACCAGGAGCAATATCTTTGCATTAGGCAATATCTCCATCTAAACACACTCATTTTTATTTTTCCTTAACTATAATTTGATTGATAAAACTGCAAAATAATCTTCTATGATAAATTACAAACACTCTCATTCAATATTACAATTAACCTATATTTCTGAACCCCAAACCATGGCATGCTGTCTAAATGCCTTGCACACACTATTTTGATTGACTCCCACAGTGACTACAAGGATGGTACTGGTGGTTTCCTTGTTGACAGCCAGGAAAGGAAAGAACTGAGAGATTGAATACTGGTCGCACACGGCATGGGTGGAATTCAGACCCAGGTGGGAAGCTTCTGAGCCCACTAGGAATCCTGCCTGCCTGTAAGCTTGCTTTGTATCAAATGATAAAGCACAGACACAATTATCCTAAAATGGGGAACACATTCTTTACCTTTCTATTGAACTTTAATTCTCAGAAACATTATTTATGGGAGAAAAGTCTTACAAGTAAAGAAGTCAGCTAGCTTCTTGGTGCAAAAGCAATCTAGAGAAATCGTTAATTATTGTTCAATTAAGTTTGACAAATTGCAAAACCAGTCATAGGTTGGGTTACTGCCTCAGTTGTTGTTTTGGATCAATGTAATCACACATGCATAGGGTCAAATTTTAACATCAGGAATGTGTCATCACTTATAAGACCCTGAGTATAGAGAATTCACCTCTTTGCATCCTTCATTGTGACATTTACCAAGTTGACCATTTAACATTCTATAGTTCAAAGGTGATGGGTGTTCCATTTAAAGGAAAGATAACATAGTCAACCATGCCACTAGCATAAAGAATCTGATTTCTAGCCTTGCCACTTATAGCTCTCCTCCATCAGACTGGAATAAACTGCCATGATCTCACTGCTAACAAGGAAAAGGAGAAGTCTACCATCTATGACAGTGAAGAGAAAGCTCAAAGCAAGTGGATCTATGGCAGTTGTGCTCAGACTTGAGCAGACATCAGAATCCCATGGAGGGCTTATAAAGATCCAGATGGAAGGCCCACCCCCCAGAAGTGGATCTGGGAATGGGGAGCTCATGATTTTGCATTTCTAGCAAGTTCTCAGGTGATGCTGACACTTGGTAGAGGGACCACACTTGAGAACCACCTACCCATGGCACTGGTGCACCGTGTTTCAAAATAATGCCTACAGCAGACAGGATGCATCCACCCACATCTATACCTGGCACACCTGCACCACACAGGAACATCACATACCTACACAACGTAACACATGCATACCCATCACACAAATACACACCCCTTTTTGCATGTGTATACCAGAAACACACGTTACATCTGCACCACTCATAGGTAATACAAAGTGGTATCATGCACACAAACACCACATGCCTATGTTACACACTGTCACACACACACAGCTGCAACCACACATCTGTAACTCACATCACACACATCGACCCTGTTCGCAGACACGTACACACTGCACCTAAACCCTGCATACCTATACCACACACTCCTCACACCTACTCCACACACTTGCATACACCCATACCCCCAACCTGCATATCACATGCACTGTTCATCTGCACCACACAGGTGGCCCACAGCTACACCACACCCACCCTATTACAGATTCTGAGATACTGTTGCTATCACCCTGCCCTAGAGACACTTTCCCAATCCTTCTCCTACTTCCCGCCTGCCCTTTATCCTCATCCCAGTTTTCCTCCTGGATGGCCCTAATACCTTTCCCAAAGTGTCCATCCAAGAAGCCTCCCACACTGTAGGCATCTCTGTATTTTCTTCCCACTCCCATTTGACTTAGCTACTCTTTATGAACCAAGTTCCTTATGGTCAGCTTCAGTCCAAATACTTTCCTTTCAACTTAAATAAATGCAGCAAGTAGTTACATATCTTTTTCTGTGCAAAGCCTTAAACTAAGCATGTTGAGGAGGAAAAGTGATGAACAAGATGACCCTGACATACATACATACATTAATTAATTAATTCAATGTATTAGCTAGGTTCTGGTGAGTCATGGCCAGTGTAGGTGGGAGGTACTTGAGGAGTTTCTTCCCAGAACTCTTAAAATTCCAAGGAGTGAGCAGCAGGGTCCTCTTCCCCCCTCTGAGGTGACTTCCGGCCCCCACTACAACTCCAGATGGTTCTCCAAGTCTGAAAGAACCACCCATACCAGCAGACAAAAATTAAAATTGTTATAATATTAACAATTATACTGGCAGCAAAAAAAAAAAAAAAAGCCACCTTTCAGTGAGGGCAGTATGGATATGTGGGGCATATTTGCATGCTAAGATGTGTAGTCCTACACGCTGCATATCTTGCCTGGTAATTATTCTCCCAGATATTATCAATCCATTTTCCAGGTCAGAAAATAGAACCATGGGCTGAATCTTGCAGGTGATGAATAGGAGTTTCAATCCAGGTGACTGACATGAGCCAGCGGCTGCTCCCTTTCCAGTTCAGCACATGCAGCCCCTCCTCCAAATTCAGACAGAGCTCCCTTGATTGTGGGATCCAAGGCAGCATCAATGCAACCCACAGAAATGGCAGATGTCTCTGACCCACCTGCTCCGTGTCTGTTATCAGGGAGAGCCGTGTCACAAGGTCAAAGTGTTAAAGGTGAAAGCAGGTATTCAAGACAAGCAGATGAAGTCACAGTGGGACTTTTATTTATTTATCTTTATTATTTGAAACAAAGCCTTAACTTAGAGTAAACGGGCCTTGCCAAAGAGATGATTTCCACCATGCAAACCATAAATTCCATTCCTGTGTTAGGATGGTCTCCCTGTTTTAGAGGAGCCACATATCTTCATGTGGCTGGTTATACAGTGGGTATCCTGGTAGTAAGGATTGATTTAATTTCTCCATGATTCAGGCTTGTCCAGACGTTTGTCCTCAAGCCCTATTTGAGGGCAGCAAGGATAAAGAGTCACTAGGCCAGAAGACGCTCCCTCAGTCACCTCCCACTTGCCCTGTCTGCTGACCTCCAAGGAAATTCAGTCCTGCAGTTAACATCTGTGGTCCCATCAGCCAGGCTGAAGTAAAAGGTACTTAACACACGCAGCTCGTTTTGCAAGGTTAGAAAGAATCAATAGGAGATGTGTTTAATGTGGTATCACTATCAGGGCTCATTGCACTTTTAAAACTGAAATATCCACAGTGGTGTATAATCTTAGTCTCACTGTAAAGAGAATGGGTTTAGTGTGCTTTAAGATAGATTTCATGCCTATTACAGACACACACACACACACACACACACACACACACGCACACAAATTGTAAGTGTCCTCTGGAATGTCACTCTTGCATATCTTCTCACATACCTTTTCCTTTCCTTTTTTCCCTTTCTCTTTTTATTCCTTTCAAGCAGTCTCTTCTCTTTCTCTCTTCTCTCTTTCTCTCTTCCACCCTTGCTTCATTCCCACCTTCCTCCTTTCTTTCTTTGTTCTATCTTTCATTCTTCCCTTTAATTTTAGCTGTCTAATTCCCTTCTATGGGAATTTGCCGGAACTCTAGCAAACCACCAAAAATAGCTAGCTAGGTGATTTCTCTTTGAGTTCCCTGGAGACACAGATCTCCTGTAAGAGTGAGGCTTGAAAACTTGCTCATCAAGGAGAGGAGCTGGTTGGAATCCACAGGCTTACAAAAAAACTGATTTTTCCATAAGCTTTCGTGAAATTATTCTGAAAGAGAAGCCTGTATGAACAGAGCATAAAGATAGCACATTGTTCTTTCGCTAAAAGACTGCAAGATAAAAATCTTCGTGGATTTTCATACATCATGCATAACACTAGGGGAAAATTAGAGATAGTAAGGTCAAGAGTGCATTATGTGTTTGTGGGGCAGTGGAAGTTCTGCTCAATTTCATAATGACGTATGTAGGGAAATCATGGTCCATAACAAAGGGAGTGTCAGAAGAAGTGATAAGAAAGAAACCAAACCTTGGTTAACCAACCCTATCAGAACTAGCACAAAGCAACCATATGGATATTCAGCACTATAAGCATTTGTTTATGCGTTCTTAGTACCTAATTCTGATTTAAGAGTAACTTGGCAGAATAGTCCCTCTATAACTCTTCAGAGAAGTGACTCAATTGCTTGACATGGAAGCTAACTGTTAGCTACCCCTGGTATGATTTTCAACCAAAATGGCTAAACTGAGAATTAAACAGCTCTATTGGTTTGATAGAGCTGTCAAAACAAATACCACAAACTGGATGACTTCAACAACAGAAATATATATAGTTTCTCTCATAGTTCTGGAACCTAGAAGGCCAATCAAGTTTGGTAATGTTGGTTCCTTACAATGGATGTGAGGAAGAATCTGTTCTAGGCTTCCCTCCTAGCTCCTGCTAGCTTCAGGAACGCTTCAGCTTGTCACATTCCCCCTGTGTCTTTCCTCACCTTCTATTTGTGTGTGTGTGTCTCTGTGTCCAAATTTCCACTTTTTTCTAATTTTTCTTGTTTTGTGAGACAAACTCTCACTCTGTCGCCCAGGCTGGACTGCAGTGGTGTGACCTCAGCTCACTGCAAACTATGCCTCCTGGGTTCAAGCAATTCTCGTGCCTCAGCCTCCCGAGCAGCTGGGATTATAGACGTGGGATTATAGATGTGTGCTACCACATCAAGTTAGTTTTGGTATTTTTAGTAGAGCTGGGGTTTTGCCATATTGGCCAGGCTGGTCTTGAACTTCCAGCCTCAAGTGATCCACCCACCCTGGCATCCAAAATTGCTGGGGTTACAAGCATAAGCTACCACACCTGGCTCAAATTTCCTGTTTTTTTTGTTTGTTTTTTTTTTTTAAATAAAAACACCAGTCATATTGGATTAGTACTCACCTTAATGCCATCATCTTAATTTGATCATCGACAAGGACCCTATTTTCAGATAAGGTTACATTCCCAGGTGCTGAGGGTTAGGACTTCAAATCTTTAGGAAGACACAATTCAATGGATGAAAACAGCGATTCACTTTCACATCCACATGTTCATCACTTAATTATTATCCTTACTGAGTTACAAATGCACACTGTATGTCACTTTACAAATTCACACTAAATTCTCTTTCACAGGCCTTAAATACCTCTAAGTTGAGGGGCTTACATGCCAAAAAGGAAGTGGGATTTCACTTATTTTCCCTATTTGACCATCCAGAGAATGAGGCTTTCCAATGGCACAGGACAAAGATGCAACCAATGGCATACAGGAAGGGTTGAGGTCCCAGCCAATCCAAACAGAGGTCTCTATGGTGGAACAAGGGCACACATTGGCACAGCCACTGTCCTTCTTCTGGGAATACACCCAAAGTGAGGATGAAGCCTTATGGGCCTAGGCTTGGTTAGATGAAACCGGTACTTTGTCTTTCACATAAATGATAAAAACTAGTTCATGGCATGGCTAAGCTACACATCAACTTGAGTCTCTTGGCAGTATTACATAAAATCTGACATGACTTAATCAGGTTGTCAATTCTGTCTCATTAATATCCAAATCAGTAAATTTCTTTTGCTAATTTTCCTCCACAGGTTTATAACATTAAATATGAAAAAAAAGTACTCTTTTACTAATGTCCTTACAGGAAGTTCTTCAAATTTTATTTTATTTTTTTCTTTTCTGAGAGATAGGGTCTTATTCTGTCATCCAGACTAGACTGCAGTGGCACGATCTTGGCTCACTGCAACCTCCACCTCCAGGATTCAAGCGATCCTCCCACCCCAGCCTCCTGAGTAGCTGGGACTACAGGCACATGCCACCATGCCTGGCTAATTTGATGGAGTTTCGTCATGTAGGCCAGGCTGGTTTTGAACTCCTGACCTTGATTGATCCTTCTGCCTTGGCCTCCCAAAGTGCTGGGATTACAGGGGTGAGCCACCAGGCCTGGCCAGTCTTCATCATTTAAATATCATTCCAGTATCAGTATCAAAAATTTGGTGAACATATAAATATCAAATAAGTCTACAAATCTTGTGACTATGGCCCAGTAAGTAACAGAGGATTTCCCTGCAGAGAATCAGCATTTTGCCCCTCCAGGCCACCACTGGGGAATAGTATATCTAAAATATCTAAAATAAATAAATAAATAAAAAGCAGGAGTTGCTTTAAAGCAACAAAGATCAAAAGAAGCAAAGAAGGATATTACATAATGATAAAAGGATCAATGCAACAAGAAGAGCTAAAGATCCTAAATATATACGCACCCAATACAGGAATACCCAGATATATAAGACTTATAAAGAGACTTAGACTCCCACACAATAATAGTGGGAGACTTCAACATCAATATTAGACAGATTAATGAGACAGAAAATTAACAACGATATCAGGATTTGAACTCAGATCCAGAACAAGTAAACTTAATTAACATTTATAGAACTCTCCACTTTAAATACACAAAATATACACTCTTATCAGTACCACATCACATCTATTTACAGGTTTAAATGAAATATTGGTTGGCTGCTTGTTTGTTATTTTCTTCCCTCATTTTTTTTTTCATGTCTCTATATTATTAAGCACAATTATAGGCATACCCATTTTTAGACTGCATTCTAGCCTGGGCAATAAAGCAACACCCCCGTTCTCTCTCCTTCTTCCTCTTTCTCTTTCTTCCTCTCCTTCATTCTTTTTTTTTTATTATTATAAAATAAAATTTTTTTCTTTCTTTCTTTCTTTCTTTCTTCTTTTTTTTTTTTTTTTAGGAAAAACAAAAAAAAGGAAAAGGCAGGATCACATGGACCCCCAGAAAAGGTCTTGAGGACCATCAGAGGTCTTGGAAATAAATACATAAATACATAAATAAAAATAAAATATCATAGCTAGAGGTTAGAGCTTCCTTGACTTGATTAACCTAATATATGGGCCTATTTAAGGCCACAACTGACTGTACTCAATCTTATTTTATTTTAAAATGAAGAGTGTATGTACAAGGTTCTCCATTTAATAATTTCATAAGTCCACTACAGAGTGTCTCAGATCTAAGAAACAAGAACTTTTTATGAGAAAAAATTCAAACCTAAAGAACAATCACTTTTAAAGCACAAGGGAAGGACAATTGAAAAAAGGAACTATGTGTTTGTAAAAGTAAGAATATTTTTCTTCTCTTGGATTTATAGTGAATTTCATTTTTTCCTGAATAAAGCACATAGACATTAATGTATCATTTAAGTTTACTTGCAAATCAAGAACTTAATGATCCCTTGAAACCGAAGGTAATTCTGATAGCTATAATTTTCATTCATTTTTACCTTTGGTGGACATCACAGTGAAGCAAATGCATGTGATTATTTTCACTCTCCTTTTATAGATGGATTAAAAGTATTAGATCTCTATGAACGTTTTTTCATGATTCTCTATCTGTAGTATGGCCACTGTCAAAACTTTGACAAAACTCTGAATTTTGTTATTCTCATATAATCTACATAAAGACAAAGACAAAGTATGTGCCTAACCAAGAGCACCTCATGACCTGATATCAGCGGAGAGAAGAATTGCAGCTGGACCATCCATCCTCCTGACTCCAGTGTCACCCACTCTCACTCAACCTCTGTGTCCTTTAGTTCAGAGCCACTGAACCCTGTAATTCAGCACCTTTCTCCTTCAGGAGGTCATCCCAGCTTTCCTGGTCTGCTTGTGAACATTCTCACATTTACCCATTGATTTCTATCCTAGGAACCTCATTCTCTGTGCTCTCTATCCCAGATGAGTCATGCTCCTAATAATGCACCAAAGGTGAGGGTGCAAAAACAGAGCAATGGAACATATTGACCTAGGCACCCCGAGGAACCAGAGACTCATGTGACTGGATGAAAATTGAGGCTCTGAAGCATTGGTTTTCTCACCCGTATAATGGATAAACAATTCCCAAAACCACACTGTGATTGTGAGAGTCTAAGGATCTAATGGACCTGGTCAGAATAAGTACGTGGCAAATGTTAACTACTTTATTTATAATAACTAGTTATTATTAATATTTTGCCATCTGGATAAGTACCAATAGTGTACCATCTAGATTGTTGCTCAATACTTTACCATCTTGATAGGTATTATCCATTGCTTGGTTAGCATCATAGCAGGAATATATTTGTATTTTAACAGCAAATGAGACACTGGGTCTCAGTGACTTTACCATTCTCATCTAACAGATGGAAGGGAAAGGGGAACTCAACAGCAGCTGCTAGCAGAGCCAGGGCTAGGACTCAGCTGCCCCAATTCCCTAATTCCTAACTTGTCCTTGGCACGAGGAAGTTTCTCTCTTGAGTCCTGAGTATCAGAGGACTGATGTTCACCTTATCAGATAAGATCTATTAAGATTATAAACTCAGCAAGAGAGGAAACTGTTTCATAGTTATAGTCCCCATTTCCTCTTCATTCCCATCAGCATTTGGGGGAGTGGAATCCTTTGAGATATCCTTCTAAAACTTTGAGATACTCTCCTGGGAATGCAGGATCCATGCTCAGGGTCTTTTGATGTCAGTGACACACCAATAAAAATGATGCTAAAAATAGCATTAGTTAACATTTTCCTGAATCCATGTCTTCCTTAGTAGTCACTAAAAATCTCTAAAAATGCAAAAAAAATTTTTTTTCCTGGTTAAGTAGACCCTCTCAACTCTATTCTTTCACTATTACGAGAAAAACACACTGCTTCTCTACACTCACACACCACTTCTGACACCATGTGTCAGAACGGCATCACACTATCCACCCAGAGATAATGTTAGATCCCAGAGTTAAAGGGCTCTGCCCCAAAGAACTACTCCCACTTCATATGCCAATCACAAGCCCCAGGTTGTGGCCTGTGCTTCTGACCCACCAGCTATAAATTAGTGGTTCCCAAGACTCCCATCCTTAGGTTTTATAATTTGGTAAGACAGCTCACAGAATTCAGGGAAATACTTTTTTATGTTTACCAGTTTGTTTTAAAGGATATTATAAAGGCTATAGATGAATAGCCAGATAAAGAGGTACTAGGAGCAAGATATTGAATTGAGGGAGGAGAGAGTGGAGCACACAGTTTTTATGACATGAAGTTTTTCCATGAAAAAGGTAATAATATATGTGTATTGATTTCCTATTATTACTGTAGCAAATCATCAAAACCTAGTGGCTTAACACAACAAAAATTTCTTATATAATTCTTAAGGTCAGACGTCTCAATGGGTGTATTAGGCCATTCTGGGATTGTTATAAAGAAATACCTGAGCTGGGCGAGGTGGCTCACGCCTATAATCCCAGCCCTTTGGGAGGCCGAGGCAGGTGGATCACGAGGTCAAGAGATTGAGACCATCCTGGTTAACATGGTGAAACCCTGTCTCTACTAAAAATACACAAATTAGCTGGGCATGGTGGCATGTGCCTGTAATCCCAGCTACTCAGGAGGCTGAGGCAGGAGAATTGCCTGAACCCAGGAGGCAGAGGTTGCGGTAAGCTGAGCTCATGCTATTGCACTCCAGCCTGGGTAACAAGAGCCAAACTCCATCTGAAAGAAAAGAAAGAAA
>NW_016107356.1:5592929-5643550 GCF_001604975.1 Cebus imitator
AAGGAAAGGAAAGGAAAGGAAAGGAAAGGAAAGGAAAGGAAAGGAAAGGAAAGGAAAGGAAAGGAAAGGAAAGGAAGAAAGAAAAATACCTGAGGTCGGGTAATTTATAATGAAAAGAGGTTGAGCTGGCTCAGGGTTCTACAGGCCATGCATTCATGGTACTGACATGTGCATCTGCCCGGCTTCTGGAGAGGGCTTCAGGGAGCTTTTCCTCACGGCAGAAGGCAAAGCAGGAGCAGGCAAGACATGCGGCAAAGACGGGGGAGTAAGAGAGCACAGAGGTGCCACGCGCTTTTAAACAAGCAGATCTCATTCGAACTCAGAGCAAAAACTGCTTCTACATCTACAGATATTTTTATAGCAATGCCCACTCCTTGGTTCCAATTTTCTGTATTAGGCTGTTTTGTGTTGTTATAAAGAAATATCTAAGACTGTGTAATTTATAAAGAAAAGAAGTTTAACTGACTCAAAGTTCTGCAGACTGTGCAAGCATGGCACCAACATCTGTATTTCTTTGGTTTCTGATGAGACCACAGGGAACTTTCATTCATGGTGGAAGGTGAAGTGGGAGCAGGCACATCACAGAAGAGTGGAAGCATCCAGAAACATAAATCTACAGACCAATGTTCCTCATACTTATAAGTGAAAAAAATTCTAAATCAAATATTGACAATTTAATTTGGAAATGTAGCCTAAAAGTATATATTTTTTTAATTCTGACACATGTACACAAGAGTTTTATCCTTTGTATAATCAAAGGCCTTCGTACAATAAAACTATTAGGTTAGTGCAAAAGTAATTGCAGTTTTGCATCAACCTGATACATCCATCAAGCTTTGAAGGGAAATGATGTTATTCAATAATCCCATTGGCTGAAGATGGTAATTCATGCCTATAATCTCAATCCTTAGGGAGGCTGAGGCAGGTGGATTGCTTGAGCCCAGGAGATCAAGACCAGTCTGGGAAACATGGCAAAGTCCCATCCCTACAAAAAATTCAAAAATTAGCCATGCCTGGCGGCACATACCTGTAGTACCAGCTACTTGGGAGGCTGAGGCAGGATAAACACTTAGCCCAGGAAGTTGAGGGTGCAGTAGGTCATGATTGCTCCCCTGCATTCCAGCCTGGGTAACAGAGCAAGGCTCTGTCTAAAAAAAAAAAAAAAAAAAAAAAAAAAAAAAAAAAAAAAAACAAAAAAAAAAAAAAAAAAAAAAAAAAAAAAAAAAAGTAAAGAAAAAAAGAAAACCCTGTGGCCCAAAAAATTTGTCTCTACATATGAAGGGACCTGAAAGAAGCTTTAAGAAAGCACACAGGCATCCCTGGGTACATTTGTTTAGGATCTATTTCAACTCACTAAGAGAAAAACCCTACAATGTAATGCAAGAAAACTTTTATAACACCACTCTAAAACCACAGATGACACCGACAAAAACTAGGAAGTGGACCTAGATATAATATGGGAACTAAAGACTATGAATGTTCTCACTTTACAAAGAGGCTAATCAGTATCTAGTGCTTTATTTTTAGGTCAGTAATTTAATAAATATTAATATGTTAAAAATATTAATATTAAAAGCTTTTTGATAATTTAAAGTATATTACTGGTAGAATTTAAAACAGAATTGCTACAGAAAAAAGCAAAGAAAACATAATTCATATTTTTAAAAAACTCACTAAGGAAATAGCAGGAAAAAAATATTTTTTAAATGAGAATAAACAAGATAAAGGAGGAAGCACAATTACATCAGTAATAATAGCATACACATCTAACCTAAACTGCAAAGTAAAAGACAGCCACATGGTTTGATTTGGTTAGTTCGAGTAGTGAGCTAATCAAATTCAACCTAGTATTATTTAACAGCCCTAACACTTAAAAGAAATTGGCACATAAGTATTATTAAGTGATTGGGCAAGGATGTAACAGCTAAAGGCAAGAAGAAATAAAATAAATATAAGAAGAGAAAAATAGGAGTTTTCCTATTCTTATCAGGCAATGCAGAATTAAAAGAAAAAGCCATTTCCTGAAATGAAGGGAGTTATAGTATTTTGATAATAAAATCCAAAAGGAAAACATGAAAGTCATAAATCTTTATGCTCCAAATAATATTGTTCAAAATATAGTAGTCACAAATTATTAGAGGAATAAAGATAAGCTAACAGTAGTGGGACCTTCTTCCATCTTTCACAGTTGAAGTATACAAATACACATACACCTGAGTGGGACGTAGAGAAAGAATTTCCAAATAACGGTAAGATTTATTATGTTTACAGCAAGTTTGGTGTTTTATGACAGAAAAGGATAATATATTTCCTATCAAACTTACAAATAATGTTGGCAAATAGTAATTATATAGAAGGCTGTATACTCTCATAAGGTAAAAAAATAGAAAAAAGTCCAAAATTAGCACATCACAAATGATTCTCTAAAAAAAACAATTGCACCCAAAATCAAGCACATCATTAGGGATTATTTTGACGTTAATGAAAGTGAAACATAATTTATAAAAACATCTGGCATGCTGATTCAGTTATATACCAAAGCAAATCTATAGCCCCATAAGTCCTTTATCAGGACATCAGAAAGAATGAAAAAAAAAAACAAAATAAGGGTTCAATTTTTAACAATGGAAAAACAAGAACAAAGAAAATTTAAGTAAAACAGAAAGAGGGAAAAATAACAGCAGAAATTAATGAATTAGAAAATAAATTATAGACAAGATAAAGAAATCTAAGAGTGGGTTCTTTGTAGAAAAAAAAGTACTGATCAAATATTTAGCAGGTCTAATCAGATTAAAAAAGAGAAAAAAATACATACATAAAACTAGGAGTAAAAATAAATATGACCACAGACATAAGTAAAAATTTTCTAATATCATATTCTGATAATTTAAAATTTTAAATTAAACAGATGATTGGTAAAGAAAATATAAAAGTTGCCAAAAGCCTAATGAATAAATAACTAGGAAAAGAAAATTTTACAATTTTCTAAAATTTCTTGTGGAGAAAGATGGAAGAATTTTTCATTTTTTATGGCAATCTCTACATGCATATTTGAAAAAGTGAAGAAGTCCAGAAATACAAATCTACAGACCAATGTTTCTCATAATTATAAATGAAAAAAATCTAAATTAAATATCGACAATTTGGAAATGTAGTCTAAAATATTACATCATGTTCAAGAAGAATTTGCTCTAAGAATGAAATAATTATTTACTATGGAAATTTTAAAAGAATTCACTGCTTTAGATCAAAAGAGATGAGGCTCAAGTGTATTAATTCATCAGAGACCAATATGTATTTGATACAGAGCATCTGATACTGTATATGTAGATACAGAGCATCTGATACTGATTTTCTCAGTCTTTTAATAAATTAGGGGTAGACATCCATATTTCTTGAGACAATAAAGACCACTATTGCTCACTTTCAGCCAGTGGTCTTTAATGCTGAAATACTAGAGATATCCACATTACTGTTAGAAAAAGACATGATACCTTCTATAGCCACTATTCAAAAACATTGTTCTAAATGTTATAACATTGCAAAACAATACTTTAGAGGCAAGTGACAGTCTATAAATATGGTGAAAAAGAAGGCAAATTATTAGAAGTAACAAAGAAAATTACAAAACTGAGTGATGAAAAAGGACTGGATAAAAGAAGTGACAAATTATATTTTAGAAAATAAATATAAATATTATTTCCCCAAATAATAGGCATAATTAATTTCATTTAAATTCAGTAAGATTTTTGGAAACATGGCAGTAAAAAGCTAAAGTGCATCTGGAAGAGTGGGATACTTAATAACTGACCAGTCAGAAAAGCAAGGGAGATAAGCTGATTTCAGAAAATATATAAAATGTATGAATATGTACTATGATTACATGTAGAAGCATATATATCATAATATTAGTTAAAAAGACAAAAATGAAAACAAATTTGAAGGTGCAATACAATACTTTAAACTTAGAATACTAGGTATAGAAATTACGGAAAAACTATACAGAGATTTCAAGGCAGATATTAAGCATCCTGTAGAAAAATACCAGTAGGTCCATGTTCACATATTTAAAATGATCTCAATCCTACAAATTCATATGCACGTAAACTATATATGTAATTACATAAAATATATTTATGTTGTCCCCAAAACACTTTTTATTTATTAAAAAATGCTGCAATGTGTTATCAGCCGTAACCATCCACATCAACAATGTGACATTGTTGATTCTCTCTAAATGACATGGTTTTGGATGACTATTATTTTCTTCTTGTGCTTTTTTGTATCTTTTGTATTTTCTGAAAGAAATGTACTATAATATCAAAAAAGATATTTTGTATGAATAACACCATACTAGCATTTTGCATAATGTTTTGCATAATTCTTTTTATCACAGAAATCTTTGAAAATCTTATAAAATTTTTAGCACTTTCCTCAGAAAAAATAAATGCATTGTATACAAGTAAGCATCAAATTCAATACACTGTTACAGATTTTATAGACCCACTGAAGTCCATTCGAGGGTTCTAGGTGAGAAACAGACTGTGGAAAAGTTCTGAGAAATTCCTCACACATTATCTCAATGGAATCTCATCAAAACTTTGTAGATAGGAATAGCTACTATTTTTGCTAATCTAAGAATTAATAAGCTATGTCTCAAAGAGGTAAAGAACACACAGTTGATAGGGACAGAATTCACACCAGTGGCCAAGCCCTGTTGCCTTAGCACTGTGAGTTTCGTGTCCTAGCACAGGGTGGTTTATTATGCACGGAACAAGATATTGTCAAATAAACAAAATGAGACCTTGAATCCTGATTCACCCATGAAATTTTGAAAAACCTCCCAACTTTATCATGCCTTGGTTTCATCATCAATAAAGCAGAGATAATAACACTTGCCCTGCATATCCCCCAGAGTTGTTATGGAGATAAAATGTAGGGGGAAGCACTTGCAAACATAATTTATCTTTATTATTATTAATACATAAACATGTCTATTATGAATCTATTACAACTCAGGCCAGCACTGAAGTAAGTGCTGATGGGACCTAGTTGGGGGAAGAAAAAGACAAAGCTTCTTACTAAAAGGCAATTAAAATGCACCATTCTTGTTCAAAAAGTCTGTTTCCATGAGTAATTAGCAACCTATTATGCATCTGACAATGGTTTGTTGGCTATTACATCAGTTCCGTGTGGCCATCCTGTAAAGTGAATTGACACAGCAAGGAGTTCCCAGCTTTAAAAAATGTTTGTTTTCACAGGTATCTGTCTAATTTATGTCTGTGATTTAATTTTAATGATTAAAATTTTAGTTCGTTTTGAAGTCTGGTCTTTTCCCGCTGCATTCATCATAGACTTACTGAAGACTCCAGGACAATTAAGGCACATAAAATCATAACAAAGTTCCCTTTCCCTGTTTAACCTATCCGACTCCATATTCATATTGTCAGAGGTAATTCACATGCCTGGTTATCCCCCATACTTTGTTTGCCTAAGTAGGGTAGGTCTTTCATAAATGTGAGTTGAGTTGAATGAACTGTGTGCCTAAGATGCTGAGCTAGTATTCTCCGAGGTGCTCTAACCATGATTAGCTGGATACCATCTCATCTCCATGCAACTCAGTTTCCTTGTCAGTAACCTGGGTATCATGAAGGCTATTTTAATGTGAAAAATCTCTGTAAATTGCAATGGCCCAAGAAAGTGGAATAAATCATTATTTTTTGCATTTAGAATGTCCCTGAGCCAGTTCCTTCCAGTATCTTCTTCATCACAAATAGTCTATGACATCAACTAATGTACTTAACAGTCTGCCTCTGAAACTGAGCTGAGACTCACAACCGATGTTCTTGTTTGGGTTTTTGCTGTGGATTGCACTCACCTATTTAGATACCTCCTGTTCACTATTCACCAGGGGATGGGTCATCTGGATCCATTACCTGTTTTATTTCTTCTGTGCCCAACAGAAGGGTAGTTAAAGCGGAAAACTTCCATGCTGCTCCTTTCATCCTTACTCACAACCCTTCTACAGTTGCTCCGGAGTGTCAGTTATAGAGCCCGTAAGTGTGAGATCACTCCAGCCTGCTCTTCTAACCTCTAAATGGAGTCCGTCCTCAGGGATGGATGGAATTTCACTGCGTTTTCCCATTTCATTTGTGTAATGAAATCATTGTTTGGCCTTTCATTCTGTACTTTTGCCCTTTTCGGTCTTAAGGTGGACCATTCAGTAGCCCCCTCCAATTTCTCTATGAAAACTAAGACTCATAAATGGATTCTCATCAAATCTCAACATTTTCATGTATTTCTAAAATATCATATCAAACACATTCCCCTTCACAGCAGTATCCATTTTTATATACTTGCCTGTATTTATATACACATAGAATGAACATGTATTTAAATCTATAATGTGCAAACATGGTAAAACTCAAACCGTCACCTGAAAAATCAATCACTTATCATCACTGATTGGGTCAGTCATGTGATGATATAATCCATGTGTGATCAGATTCAACCCCAAAGAGCAGTATGCAATGAAACATCAGCCTTCCCTGGAATCACTTGGGCACTTGTTAAAATGGAGACAGTGATATCTTACCCCAGGATTATAGGTTGTTTATAGAATAGACAGAAATAAAATTTAATAAAAATGCATTTGTTGATTTATAGCCAAAATCTCCCCAGTGTTACATGGGGGACAACAAAAAGGAGAGTCATTGAGTAAATTACACAATATGCATTGAATGTGAACACCACAGTGATTAGCAAGAAGCCAGTTAAACAGAAAAATGCATGTGGTATTATGATAAATACAAAGCTAACATAATAATTGATGGATCAGAGGAAAAAAGTCAGCAGTAAATAAACATATTTGGGAAGCTTTAGTTTTGAGAGAAAATGGTCACTCTAATTAGTGTGGAAACAACGTATTATCTAAGAAAAAAATGGTGTGACATCTAAGTAGCTACCTAAAAAATTGAATCCTCCTTTACACTTATACCAGCACAAATTCCAGAAGAATGAATAAATATGAAGCCATAAAATCAATAAGGGAGAGTATAGAAAGTATTATAATCTCACAGTAAGAGAGTTTTCCAATTATAATATAAAACCCAAAAGATAATAAAAAAAATACTGATCAATCTGTGTCAAGCCATGTTTTTATATCTTCTTTCTCCCCAAATAAACACTATAAACAAACTCCAAAGACAAAGAACATACTGGGGAAAAAACTTACAACTCTTAATGTACAAGGCTAATTAATATATAGTCATTAAAAGTCAGTGTTTTAAAAATTTCATTAAAAATGGGTAGCTGACAGAAAAACACATAGAAAATAATATATGATAGCTTTTCATCGTACACAAAGTTTCTCAACCTTACTTATTCTAAGAAATAGACAACAGAACTTCAGGAAGATACTGTATTTCCCCTAGCAGGTTAACAAAGATCAAAAGCTTGATGACATACTATGTTGCGGAGAGGCGAGCACTGTCATTCATTGCTGGTGGGTGTGTATATTGGTAAACCTCTATGAAAGTCAATCAAAATATAAAATGTGTACACAATTTGACCTAGCACTTCCATTTCTCATGAATTTCTCATGCAGTTGAGAATTTTTTTTTTTTTTGAGATGGAGTTTTGCTCTTGTTGTCTAGGCTGGAGCGCAATGGCATGATCTCGGCTCACCACAGCCTCTGCCTCCCAGGTTCAAGCAATCCTCCTGCCTTAGCCTCCTGAGTAGCTGGGATTACAGGCACCTACCACCACACCTGGTTAATTTTTTAAAATTTTTAGTAGAGACGGTGTTTCACCATGTTGGCTAGGATTGTCTCAAATGCCTGACCTCAGTTGATCCACCTGCCTTGGCCTCCCAAAGTGCTGAGATTACAAGTGTGAGCCACTGTACCCAGCCTGAGAATTTAAATTTTAAAGGAAAATGGTAACTCTTTCTTGGTCATAGTCCCAAGGTATCAATAAGTCACTACCACAACTTGTTATAAAGACATCAAAATTGATCAGTGACAATCCGCTTTAGTAACATACTTCTGAAAGCTAGCCAATCAACAGCAGTCCTACTTCTGAAATCCAGCCATTAACAATAGGCACACTCCAGTTGCCAACCTTTCATGGCTAAAGGTCAACTGATTTCTAAACATGCTTCTCACAGTGTTTCAATTCCTGAACTTGATGCTTCCCAAACCCTATATATGATCAGCATTTGCTTTGCTTTGACAGAACTGTGTCCTACAAGCACTTTTGTCTCTTGTTTAGCAAGCAATAAAGTCAGGTTCTTGCTTTCGATATTGGGTGATAGCCTTTCCTTCCATCCAAACACTAGAACATAGTAGAGACAACATACTCATAAATACGGTGTACTCTTTTTCAAAGCATTAACATAGCAGCAGATTACACACAATGTAAATAATCTCAATGGTCCAGTAAATTAGAAAAACAGAAACATCAGATGTGTCCTGGAAAGGGAACCAGTTGGCATGGGGCAAAGGACGGAAAGAGAGACCAATACATTTCACAGAACCAGTTTTGCAGTTCTTAACATTTTGCCCCATGGGCAGATATTACACATTTAAAAGTAAATTATTTAAAGTCAGAATTTTAAATTGTGTATGTAAAAGGAAAAATACACATGAAGTCAGCAACAAACCAGTAACTGTTGCTATGCTAAATTATTGGTGGAATAGTTTTTTTAATGTCTCTTTCCCTAAACATTTAATAATGTTGTGATATAACTTATAATTTTAAATGGAAATGATTTATAAATTTTATGCAAGATATCAAACCAAAATGCAGCAAATGAGATTATTCCATTGCAAGTTGACATATAACCATAATATCAAAGGGACACAAAGATAATTTCCCTTATTAGGAGATATAACCTAGGAGAAAAGAGGAATTGAAGAAGTCCAAGTACATTGCATGAGAGAAATTGACAGAACAAAATTAAAAGGCTTCAAGCAAAGCCCAAAAGCTCTGTGAGACTTGAAGCTAACACTTCTATTTCCAACAACTTGGAGAGCAGCAGTCTTGCTGCACTGGAACTCAGACGCAGCTATAGACACATGCACTACTTGTCTATTTTTCTCAAGGAAATAGTTACAAAAGAGACAAATATTTTGGGCTTTGCTTGAAGCCTTTTAACTTTACAGGAAGATTTTGTTCTGTTAATTTCTCTCATGCAATGTACTTGGACTTCTCTAATTCCTCTTTTTTCCTAGGTTAGTTCTCCTAATAACAGAAATTATCTTTATGCACGTGTATCGCAAACTTTGCAATTACTTGCCTGTTTTTTAAAGTTAACCTAGTAAAGAGTAGATACATATTTTGCTTTGTTTTAAATTAGTTCTTTCTCTCTGATAGTCTACAAGTTCAGGGAAGACCCCAGCAGCCTCTACTTCCAGAATACAGCTACACGTACAGCACATATCCATCAGAAATAACATCTCCCAATATCACGCTTGCTGAGTCACGCAAGTACTCAAAAAGAAAAAAAAATAGACCTTAATTTTCTTACCACTGTGCAGTGTGCTCTTGGAATTCAGAAGCCAAGTTAAGCTTTCTTCTTTCAGCTGGAGAGCTCTAAAAGGGGGAAAATAGTAAAACAATTGAAATCATGTTGCTTAAAAGCTATCCTGAGCTGTTGACTGGGGAATAAAATAGTATATTAAAATGATCCAAACTATCAAACGGAAATATTTTCATCCATCATTGGCTAGTGCACATTACTCCGACTGTGCTACTTGCATAGTGACGTTAAGTTGCAGGGTTTCAGGCACCCATTCATCCTAAGGAAACTCACAGGGCATATTTGTATCATTCCATCACTTAAGACAACTTTAATCCAGTCCCCCATTCCATTTTCATTTCCAATCTTGAAATACTTAACACAGTGTATATTGATTATAGAAAAAAGTAACACTCTTGGCATAGAATTTAATTTTGCAGTTTATTCATTTTAATTCATGTCTGCATTCAAAAACCTTGACATAAGAAATTTGAAAGGTCTGATAATTAAACTGTTAATCCAAATTTCCTCCTGCACAAAAGGTTGTAATTTTTAGGACTAAAACCAAAAGACAAACTTTGAATATATTCGTATTTCTCTTCAAGTTCGAGAAATCACTTAAATAATCATGCCTATCTATATTTGTCCATTAAGATTTCTGAATAATATCAGTCTTATACATACAATTTATAGTATTTAAATTTCTTTCAAATGCTATCATTAGGTGATCTGGCAATACCTAATAAAATTAAGGCCAGGCACCATGGCTCATTCCTGTAATCCTAGCCCTTTGGAAGGCCAAGGTGAGAGCATTGCTTGAGTCTGGGAGCTCAAGGCAAGCCTAGGAAACATAGATTAACCAGGCGTGGTGGTGTGTGCCTGTGGTTTCAACTACTTGTGAGGCTAAGGCAGGTAGACTGTTTGAGTTCAGGAGGTCGAGGCTGCAGTGAACTGCGATTGTGCCACAACACTCCAGCCTAAGTGATAGAGTAAAATGCTGTCCCAAAAAATAAAATAAAATAAAATTCTTGGCTGGGTACAGTGGCTCATGCCTGCAATCCCAGGACTTTGGGAGGCCAAGGCAGGCAGAGCACAGGTCAGGAATTCGAGACTAGCCCGGCCAACATGGTGAAACCCTGTCTCTGCTAAAAATACAGAAGTTAGCTGGATGTGGTAGCATGCACCTGTAGTTCCAGCTGCTCGGGTGGCTGTGGCTGGGGAATTGGGGAATTGCTTGAACCTGGGAGATGGAGGTTGCAGTGAGCCGAGATTGTACCACTGCACACCAGCTTGGTGAGAGAGCAAAACTCCATCTCAAAATAAATAAATAAATAATAAAATTCGTATGCTACAATTCCATTTCTGGGAATCTGTAAAGGCACATGCACCATGATACTCATTACAGCATTGCTATTTGGAAGTCAAGAGCTAGAAACCATCTTGATGCCCATAGATGAAAGACTGGTAGAATAAACCCATGCAGCAATGTTATATCCACTGGACAGAACATGAAGCAGTCATGAAAAGTAATTAAATAGCACTGATTATATGTCAAAGAATTTTTGTCGATAATTTTTATTGAGAAAAGCAGTAGGTAGAAAAGAGTATAAAATGGTCTATATATGCATATAAACAAATTGTATAACTAAGGTTTCATATCAGTTATTCCCAATCAAGAGTGATATTGCCTGCTAGGGACATTTTGTGGTATCTGGAGACATTTTAGTCATTGACACCGTGGGGAGCATGCTCCTGGCATTTGGTAGGTGGAGGCCAGGAATGCTGCTAAACATGCCTCAGTGCACAGCACAGCCCCCCACCACAAAGACTTATCTGGCCCACGTGTCAATAGCACTTAGGCTGAGACACTCCTGTATGTGGAGATGATATGATTTTATAATTAAATTATGTAAGTATAGGAAATGCATGGAAGATCACTCTACCATTTGTCCAGGTAGCTGATCTAGGGAGAAATGGGAGTGGGGATGAAGGCTGAGATGCTAGTGGAGAGGAAGAAGTAGCAGATAGGGGTGCCCAGGCTAGGGTCAGCTTTAGAATACAATCTTATCTCTTATATCTTGATAGGTGTTGGCTCTTTGTCCCCACCCAAATCTCATCTTATAGTTCCCATAATTCTCACATGTTGCAGGAGGGACCCAGTGGGAGATGACTGAATCATGGAGGTGAGTCTTTCCCATGCTGTCCTTGTGATAGTGAATGCGTTTCACGAGATCTGTGATGGTTTTAAAAAGGGGAATTTCTCTGTGCAAACTCTCTCTTTGCCTGCTGCCATCCACGTAAGATGTCATCTGCTCCTCCTAGCCTCCTGTCATGACTGTGAGGCCTCCCTTGCCACATGGAACTGTGAGTCCATTAAACCTCTTTCTTTTGTAAATTGCCCAGTCTCGGGTATGTCTTTATCAGCAGCGTGAAAACAGACTAATACATACCTGTGTTAAATTACCTTGAAATTATTAGTGTCATCTTTCTTTTTGTTCCTTAGATGCAGCAAAGTAAAGGGATAACTTTAAAATTTCACTAAACCACATTCTTACAAGATGAAAGAAAAATAAACCCAACTTGGAAGAAAAGCCCAACTTCAATGCCATCAAAGGGAAGAAATGATAACTTAGCCAGCCTGGGCTTTGGCAAATCTTTGTATGATATTGTTTGGATTCTCCTAAATAATTTTGTTGATTTCAGTTAATTTGAACTGGCCTCACCCTCATCCATTGTTCATATCAGCAGTTTGGTATTTTTATTACACTATGGGGAATTCAATTTAAAATAGAGCAGAATACCAAAAATATGAAAAGTCACTCATTAACTTTGCATAGATGTGAGTATGGCCGGTGTAGTTGTTCCACTTTAACTTGTATTCTGCCAGCAAATCCACAAGATACACTTCAAAATGAGTATCCTGCCTTATATCAGACGTGAACCACACCTAGTCAATGCCATTTCTGAATTAAGAAGCAGTACTTTTGTCATCTTTCCTAAACTGTTAGTCTTTGGGTGTTTTGCGTAGATTTTAGCAAAAGCATAGAGCTTCATTGTATTCTGAGTAAACCCCTCTTTGATGAAAGCCCTTGTACAGCTCGTGTTTGGCTATATAGCGTTACTGTCAGACATCAGAGACACCAAGGAAAATGCCTATTCCCACTGAATGCCACATTCCAGGTTACTGCATATACATAAAATGCCAGGAGTGCAGAGGGTGCTGTGGGAGGCCACACCGATTCTCACTATTCACCCGGGGCTAAAAACAATTTTTTGTACTCCTATTTCTAACTCTTCCCAGGCCCTTGACCCTTGATTCTATTCATACTGCTCTTACTGGGGTGATAAATTCTTCTTGTCCCATCTTTTGCTCCTATCAGTTCTTCTCTCACTCCTTCCTGATGGCTTTATTTTACTGTGGAGTATTTCCTCACTGGCCTGTAATGCTTTGTAATTCTCAGCATAAAGTATTTTTACACCTGAAGTCTCCTTACCCAGATATCTCTCCTCAAGCTATTGTCTGATGGCACTTCCAATCTCATGAAGATGCTGTTACTAGTCCAGCCTACATATCCACATTCATTTGTGTGCACTAAGTGCTTGTTTTCTGATTACCTCCCTGATAAGATGATACTGCAACCCTTTGATGCCCACTGTGTTCTGATTCTCAAGGTCTATTTTAACTTTCTTGGTTATGTCATAAAACACAGATTACAAGACTATCAGAGTATAGCCTGGAACACTGGCCCACAGTAGCCAATAGGTTTCAACTCCCCTGCTAACACCATTCATTGGAAAGCTTGTTTTTGCAGTGTTCAGAGGAATGCCCCATGGGGGAGGTCACCATGATACATTGGCAGTGTTGGCATCAGAAGTGGGTAGTGGCAGTGGACATGGCCAGCATCTGTTTACTGCCCCAAAACCAGTCATAAGGGACCTTTCAATGACAGGGAAAATCTAGGGTATATGTGCCTGTTCTGTGTACCTGAAGTGCATTTAATTTAAGAGTGTGGATATATACGTAGACACACACACAAACTACATGTGTGTGTCTCCAATGTGGAAAAGACCAAAGGTGTTTGCAAGCTGTAGACAAGCTACCAGCAGAGGTTTCTTCTTGTTTCTTCCATACTTTGCAGTGAAATCCAAATTCCTTCTTGACGACCTTCCTCCCCAGTCTTCTGCTGGGCAACTCTTTGAAGAGCCACCCACAGCATGCTTCTTGCCAGCTCTCATGACTGGTTCCTTCACTGTATGCAAACGTACCCTCAAGGTTACTGTGATGATTAACATTAGGTGTCAACTTGATTGGATTTGAAGGATGCCTAGATGGCTAGTAAAGTATTATTTCTGGTTGTGTCTGTGTGAGTGTTGCCAGAGGAGACTGACATTTGAGTAGGTGAACTGGGAGAGGAAGACCCACACTCAATGTAGGTGGGCACTACCCAATTGTCTGCTAACTGGCTAGAACAAAGCAGGCAGAAGGGATTTACCTTGTCTCAGATGAGACTTTGGACTTTGGAGTTCATGCTGGAATGAATTAAGACTCTGGGGGACTATTGAGAAGGCATGATTGCATTTTGCAATGTGAGAGGGACATGAGATTTGAAAGGATCAGGGGCAGAATGATACCATTTGGATCTGTGTCCCCACCAAATCTCATGTGGAATTGTAATCCCCAATGCTGGAAGAAGGGCCTGGTGGGAGGTGGTTGGATTATGGAGGCGGAGCTCTCATGAATGGTTTATCACCATCACTTTGGTGCTATTCTTGTGATAGTGAGTGAGTATCACAAGATCTGGTTGTTGTACAAGTGTGTGGCACCTCCCTGCTCTCTCTCTCTTCCTCCTGCTCCAGCCATGTAAAACACCTGCTTCCCCATTACCTTCTTCCATGATTGTAAGTTTCCTGAGGCCTCCCAGAAGCAGAAGCCCCTATGCTTCCTGTACAATCTGTGGAACCATGAGTCAGTTAAACCTCTTGATATGGTTTGGCTCTGTCCCCACCCAAATCTCATTTGGAATTGAATCTCCCATAATTCCCACATTTTGGGAGGGATCCAGTGGGGGACAAGAAATCATGGTGGTGGTTTCCCCCATACTGTTCTCCTGGTAGTGAATAAGTCTCACTGATGGTTTGAAAAGGGGAAACCCCTTTTGCTTGGCTCTCACCCTTCTCTTGTTTGCCACCATGTGAGACGTGCCTTTCACTTTCTGCCATGATTGTGAGGCCTCCCCAGCCATGTGGGACTGTGAGTTCATTAAACCTCTTTTGTAAATTGCTCAGTCTTGGATATGTCTTTATCAGCAGCATGAAAACAGACTAATACACGCCTCTTCTCTTACAAATTACCCAGTCACCATTATTTCATTACAGCAGTGTGAGAATGGACTAATACAGTCACCTGCTCAGAGAAACCATCTCTGACTACTGTATGAAAAGGCCCTGGCCCTACCTCCTGGCTGTTCAGCTCCAGCCTCACTCTATTCCATGAGCCAGCATCATTTTCTTCACAGCATGTTTCCCCTCTTATGTAACACTATCGATGTTTGCTGGGTTATGTGAGTCTTATCCATGCATTCATCTGATGCCCACGCTCACTGTATTGTGATCGCCACCATGGGAAAGGCTGGGTTGCCTGTGGAACAGGTACCTAGCACAGGGCAAGGCATGATGTGGACACTGGGCAGAGGTTCATGGAATTTCTTAGTTAATCCATTTTCTGTACAGATGAGGAAGAAAGGCCCAGAGAGGTGATGCCACCCAGCCAAGGTCACTCAACGAATACTAATAACTAAGCCCAGAATCCTTTGCCTTCAAGCACTGGCTCAGATTTCATTTGCTTTGTTTTGTTTTGTCTTTCAGAAAAAAATTATAAATAACATGTAGACTGTTTCTCCCCAAGGGAGGCCCAAAAAAGCGACTGTATATTCTATGAAGAACATAAGTATGTCTCAGTAATGAGCCAGAGATTTTCAAGTAATTCTCAGGAATTCTTAAGGAATTCTGAGTCCTGACCTTCCTCTTCCCATGGTGAACTCAGGGCCACAAAGTCTGCTGCACACGGAGCTTCTATAGATGCAAATCTGAGAACCCTGTAGCCTCAAAGGTATCATTGCTGCTTATGCTAGGATGCTTTGCCTCAGCTTCCAAAAAACTCACTGAAAAAGCAGACTCAAATTAATACCTTTTATCCCAAGTCCCTGAGACAAATAACCTTCCAAGGCCCCCACATCATCATCATCATCATCATCTTCTTCTTCTTCTTCTTCTTCTCCTTCTCCTTCTTCCTTCTTCTTTCTTCTTTCTTCCTTCTTCTTCTTCTTCTTATCCTCTTCCTCCTCCTCCTCCTTCCTCCTTCATCCTTCCTCTTTCATCCTCCTCCTCCTCTTCTTTTTCCTCTTCTTCTTCTTCCTCCTTCTTTTTCCTCCTCCTCTTCCTTTTCCTCCTCCTCCTCCTCATTCTCCTCTTTCCTCTCTTCTTTCTATTTCTATTCTCTCATTTGGCTCTTCCTTTGTGTTTCAATTGTTGCTTGTGCCTAGTTCTTTCACACGCATGGCATTTCTCACTGTTAGGCGTTTGGCTATATACACAGTGAGCATCCTAGATTTCAGAACCAAGGATGTGCCAAGTGTCTCATATGTTACAAAGTTAATTCATTGAATCATCCCAGTAAATTTATACAGCCAATTTTGTATCTCAATGTTAAAGATTAAGTCAACTAAGTCTCAGAAAGATGAAATCACTTGCCTCCTGATAATAGAGCTCACAAAGACAGCCTGTCCCAAAGTCCAGTTCATCTTTTAACATCATTGTAAGTCACTATAATCACTTTGAAGCTTCCATGAAATGCAGAATGGGGAGAGACTATAGGGAGAATGGGAGACAGGGAGGTAGTATAGAAGAGGTAAGAGCCTGGGCTTTGGAGAGGACTTTGTGTTTTAATATTTATCAGCCATGGACAAGTGATATAATCATTCCAAGCCTTACAATTTTCTCTTTCAAAAGGTTAAGAGAGAATAATATTTTCGTCACAAGACTGACAGAAGATTAAACAGGACAATGTATGAAAAGTATATTTGCCCCTGAGTCTAAACGATAGGTGATATGTAAATACATTATCTAGGAAACACCAGAGGGATGCCAGTGTATGCACTGGCAGAGCTGAGTATCTGGAGGCCCTGGTTGTTGGGTCCGAGTGTAGAACCTTAAGGTATAACAAGACAGGCGTCCTGAGCTGATCTGACCCTGGAGATGTGGGCTTAACTACAAGTGCATATTCCTATGTCTTCCCCAGACACTGACAAGCTGGAATGTCTAAGATCACCAGGCTCCTAAGAACAGCTGGAAGGACAGCAGCATGTAATGGGGGCAGAGATCCAGAGCACTTCAAGAGACTATGGAGAGCAGGCACTATCTTCCATGTGAAGGGGAGGCTGTTATTAATCGTGGAAAGTAATTGTTCTCAAAATCCTGATTCTCTTAAAATGCAACTACCATATTTCATTTTTCTAGTGAGTAGAGTCACCAGATTTAGCAAATAAAAATGCAGTATAGCTAGTAACACTTGAACTTTAGATAAGTGATGAGTGAAATTTTATTGTATTTCCCATGGAATATTTGGTAACCCTAGCTCTGAGCAATGTTGATTTCTAGGTATCCCTTCTCCAGTTGAACCATCACAGATGTGACTGTGTTTGAAAACATTAGTTCCCAGTTGTCATAGGAATGGTTGATAAGGGATGGCTCTTATAACACTGAATCAAGGAAAGGTCCAGGATCCCACATGTATTCTACATTTTAACCACTGTCCCAAAACAGCATTGCTATTGCTATTCTTCATTCACTCTGCAGTAGCAATGAAAACCCCTTATTCTGCACATAGGAAATGTCTCTCCACTGTGAATTGTTTCCTTTTAATTGTTTTGTTTGTTTGTTTGTTTTGAGACAGAGTTTCACTCTTGTTACATAGGGGCTGGAGTGCAATGGTGCGATCTCTGCTCACCACAACCTCTGCCTCCTGGGTTCAAGCAATTCTCCTGCCTCAGCTTCCTGAGTAGCTGGGACTACAGGCACACACCATCATGCCCAGCTAATTTTTGTATTTTTAGTAGAGATGGGGTTTCACCATGTTGACCAGAATTGTCTTGATCTCTTGACCTCGTGATCCACCCACGTCAGCCTCCCAAAGTGCTGGGATTATAGGCGTGGAATTTTCAAAATTCATACTCTTCTCATTATTTACCAGATATTTACATTAAGACAGAGTCTCCCTCTGTGGCTCAGGCTGGAGTGCAGTGGCATAATCATAGCTCTCTGCAGCCTTGACCTTCTGGGCAGACCACCTCTCCCTCCCTTGTAGCTGGATGATAAGCACGTGCCACAACACTCAGCTACTTTTTAAATTTTTTGTACAGACAGGGTCTCGCTATGTTGCCCAGGCTGGTCTCAAACTCCTGAACTCAAGCAATCCACCTACTTCAGCCTCCCAGAATGTTGGAATTACACTGCCCCAGCTATTTCTTCTAAATAAATAAAACAAACAACACTTCTGTTTCTGTTTTTAATCACTCCATTCCCCTATGAGATCACTATTAATCCTGGTTGAAATTTCCCACAAAGTCAGTGCTGTCTTGCTTTACACTGTCAAAAGTTACCCTTATGGCCTACAAGGAATTATCAGGTTGGTGCAAAAGTCACTGCCATTTTTGTCATTACTTTCAATGGCAAAAGCAGCAATTACTTTTGCACCAACCTTATACAAATATTTAAGACTTTGATGTGAGTTCTTTAAAAGTTCAAATATCCCAAATTTGTGTTTAAAACACTATTTTGAGGCTGGGCATGGTGGCTCATGCCTGTAATCTCATTGCTTTGGGAGGCTGAGGTGGGCAGATCACGAGATCAGGAGTTTGAGACCAGCCTGGTCAGTAAGGTGAAACTCCATCTTTACCAAAAATACAAAAATTAGCCGGGGGTGGTGGCAGACACCTGTAATCCCAGCTACTCGGGAGGCTGAGGCAGGAGAATCACTTGAACCTGGGAGGCAGAGGTTGCAGTGATCTGAGACTGCCATTGCACTCCAGCCTGGGTGACAGAGCGAGACTGTCTCAAACAAAAGAAAACAAAACAAAAATGTTTTAGTTAAATATCTATGAGTCAAAATATCTGTGAAGGGGGACATGGCAATTTATCCGAATAGGAAAATAGCGTTTCAAAGATCCTATCTCCAACTTTTCTGAGGTACAACTCACAAAGGGCAGTGAGAGGCTGTCCCAGTTTTGACTGTGGTTTCATGTCTCTATTCTACCCACATGCAGAGGTCATTTGATAAGTATGGGTCCTCCTCATGGCAGGAGCAGTTCCTTTCCACGTTCATGGCTGTACTAGTGATATTTCGTATCATTCCTTGGGCAGAAACACCTTTAATTATTGTTATGCAATAAATGTATCCTTGTAAGCCATGAAACTTGTCAAAAGGTGGTTTGTAAACATTTCTCGTGCAAATAACCCTCTGACAATTGACCGCAGTCCTTTCCCTGGCCTTTTTCCTGCAGTGCTGATTCAGTGGGTGGGGGTGGCTGGCAGGGGAGACCCAGGATCCTGTGTTTTAACCATTACCCCAACTTACCCAAGTGCCGCTGGCTCTCTGAACAACTTTGAAGAATAATGCTGTCCCCTCTATAAACTGCTCAGAGATCTATGAAGATGCCACAGAGTGACAGAGTAGGCTTATAGCTTTAAGATTTTAAAAGAACTTCAATCCAGGGTTAGAGAGAAAAGCAAAACTAAAAGTTAAACATCAGAAGGATGCCTCAGTGAAATGAGCTTTCCAGGGTTCCTTATTCGTCCCCAATCCCTGAGCTCAATATTGACCTGGGAAACGTCAGGCTTCAAAGCTAAACACAGAATCTTTTAAAAGCTGCCTCTCTGGTGCCGAGGAGGGTAGATACATGAGGCAGGACCCGGTGGCCATGCCATTCCTGTGGCCCCTACACGCCTGGTCCTGCAGCACCAGGTAACCCAGCCTGGGTCGGGCATGACATGTCATGCCACAAAACTCCGCTGTGCATTTGAACATAGTCTTTCTTTCTCAGATACCCTCCATGACCACTATTTCTCTACCACTGCTCCCTTCTGACCTAAACTAGTATGTACAGCTTTTCCTTTGTTACTTCCTGAAGGCATGATCAGCTTTTACCATTCATGGCACCAGTGTCTTGATATGGTTACTGAAAATTATTTCTTCTGGGACAGAGCTCACGTTCTGAAGCAAATGAAAAGCTGTTGTTAAGAATGATAAAAATCTTGACCTCCTACAGGTAGCAAAATTGAGTTCATGGCAACACAGCTGAATGGACAGGACTCAGCTCCAATGCCTGACCACTTAGGTTTGATAGCTTGACCTCCACCATCCAACAACCCCTGGGTAAGTTAATGAACCTCTCTGTGCCTCTGCATCCCCATGTTTTTTCTTTAAGTCTTTTAATTTTTATTAATTAAAAGAAGTTTTATTTTAAATTTCCCTTTCTGCCTCTGTGCTTGAACACTTTGACGATTTTCTACTGCTGAATAAGGAAAGCATGCTTGATCCCTCCACAGACACATTTAGTGCACATGGAACCACCATAGTCCCTGCCAACATGCTTCTGTGTTTTGGACAAGCTCTTAAGATTTTAGGTCTCACAGCAGCAACACCTTGAACACGCCACATACAGATTTTGGTGCTTTCCCAACCTTCTTGGTATAAAAGTAAACAATTCTACTATCATGGATTCTGGGGAGCCGAGTTTAGTGAGAAGCTGTATTGTGGGAAACCCTACGATGGTTTGTCAATCACTGGACCATTCTGAGTGCCTCTAGACATCATCCCCAGAAGAGGAAAAAGCTCATCTTCAAAGCAAAGAAAACTCCAGCACCTATCTGGAGAGGAATGCTTGGAAGTTTAGATGTCCGTTGATATCAAGTGCATAGAATCCAGTATTCTCAGTAAATATGAGCTCTCACCATCTCCAGAAGAGAATGTTCAGAACACTGATGCCCCCATCCACTGCATGGACAATCATCCTACTTCCCGTCTTTCTGCATCCCACTCAATAAGAAACTGTTATTGCCGCTGGTTACTTGCATCAGCCCAATGGCCATGCTAAGCACATTCACCTCCCCTTTCTTTCCTAGAACATGAACATACATGCAGTCTCAGAGACTCTGTTATCCTTACACTTTTCAGACTTTAGTCGATTAACTATAGATGGTGTGTGTGTGAGTGTGTGTGTGTGTGTGAGTGTGCATGTGTGTGTAACTACAACTTTGAGAGCAATTTTTGTCCCTGAAATGAAACAAGGATTCATTCTCTCTGTCTGCCCTTCTGATTCTCCTTTGTCTTTCTCATTTTCTTCCATGCTTTGTTGTCTCTGTCTCAGTCTCTCCCTCTCCCTCCCTCCCTCCCTCTCTCTGTCTCTCTCTCCCTCTCTTTTTTCCTTTCTCTCACGCACACTCTCCTAAAATGGAAGTACAGTACTCAGAAGAAAATAAGTTAACTGCCTAATTTCCTAACATAAACATTTTCATAACGACCCATGTGAACAGAATTGAGAAACTATACTGCCCTGGAAAATCAAATGACTAGAAATGAGCTTGCAACAGCCAATCTTTAAAATCCTTTCATTCCTTCCGAACCCTTTCTTTCCTTTAGCTGTGTACCATTCACCGGTAAGGCTGGGTGTCCTGGAAAATAAGTGAACACATAGATTTGCCCACAAAGAAGCAATTTCTTCTCTGCAACTCATTTGTTATTAAATACTTCAGAGCCAACATTTAGTAAGATGAGTTAATAACCACCCTTCATCCTAACTCCTTTAGTTCTTTGCTTTTAAACTGCCAATAGGGAAGAAAAGTTGGAAATCCCCAAATTATTTCATTGGGGCTGTACCTGCAAGCATTACACTTCTAATGAAGATTCAAAGGCTCATAAAATGGAATCATGAGAAACATTGCAAAACAAGCCATCTAAATATGCCGTGAGGAGTTGAACAGCTTCAGAATCCAGTGGACTTTTTTCAAAGAGAGAATGAAATTGGGGAAGAGAAAGTGGAGGAGAGAGGGTCTGAGATCATAAAGTCTTATTCTGATGAGAACTAAAACGTTTCCTAGAAACCAGAATGGGAAGTCAGTTTTTACAGGTCCTAGCGTTTCACAACTTCTGAAGATGTGCAGGTGGTTAAAACTGACTTTTTATTTCTTTAAAAAAGTAGTCTACCTGGCATTGCATTTGCAAGAGGGCTCAGGCCTGCTGCTGCTTCGTGTCAGAATAATTATCATTCAGAAGCCCATGGTATCACTTTTTCATGAGAACTACACAACAGCCAAGCTTTCTGGAAACTTAAAACATCTCAAAATGCATGCTACATTTTTTTAACCAACATTTCCCTGAAATATACTATTTTACAAGGTTAATTCCTAGAATTACAGAGAAAAATACCCGGAAATTTTGAGTTCATGCAAAAGAAATTAGCCATATTAGCTTGTACTCTCTGAAATCATCTTCTATGACTGACATAAGAGTTCCAGGCTAGGGGTGGGGGCTTATGCCTGTAATCCCAACACTAAGGGAGGCTGAGGTGGGAGGATCTCTTGAGGTCAGGAGTTTGAGACCAGACTGGGCAACATAGTGACACCTCGTCTCTATAAAAAATTTAAAAATAGCCAGCTGTGGTGGTGCAGGCTTGTAGCCCTTACTACTTGAGAGCTACAGGAGGATTGCTTGAGCCCAGGAGTTGAAGGCTTCAGTGTGAGCTGTGATTGTGCCGCTGCACTCCAGCCTAGACAACAGCAAGGCTCTGTCTCAAAAAAAAAAAAAAAAAATCCAGCATATATGAATTACCTTCTTATTTTTCTGACCGGGGTTTCAAAAAAGGAACAGCCCAAATGTGATGGTCTACCTAGTAAATCACAACCATATCCATATCTATAAACTCAAGTTGCTTAACAAAGGCAAGTTAGGATTTTTTTCTCTTTAGGTGTTTATAACACCTGTAAGGAATGGAACACAGTGGAAAGTTGATGCAATATATTTAGTCTAGTAACAATCTTAGTTAAAATGAAGAATGTAACGGAAAGAAAGAAATATTACATAAAGAGAGATTTATTTGTATATTATTTCACTAAGACAATTTCCTTCTAGAAACTTCTAGAAGTTGAATGGCTATGCAAAAATATCTTGTTTTTTAACTTGTATCGCCAGGATGCATTGCGCTGAAAATGGCAAAGTGGAATGAGATCTCTGCTTCCCTTAGTTGCTCTCAAATTGAATGGCTGTTTGACAAAAGCTGTCTTAGGTATTAGTAGCTCAAAAACCTCCTCTACGTTTTTTAAATCCCTGCAACAAGTGAGCCCAGGAGGTCAATGAGAATGCAGTGGATGGACTTTTCCATTGTTTTTATTTCTGAAATGAAGAGCATTTCCCAAACTGTTTGAGGAAGTTGGGCTACTTGATGATTTAAGAGACATGTGATGAACACCCAAGTTCTCCATCTTAGTCACCACATCAGCATCAGGGATGTGATAATAGCTATACTGTCCTAAATGCATACTTTCCAAAGACTGGCCTTGTTTGTTGCTTTCTGGAAAGGAAGTGTCCTGTGCACGCCCTTCTTCTTTAAGAACAACCTCCGTTGTATGCAACTTCAGTCAATATCTCCCTCCTCAGACAATTAATTACACATTTCAGGCTCCTAAGAGTAAAATCTAAATTCACTACTTTTGTTTTTAAATTTATGACTTTAAACAGAAAATTAATGTTACTGGAATAAACAGAACTTTAGAAATCCAGCCAGTAACTGTATCCTACTCGCTCCCTACAAAACAAAACAAACATTCAAGGAAGTCAAACAAAAATTAAAAAGATAAAAATTAGACAAAAATTAAAAGCCAGAAGTGCCATGTGATTATGTGTACGGTTTATCACCCTGCAAAGATCTAGATGAGTTCGTGCAATGCAAATAAGACTTCAAATAAGCACATCAATTTTAAAATGAAATGGATTTCCTTTTCCCCACAAAATTAGAAAGTGATAGTAGATAAAATGAGAAAATGTTGCAGAGATAACGGATGGGTTGAGGCTATTCTGTTCAGACTTTACCCAAGAGAAAGAGACTGTAGAGTTGCCTAATCCTGGTATCATGTTTCCGGCTATGACAGGAAGAGATAGATCATAACAGATAAAAATGGAATATGTTGTGAAAAAATCAAATACTTCTAAGAAAGACAAAACGCAAGACTCAGCTGTGGTGAGTGTTAAAGGAAATGAGTGTCGCAACTAGATGAAGCTCAAGACATATATTTAAACATGTTCTAATGGCAGAACGGTTAGAAGAACAGCTAAGATTAATGCCCTAAGACAGTCTCAGAAACCCAGGGCTCAGACCCCGACTCTTTTCCCTCCGTGATTCTTCCCATCAAACCCCATGATCTACCTGGGCAGTCTTATTCTCAACACCTCCTTTGATGGAAGTCTAATCTCAGCTTCTGGACATTCTAACCAGAGGTCTAAGTCAATCCTTTCTGAAATTTAAATTCAATTATTTTTTTAACCTGACTCTCGAGAAAAATTCAGGTACTTTCTACTTTCAATTCCCTTTTCTAAACTCAAACATAATGTAACTTACTTACTCTTCTCTCTATGAAAGTGCTTACAACTTTTTGGCCTCTGCCATGGAATAACTCTCCAAAAAGTAAATGATCCTTTTCCTCACACACCTACTCCCCTGATCAGCCCTCTGATAAATACTCAAGTTACGTTTTCCATTTCTTCCCAGGGAGTTGCACGCAAAAGAAACTGCAAATAGTATCCAAAAATTTCCTAATAAAGAAATAAACGAGTGATTGTCTGTTTAACGTCTTCCTCCTCACTGGAATATAAGGTCCATAACAGAGGAGACCCTGCCTCTCGTTCTCAGCTGGCCCACGGTAAGTACTGAACACGCATTTGCTGTACATCTGGATCACTGAGTGAGGGAATGAATGGACCGACACAACTCAGGGCAGGATTTGTCTTTTCTCATAACCCCAGACTTTCCCATCTGTTTTGTTAACATGAGACACAACACTTCCCAGAGAAGTGAACCAGCTAGTACTGAGGGCCGGGGGGCCCTCATGGAGAATGCTGGTGTTCTTGGAAAAACACGATAGTGGTTGAAGGAAAAGGAAATGCAGCCATTTGTTCCAAGGGAACTAAGCCTAAATCAAACACGTTTGACGACTCAGATGGGCTCCAAAAACAAATACAGAAATATTTATTACCAGCATCATTAGGCAGATTTAGAACAAGCAGACTTGTTTAGATCTCCTTTTATAAATAGAGTTAAGTACAATATGCTTTTTCAAAAATATTTTTTTAATTGTAAAGACTCTTGAGATGTCTGGTAGAGGAAAAATAAAAATAGCAACATTTCTTGAAACATACCTTTCTGATTACTCACATGTTCTCATGAAAACATTTTGGGGTAAAAGATATTAGTATTTAGTTTAAAAATACAATCAGCAAATCCAGGAGAGAGCAGTTTCCCTGAAGATAACTCCCAGCACTGGTGCTGGGATTGAAAGGGGCGTGGAATGTTCCATCACCACACTGACAGCCCGGACCATCTGGGAGCCAGCTGCCACTCTCACCTTCAACCCAGACACCAAGTTCACTGTCCTCCCCAGGTCTATGACCTTAGCTTCAGATGTGCACCAAAAGTAGAGGAAAAACAAAGCCGTGTTCTATGAAATGTTATGGTATCTTACATTTTGCATAGTATCTTGCCATTTACAGTGAGCTTCTATGTATCTTATTTCACTTCAAAACCAGGACAATCCTGTGAGGCAGACTTCCTAGTACTATGAATCCCTGTTTCATAGATGAGAAAAATGGATGTAAAAAGGTAAAGTGGATTGCCCACAATCACATGGTAGCCAAGTCTAGAGCCTAGAACATCTAAACCCCACAGGAGTGGGTGTCTTACTAACCATCTGTGGTTGGTTGGCAGCTACCATTTGCCCTCTGTTCAAGACAGATACCACAAATTAGATTCAGAGCCTAGCAAGTCAGAATTCATCCGTTAAAACTTTATTTTTCCACAGTAAAAAGCCAATTGAAAGGAAGCAGTAGAGAGGGAAGTCATGCTTAGTATCCCCATGTCTCTGTTTCCTCATCTGTAAAATAGGTCTAAATATAGAACCAAATGCACAGAGTTGTGAGATTTAAAGACCCTGTAACATTGCTGAGGATGGCTTCTGGATAGTAGTCAGTGCTCAATAAAGCTTAGCTGTTACCATAAATGAGATCTTCCAGACAACTGCAATAGGAAATTTATTTTGCATCTGTTCTTTCACAAGATATCTGGCCTGAGGTGAACCCAAACTTTAAAAGATAGATTAATTATGTCAGTAAGTCAAGAAGTCACTATCGTGTAGATTGTAGGAGTGTTTTCTTTAAATTATATCTAAATTAAAGAGAATCTATACTAGAAGGATAAGCACATGTTTAGAACCAAACAGATGAGGCAGCCGTGAAAAGCAATCTCTGTTGCTTCTTTCTGGTGTTGGGTTCAGAGATGCTCTGACCTTCTGGTTCTTGATCCACGTCCCCATCCACTGCTCATGCTTAGAACACGAGCCTTCCTTACTTCTTTTTACTTGCAGAAGTGATGCTAAAGCAAGTGCCTCCCTCTTCTTTTCTGAGAAATCTGGCAGTACAGAAACTTGTTACAATTAGTTTAACCCATCGTTTTCCAAACTTATGTAAACACAAAATGTTTTTTTTAAATATTAATGTTTCACAAACACTGCCTTAGAGGACAGAATTCAGCAGAAGTCAGGAACCTCTTAGACACCACTGAAAGTTGATAGTTGAAAGGTATTATCACCCATGAGTAACCCTGTGACGTGAACCCAGAGAATAACTTTTGGCTGCCCCAGTTAGTTCCCGAGAACATGGGTGAACCTCAGTCCCAAGCTTCATTCAAAATTAGCTTTAGAGTCTTTCCAGATACTGCTGGTTCTGGCTACATAGTAAATCAAGTTATTATGGAAATCTTAATACTATAAAGCAAAAATAATGCTGAATAAAATAATAAGTTAAAAATACAACTGTGTACACAAGAAAGAAAGTAAAATCACAGATTCCAGAAATAAAGAGGGAACTGAAAGCAGTGTCTGTAGGCACTGGAACTGAAACTGGTGAGCCTAGGGAGGGAAGAAAAGAAAGGGTTAGGGAGGAAGGAGATTCTAGTAGCTTGCGAAGGGAGACTCCCAGAGCTTGAAGACCAGGCTTTTGCTCACTCAAGGTGGGATGTTGACACTGAGACATTTTCATAAACTCACAATTTTCAAATGACCCCTCCCCAAATCCTCTCTATCCAGCAAGTCAACATTGCAAAGATTTTGTATGCCCAGAGATCTTCATGAAGAAAGAAAGAGCTCACCAAAATAAAAGCCCTATCCTATACCAGCATGATGCATAGGTTGACAGACTGCTATTGTACCGCCTCCCTGGTGAACAAATCCTCAGAATGAGAATTTAACATAAAGTTTGTCCAACCGGGTGAGATGCTAGAGGACACACATTAGCAAATGCAAAACTACTTCAGAAGACTGTCCTTAACTCAAGCCACAAAAGATATTTCTTACTGAAATTAAGTGCATAGTAAGGAATATTAAAATACACCAATAAATGTTCCATTATAAACTCAAAAAACAGAAATACTTGAAATCTGAAGATATCTGAGGAAAAAATCTGAAAAACACTATAAATTCAAGATGTTAAAGATATGAAAGAAAGAATAAAGCTTGTAGGTAAAAATAAGACTACATGTAGAAAAAGTATAAATTTTATAAGAATGAAATAAAACTTCTAAAAATTATAAAATAAGACACTAAAATTGAAACGAGTTAATTAACAAATTAGACAAAGCAGAAGAAAGAGTCAGTGAACTGAAGGTCAATGCTGAGAAAATACAGAATGAATCAGAAAGATAGGGATTTTAAAAATGGATAGGTTAAGATATGGTAGACAGAATGAGAACAGCTAGCATGAATCCAGTAGAAATTCTAGAAGGAGCAAATAGAATGGGAGATAAGTAATTACTTGAAGAGACAATAGTGAAGAATTTTTTTTTAATTGATGAAAGTTTTAAGTCCTTAATTGAATTAGTACATTCTAAGCTGAATGAAAAATAAATTCACACTTAGACTAAATAAGTGGAACTGCAGAACACCAACGACAAAGAGAATATATTTTTAAAAGCTAATGAAAAAAATAATCTACAAACTAATAGCAGTTAGATTGTGAAGAACTGATCAGCAACAGTAGAGGCAAGAAAGGAATGAAGTAACATCTTCAAATGGCTGAGACATTAGCAAACAAAAAAAAAAAAATGAGAGAGTTTATGCTCCTAGACCTACACTGAAATAACGATTCAAACATGATCTCCGTAAAGAAGAAAACTGAACACAGAAAGATGTAGTGGGATCAAAAAACAAAACAATAGTGAGTAGTGAGAAAGGCATTTATAAACATAGTTCTGTCTCATAAACATGAGCTATAAATATAACAATAATGATGATTTTTATTTATATAAAAGCAAGAAAAAATAAAATATTAGACCACAACATGATAGACTATTTGGGATTTTTATAGTTGTAAACACCTTCTAAGGTGTTTATATTATGGAAGAGAAGGATAGAGAAGGGTAGAGATAAAATTTAGGTTTCTTTTTTAATGTTAAGTTTGCTTGTTAACAAAGGGTGGACGCTGAAAATGGAAATAAAATGCATGCTTCCCAAAGTAAGGAAAAGGTAGGGTGGGGATCAGGACATAAAGGAGACTTAATCAAATAGTAGTATGAAAATTACTTTTTTTTAAAAAAGAAAAAGTATAATAAATTTTTTATTATATTATATTATAATATAATATAATATATTTTTTATTTATTATAATAAATGTACAGTTTTAACAACCAACTGTACATAGGAAAAGAGAGAAAATTTTCCCCCATCTTGCACTATGTAGAGAAATACATCCCATATAAATTAAAATCCTAAAAATAAAAAAAGATATAGTGTGTGTGTATATATGTATATTTTATAAACACACATATATATCTTTATGTATATAAATTGTATATATACCTAAAATTGCAGGACAGGGTAACGATGTCTTAGAAAAACCAATAAAAGAAGCACGAACCAAAATCATGTTCCTACATGATTGATACAATTGACTCTATTATAATTAAAACATCTGTGTATCAAGAAGGATCGTTAAAAACTTGAAACAAGCAAAGACTTGGAGGGATTATTATTACTTTCTGTGGCTGAGAAAATGTTTCAAAGATGGCTGCTGTGATATATTCCATTGCATCCCATATGTCTTTCTTACAGTGTGATGATGCTCTTCCCACAGAGTGTCAAAGTTCACGTCCCATACCTTTGAACCTAGCTGAAACTTCCAGTCTGACTTGACCAACAGAGTACACTGAGAGCAAGGTTGGATCAGTTCTGAGACCGAGCCGTAAAAAAACTCATGCACTTCTCCCTTGTCTCCTGTGAGGGTCCATCTCGGAACCCACCATCACACTGCAAGGGAGCCCAGGCCACAGTGGAGAGGCCATGTGTAAATCTCTCAACTGATAGCCTCATCTGAGCCCTAGTCAACCTCCAGCAATAGCTACTAGATGCTTGAGTGAGTGAATGAGCATTCCATCATACCAAGTCTCAGCCTCTATCTGACTCAACTGCATGAAGAACCCCATGTGAGCAGCTTCGTTGAGTCTAGTCAACCCACAGGACCATGAGACAGAATAATAAAGTTACTGGTGTTGTCTGAAGCTACCAAGTTTGTGATAATTTATTGTATAGCAATGCATAACTGACGCACTATCCAAAATCAAAAAGAAAAAACAAATAACTCAAAAGGAACTTGGTGAAAAAAATAGGAACAAGTAATAATTCACAAAAGAGGAAACATGGTTAGATGATAAAGATACAAAAAAATGTTCAACCTCGTTTATATATACCAGAAATCGAGTATATACAAACTAAAGCAATAGCATAAGACCAATGTATGCTTATCTTTTTGTCAAAAACTTAAAACTCTTTTAACAGCAAATATTGAGAGAGACAGTCTTCAGTCATGGTTAAGAGGGCAGGCTCAGGGGCCAGGCTGCCAGGTGTCTAATTCTAGCTCTACTCACAAACTTTGTGGCCTTGAGTAAATAGCATGAACTTTGTATGCCTCAATCTCCTCGTCTGTAAAATGGGATTTTGCCTGGCATTGTTGTGAGAATTAAATGAGTTAATACATATAAAGTGCTTAGATTGTGACTGCCAGAGGAAGCAGTGAATGAGTGCTTATGATGAGAATAGCAATAGCAATGATGAGGAAAACCTGGAAGTCTTGGGCAGTTTTGCTGGGATTGGACTATAAACGGGGATGACCAGGATTTAGAGAGCAGTTTTTCAATTATCTTGTTAAGGTGAAGATGTCAATATCTTTCCGCTGAACCACCCCACTGGTAGAAGTGTGGCATGAAGAAGTGCTAGGGCATGCACAGGCAGACACAGGCAAGGAGCTTCGCTGTGGCATCATTTTCTAATTCCAAGCTCTGGAAACAACCTGGAAGTACTCAGAGTGATTACAAGAGGTGTAGTCATGGACATTAGCTCGGTTTCTAGGCAAAGGAGCCTCCAACACTGAGGATACCACTCCATTCCTGGGGCTGAGGACTCAGCCTGACCCATGGAAGAATAGTGTGAGAACAGAATGAAACATTCTCTGCTATCCAGTGTTGGAGCAGAAGCATCTATTACAGTCAGGAGGAGACGCATGGGGTTGATGGTAATGGGAGCCCCAAGACCCAGTGTAGAAGGCAGAGCTGATGAGCCAGTCCAGGACAGGATTGATGGTATAGGACAGTCATTTCTGTCCCATGGGTTTTACACACTCATCCCACCTTAGCCTTTCTGTGTATGTATGTTTTTTGCATTGGCACAGAAAGATGAATAAATCACAAGTGTATATCATCATGGAGTGGCACTTACAAGCTCCAACTTTAATCCTGTTCCTCTACGCTGAGACATGGTAGGGTAGCCTCAGCCAGGTGATCAGTCCAGTTCAGGTTTCAGCAGTAACTAGCAGCACAATTGCATGGCCTCTGTGCGTGTCAGTGAAAGCCTTGAATTCAAATGTCATCTATGCCATTTAGGAGTTGAGTTTCCTGAAACAGGACTTGCAATCTTAATGAACCAGCATCTACATCTGTGAATTGGGATTAGTCATATCTCCTTCCAGGGTCATTATGAGACTCAAGTGTTTGTTAAAATGCCTTATAAACTCTAATTTCAATGCCAAGATTGACTATTCTGCTTATGAGAGAAATCTTGGATTTCTGTGATCCAGTAATTCCACTTAGTGTAGCTTGGATATCAGAAATAGCAACAAATCTGGAGATGATTTAATACAATCCTAGAGCTCCCATTATAAAATTTACATAGCCCCATTTTTTTTGTTGTACACTTAATAAATTGTGGTGTTAGTCATTGGTCTTTGAGGACAAGCTATTAAAGCAATAGAATTCTTAATTAATTTAGTGCAGAGTTTATCAGTTCTGTGTACAAAGCTTACTCAGAGCCCACTACATCACCCAAGTGTGGGGTTGGATAAAGTCAGCTTCTATGGAATAAGTCTTATCTTGTGCCCTGCAGTTTCCAGAAGCAATTTTTCCTAAGTTGGAGATTTGTTATCTGCTAGCTCCTTTGTAATGCATTTCCTGGAACAGGTCATGAGTAGTTGAGTCAAAACCTTCTATAGAATTAGCTCAGCACTAATAGAAAAGGGTCACTATGCTGCCATGAGACTCACAAATATCTGAATGCACATGTCAAAACTAGACCTCAAGTGTTCAGAAAGAGACAGAAAATGTTATAAGTAAAAGACATTTTCAAAGAATTCTCAATTCAAGAATTCAAAGATTCTTTAAAGCTATAAAGCCAACAGCATTATATATGGTAGGTAACTAGAGAAAATAATTTATCTAAATAATAATCCTTCCGTGCACCTTTTCTTCTTAAATTCACGTGCAAATCTAGTCATAGTAAGTTTAGAGTATGTAATACATAAAAGCCTTGACACATCCTATCATGCCATTTTAGGACACATGGTGATGTCCCATCACTTTCTCTCTGCACAGAACCAGGGTGGTGGGATCTTTAATTCATTGCAAACACTTTGACAAATTCTACATGTGGAAAAACACCCATGTCTCATTTTTCACTCTGCCTCTTTTCCTCTACCATCCTTAACTCCCACAACAGAATGTTCTTTACAGAAAAAAGTGGAGCCAGGATTCTTAAATGAGGGGTGTTCCCTATTGCTGTTTTCAGGAATAAATAAAAGGCAGACTATGATGCATTCATTGCTACATCTGCCCCACACTACCCTCCTCAGGCCCCATCCCACTCTCTCCACAGCTCCACAGCTCCTCAGATGACCTCAACTCCCTCTTTACCAAAAACTAGGCTGTATCAAAGACAATTCCCTTGTTCACTTTTCCGTCCACCTCTAAACTGATCTTACTCACCCTTCCTTCTCTACTCCTCCTCCATAAGTCATATCATTTTAGTAGATCACCCCTTCATCTGGGCCCTTGATTTTAAGTCTCTCATTTCTTTTGGACCTTTCCCCAGCAATTACTCCCTTTTACCCTGTATCTCTGTTCTATGCCTGATGCCTCTATGGGTTCCTTGTCTTTGAATTATAAGCACCAATGGTCTTGTCCATATTACATGTGTATTTTAGATGTATTTTATGTGTGTGTTTCTGCAAATGTCTATATTCAAACCCTAAATTTTTTTTTTCTTTTTGTTGTTGCTTCCATATTTTCCAAACAAGCGAAAATTCCTTCCTTCCTTCCTTTTCTTTTGAGGAAACTCTCTAAAAGGCCACCTGTAGCATGAATTCTGCCAAATCTCAGGGCTTATTTTCAGCCATCATTTGCCTTGGAACCCTCTGAGACATCTTCTCCCCAGCATGGCAGAGCCATCGTCTTCCCGCTACTCATCAGCTCCTGCTCCTGAAGGCGTCTTTCCTAAACTCAGAACAGTCCAGCCCATCCTCCTTTCTCTTTGACCACCGCTCCTCATTTTCTTTTGCTTGTTTCTCTCATTTCCATTTTCAAAGTGTTCAAAGACCTTGCCCACCCTCTTCCTTTCTCTGTTCTCCCTCCCCTACAAGTGGCATACAAGTTTTCGGTTTCAGCCGTTGCTGCCCTATGGATAACACTGAGGTTGATTTCTGAAGCCTTGAACTCTTCAGTGAAGGGCAGGGGCACATTTTCAGCTGTCGACTCCAGTGTTCACTAGCACTTCAGGTTTCTTTTTTTTCAAACTGGATTCTGTCCTTTCCTTAATCAGCTCCTCCTCCTAATGTCCATCCTACTTTTGGTAATGGCAACCTGGCTGACCAATTAGCCTGGTCTCAAACCTTGGAGAATTTTTTTAACCCTTCCCCTTTTGCTTACTATATTCAATCAGACATCAGATCTTGATTCTACTAAGCAGCATGTATGCTCTTCTTGCCACGGTACCTATGTCCCCATCTCTAGTATCTTCTGTGCTAATCACATTTAAAATTACTCTAAAACTAATATTTGGATGCATGAATCATTGCATGTTCACTAAACTGTTCAATGACACCTAACTGTTTATAAGAGTAAAACTTACCTCCTCAATTTAGCAAAGACCTTCAGGACTTGACTTCCAACTGTATCTTGCAATCCTATTTCCTGTAACCCCCTTCACTGTCATCAATCTCTTATCTGTGGCCACCTTGTGTTCCTCTGTAGCCATGACTTATCTATAGTCCTTCTGCTAGAAATGCTCACTCTCCATCTCCACAGGTATGGATCTGCAGTGACTTTAAAGGTAAGGTCAAATAATTTCTTTTTCTGCAAAGCATTTCCGAATCCTTTCAGCTGATTGTAATCTTGCCATCCTTTGCAGCCCAAATTTTTTCCTGCTGTCGATATTATATGACTTGGCCCAACTGCATCCAATAGGGGAAAGAAAATAGATGCACACTACAATACCATGAATGCATCTATTTTCTTTTCCCTACTTGATTCAAAGGTCCTGGAGGCAGTGATCATGCTTGCTTCTCCTCTGTGTACCTCCTTACAGTGTCCTAGCATAGTACCTTGCACTTAGTAGTTCCTCAATAAATTTTGATGTATCTGATGCCGTGGCAACTAAGAGTGAGGTCTCAGAGTTGAAACCAGGGTCACGGAATTATGATCAAATTAACTCGAGCTCTCTAAGCTCCATTTTGCACATCTTCTAAATGCCAACGACATTTGCTTCAAATGCAAATGATAAATGCTTCAGAGGATGATTATTGAATTAAGTGAAAAATGCATAGAAAACCCTTAACATAGTGCCTGGCACATTTTATGTTGTACTATTAATGTTTACCATGACAGTACAGACATGCAGGAGTTTGTTGTTTAAGTGACTGTAACATGATGCCATTTTTTCTCTGGGCAATTGGACAATAGGTATAACAGCTTTAAAAAGTGTGTATGACATTTGATCCTGCAATTCCATTTCTGGGAATGTATCTTAAGAAAATAAATGCAGTTCAATGCAAAGACTATCATGAGATAGAAATGTGTGTAATGCCCAAGGAAGGAAAGCAGCATAAATTTCCAACAGGAGGACATTGGTAAATTTTGACACATCTGTAAGAAGAGACATGAGGCAGTTACTATACTTTCTTTGGGAAAAAATGTTTACGATATATTGTAAAGTGCAAAGTACAGAAGGGAAAATTGTTTGTAGAATAAAATTTTCTTCTGGTAAAAGAAGTTGTGTGTGTCAGTAGAATTTGTGTATGTATGAACGTATGAGAACACAGAAGGACACAAACAAAAATGTTTGACAGAGGGTCTATATGGCATGAAGTGATTTTTATTTCTTCCCTGTACTTTTTTCTTTTTTAAATTTTCTGTTTTATACTTTGAATATGTATATTTCTGGTAGCCAGAAACAAATGTTACTATTTGTATGTCTGTTTTTTTCCTTCTTCTCTTCAAGCACTGCCTAAAAATAATAAAACATTCTTTTTAACAACTCATCTCCCTGAGCCCTGCAAAACAGAGCACCGCCTTTCTCCTTGACTGTTAAGTGTTCCTTATCTGAATTGAGAGTAAAACAAATTTAGAATGAATAAAACAAGGTTCATTCATGCATTCATGGTAAGGGATGTCAAGGCAAAAATCACGTCATGAAACCCATCAGAGCCCTCTGTAAACCTGAATGTATAGAAAAGTAGGATGTTCTGTTTCCAGGCCAGGGTTGTGGTGGTGGTTGAAAGTGGCTCCCATTGGTGACTAGTTGTTCTGGGTGATTCTGTCAAAAGCACGGCCACTCCCCATCATCATAGTGGCAGGAGCACTGGGCTTGAGCCACACCAGAGGCATTCAGCACTTCAGATATGTTCAGAAATGGAGAATTCATAGAGCTTTTGCTAATTTCAGGAAGGTAGGGTGAGAGAGAGTGGATAGGGAGGGCAGAAAGTTGCCTCTTTTATAAAACATGTATTGATATTGCTTATCAAATCAAATTGATTATTGGAACTTGAGTTAAAGAATAAAAAGATCTGAAAGTAGTTAATAGAATTACACAATGTATATGTATAAATTATACTACCTTTAAAATTTGAGCTATTATAAGTCCTAAAATGATAAGTAATTTATACTGAGGCAGAGTTAAGCCATCTCTAATGTGAAAATAAGTTAACTAGCAAATGGCCTGGAAGATGATAACATTTTGTGTTCTCTTCCTGCCAATGAACAATAGACATAAATGCTTCTCTTCTTTCAAGATCTCTTCTGAAAAGAAAGCCTAATTCAAAGCAACAAGTTGAATAAAGCTTCTATGAAAATGTAAGTGAAACTCTTAGACTAAATGCAATTCAGGGACCTGCACAGTAATGGATAGTCAGTGTATTCCCCATCCTGTCTCCAGTGATGGTTAATGCATGCAGACTGTGAGGGGGAAACACCCAACCCATATCACTTACAATAATGTAATTTTGATGTGAGAACTGATAGGCTTCCTTGACCTCAATGATGAGCATTTGTCATTTGTCAAGCATTAGATTTAATTACTCTTATTTATGTACTGATCCAGGCTTCCTGGACAGGATGGTCCCTTCTCAACACATGCAAAAGCAGAATGATCAGCCACTGGGAAATGCAACTGAAAACTCAGTTTGGAGATGTATGTCTGTAGTGTGACAACACCACCTACGGCTGATGCCCTGCTGTTCCAAGGGCAGGGTAACCCTCCCTTTCAAAACCAGGTAATGATACCCATGTTTACCCCACTGTTTGGCTGCCTCTGTGGAGGTCAGGAAAAGAAAGTAGTTGGAACACATAGTGGACAGGTGGGCTTCTTTGGTTCCTACATATGTGATCAGGGAGCTGGGGGGGAATGGACACTCCGCTGCCCAAGAACCTTGAGGGCAAAAAGAAGCCTGGCAGGAATAAGGGACCGAGGCAGCAGGCAGGGAGCACTGACATCATATTCTTTGCAAGTGTTTTCTTGTTCCTCTTGAGCATTCAAAAATGAGAAAGGGCCATGTGGGTCGAACCCCTGAAAGATTGACTTTTAAGTGCTTTTTCCCCTGGAGAATGTGCAATGGAGAGGAAGGAAAAAGTGAGCTTGTGTTGGAGGCAGGAGCTATTTGAAAAATGACTGCTTGTCTCTGGGTATCTGAGTGATGTTAGGGAAACAAGAAGAAAGGCTCAAGGGCAAATTGAACACTCAACCCCAAGCGAGACCTGCATGTGGGACTTCCTCATCTGCCGGAGAGAGGCTTTGGGGATGTTTAATTAAAGAATCAAAGTAGGATTCTCAAATTGCTTCTCTGTATCCACTTTATCCTGTTGGATTTTTTTAATTCAACTATAAAATACACACTTTTTTGTTTCTTATTTTTTGTTGTTGTTGTTGTTTTTTAAGACAGAGTTTTGCTCTATTGCCCAGGCTGGAGGGCAATGGCACGATCTTGGCTCACTGCAACCTCCACCTCCCAGGTTCAAGCAATTCTCCTGCCTCAGCCTCCCAAATAGCTGGGATTATAAGAACCCGCCACCACACCTGGCTAACATTTTAATTACACTCAAATTAATAGATAACATTACTACTGCTAAGTTTCCATTATTTTCTAGTCTAATTATTTTACCTCCGAACAGAGCTAAAATAACTTCTTAAATTTCAAATGACCTTTAAAAATGTGCTCATGGTTGATCTGGAGATTGATCTTTAATTTGGGAAAATGACCCTATTTATGTCAAGAACCTTTATTTTTAATGAACTTTACAACTCCCCACACATGTGGATACACAATGGAGACACTGAATGCATGTTTATTGAATGAGTCAACGCAAAAATGATCATGAAGGATGACGATTCTTAAAGAAAAATTGGGAAACCAAGCCATTGTCTAGACATGAAAACGGTGGACAGTTCATGCAAGTAATTCCTAATGCAAAATTTCCCAAGGAATGTTCCTGCGGTTCTTTCAGCCTTCTTGGTAGATTAAAATCAGCTCAGTCCTGATGTTTTAAATCCTGTCTATAGGAAAGGAGAATAGTAAAAGAAGAAAACGAAATAGAATGCATACACAGAAGTAAAACTGCATAGTTGATGGAGTTTAGCTGAGGGTGTAGGGTGTGTTTAGTCTTTTAATAAATTGTTATCTTGTATTGTTGATTAAGGCAGGATATGTATGACTTGTATCTGCTGCATTTTTTATATCCTTGGTGTCCTAAGAGGACGTCACACCCTGGGAAAAAAGAGAGGCTGGCTGGAGCAGCAGGCAGCACACACCATTAGAAGCAGTACTCGGTAGCAGTGGCCTTTCTGGCAGCTGGCGTCATCATAGGAAGAAATGGTTTCTAATTGTGCTATTGATTTTTCCCCTCTTTAATGGATCATTCTCCCAACACACTCTAAGCTGAGACACTACCACATACCACAGGCGTGTTGACAGGTATGTATGTGAACCTATGCATTGTACCCACATGGAGCTTTTTCCCTGTGTCTTACTTAGCAGGAGGAGAACCCCAGGAAAAGGGATCTCGACAGCCATGGGTGAGCATGAACTTACTCTAAGTGCACACTGGGTGGGTGCTTTATACATCATTTCACTTAGTCCTGAGACTACCCTAAAGACGTAGGGTCTACTCATTTTGTAGATGAACAACTAAAGCTCAGAAAGGTAAAGAAACATGACCAGGGGCACACAGCTAGTAAGACATGGAACAAGGATTCCATTCCAGGGAAGTCCAAGTCGCTTTATCTTGGAAGTGGGGACCAGAAGACAGGATCCCCACAAATATGGGACCTAACAAGGCCCTGCCCTCTGGAGAGTCTGTGTTTGGATTGATTCTCTGCAGTCTCTATCTTGAAATGCCCAGTAATTTTTGGGTAAGGAGTCCCACATTTTCATTTTGTATGTAGCGCCTGTTATGGCCCCAGGATTCACATGTTGAACCCCTAACCCCCAATGGGATGGGATTTGTAAATAGAATATTTTGTATAAAATTAGGGTTACATAAGTCATGGGGATGGGTCCCTCGTGATAGGATTAGTGGTGTTATAAGAAGAAGATAGATTTTCCAATCCTCTACTCTTATCATGTAAGAACAGAGTGGCCATCTGCAAGCCAGAAAGAGAATTCTTAACAGAACCTGACCATGCCAGCACTCTGACCTTGGACTTCCAGCCTCCAGAACTGTGAGAAATAAACTTCTGCTGTTTAAGCCATCCAGTCTATTACATTTTTGTTATGGCAGCTTGAGTTGACTAAGACTGATACCTAGCTCAACTTCACACACATCACAGGAATCCAGCATGGTCTCACCACCATGGTGGGTAAGCTTGACACCACCCACCACTCACACTTCTCCTAGACTGGCACACAATAGAGGCGTTTCATTGGCATGCACTGTATATGGAGTGCAAGCTTTGAGCAAGGCAAAATGAAAGCTAAGCATAGTAGATTCCTACTTTTCTGTAACATCAGCAAGAAGAAAATGCATGTAACGAATTGTTCCTACATTACACTTAAAAAAACTAGTGGACAAGTGATATGCCATATTAAGATACAAATTATCTGTGGATACTACAGAGTATTTGTGCCTGAATTATACTCAACTGAAGTGAATTTCAATCCTTTGAAAATTGGGAAGTCTTATGGGAGCTATTTTGTGGCTTTGTTGAGAGGAAGCAGTTTATTTGAAAGGTGCAGAAATGGGAGAATGAAGCAGGGAAGGAAGAAAAGTCAGTGAACAGACATTGAGCTGGACAGCACTGGAAAACTACTGAGAAACCTTTTAGAAAGTGCCTCGCTTGTCCTCTGAAGGATGGGAAGCAGGCATCTACTCCTGACTCGCATCCTCCAGTAATTAGAAAGTACCTTGGAAAGTGTATCTCCCCCACATTTATTGGCTGCTCTGTGATGGATGGTGGCACTCCTGATTTCATAGAAAGCCCTGAAAGAAGGAAGTCCAGGGATATTGAGGGTTGCCCTTGAGGTGGGATTCTATCAGCCTACCTGGGAGCTGTCCATTCCCATCACAGCTGAAATCAGACGGCAACCAGCACTCGTGCTCACAGCACCACAGCATTTGTTACACCTCTGATCTGTTGACCCAACGGATTAATCTCTCAATGCAGTTATTGTTAAATGTGACGACTCTCCTCAAAAACTCTTCAGTGATTCTTTGCTGTTTCCCGAATAAAGAACAAATTGTTTAGCCCAGTTGTCAAAGGCTTTAACATTCCTGATAAATTTTCATCCAAATAGCCTGAGTTCTCGTATTCACACACAAACTCTGCTCTAAAAAGCAGTCTCATGTCCCCACAGACACTTTCCTCACATCTTCATTCAATTCCTCTCACCTAAAAGAAACTCCTACCTCTTTTTTTTTTTTTTTTTTTTTTTTTTTTTTTTTTTTTTTTTTTTTTTTTTTTTTTTTTTTTTTTTTGAGATTTTGAGACAGAGTCTCTCTCTGTCACCCAGGCTGGAGTACAGTGGCACGATTTTGACTCACTGAAACCTCTGCCTCCCAGATTCAAGCATTTCTCCTGCCTCAGCCTCCTGAGTAGCTGGGATTACAGGCGAGTGCCACCATGCCCAGCTAATTTTTGTATTTTTAGTAGAGACGGAGTTTCACTATGTTGGTCAGGCTGGTCTCTAACTCCTGACCTCCTGATCCGCCTGCCTCGGCCTCCCAAAGTACTGGGATTTCAGGTGTGAGCCATCGCACCCCACCAAAACTCATACATCTTATCTATACTTCCAGAACTAGCTCAGATCTTCCCAACACTGTCGCTATATACCTTCCCACTCCCTGAGAACTTAACCACACCGTGTAATGTGTATTATCTGTTTTCCCAACAAAATTTAAACATTTTCTCAAGAGAATGAATGTTCTTACTCCTTCCTATCTCCTATACTATCTATGCCATTACATAGTTATACATTATACCACATTAAATACTGTTGAAATGTGTATTCAGGTAACCAGAAAGATGTATTGCCCAGCAGTTGTGTTTTTCTGGTTAATTCTAATTAATTTCTCTCAATTTCAGAGAGTGAGGGTGTTGGTGTGCCTAAAGTGGGTTATTTTAAGGTTATAAAATGATCTCATAGGTAGAGAGAGGAACCAAAAGCACAGCTGGTACACACAACAGGGAAACTCAGAAAAAAAAAAAAAAAAGCCTCCTCATTACTCAACAGCCCTGTGGTCTTCCTTCTTTCTCTATTTCTCACTGTCTCTTGGGATTTTTCCTTTCTGCCTCTTCTGTCTCTTCAATGAAGTCAATGTAGACACCAGTCCTGAGTCTATCAGGTGCAATATCCACCATTAATTGAAGAGAGTCTCTGTCTCAGTTTAAATTTTTAAGAGAGATACTGATTGGTCACTGGCCAATAAGCTGACTGGTTGGCATTGGGTCAGTTGCCCACTTCTGCTCCAATCATTTATGGCAAAACTGGTGAGATAAAGGAGCCAAGCATGGCCACCTGGCCCAACCTTCTCAGTGTGGACTATGAGAACAAGTCCTTAGAAAACAGGTCCAGGAGTCGAGCAGACACGCTAAAGCATGCCATCAGGTGTGAATCATTACGAACTTGTTAAGGCCTTGGATAATGTGTGTGAACTGGGCAGAGCTCATGAAACATATTTAAGAGGTACAATCAGGATTTGCTAAGTACTGGTCCTAGGAGAGCACAGTGTGTATACAGGAGTGTTTCTACATGAGCAGTGCTCTTTCATGCCTGTCCTTCCATAACTGTGGGATGCCCTTTACACACCGCCCGTCATCAAAGGCTGGAACCAACGAAGAGCTGCTCTGCTTCCCTCGCAGAAATAGTGGCTCCTACAGCAACATGTCTTCATTCATTTTTTATTCATTCATTTATTCATCAATTTAATTGCTTATTGAGTCCCTTATTCATGCCAAGTCTTGTTCTAGGTTATGGGGACACAATTGTGAACAAAACAAACCTCTGCCCACATACACTTTCTATTCTGTCTGAAGGAGACCTTTAGGAGACACCTGTCACATAGACACTTGGTCAGCTATGGAGAAAGTAGTAAGACAAGCAACACAGGGTAAGAAAACAGTGATAGGAAATGGTATTTAGGGTGGTCAGGAACGGCCTTCTTTAAGAAGTGATATTTGAACAGAGACTTGTGCAAACGTTTAAAGCAGGTGAAGACCTGGGAAATATGTTGTAGGCAGAGGAAACAACAGTGGCAAACCTACTGAGGTGCCATGTTTTGCATCTTAAATGTACAGCAAGAAAGTCAGTGGTGAAGAGAAGGAATGGCTGGAAATGACATCAGAGAGGTAGCTAGGGCCCAGTTTGTACACACATTTCCCCAATGCCACCTTCTATTGCAGTATCTAGCTAATACTATAATTAGTGCTTGCTTTATAGACATGCAATCTTGGAGTTACAAAGGGTGCCTTGTTCAGAATGGTCCCTGCGTTGATTCAATGATATGTGGTCATCATCTTGAAATTCTAAGTTTTTGAACAAGAGGCTCCACAAATAGGCTGCCAACCCTGATTATTATTGTTTGCATAGATGTTGATTTCTCTTTCTCTCTTTTTAAGATTTTGAGTTCCTGAAAGCAGAGGGTGTCTGATTTATTGTTAGAAATTTTCATTTGTAAACATTAATTTTAATCACCCTGAAAGTTGAGTACCATTCATAGCTCAAAAGCAGGGCACCAGAAGAAACATCAAATGTCAATTATTTTTTTCAAAATATTCAGAACAAATACTACTTTCAAGAGGGAAGTCACCTTGTATTCCACATAAATGCAAGAGTGTTTGAAGCATGAACTTGCAGTCTCCATTAATATTTTTATAGAAACTAAGAAATTCAGAACGGAGGCCACCCTTTGTAATAATGACGTAGAACGAATGGGGCTACTCACTGAATACAAACACAACATATTTAGAGTCACCTTTGTTGTTTCTTTTTTTCCCTGAACATTAACCACCACCACTGCCTGCTTTTACTGTTCCCACTGTAGAAAATGCTGAATATACTCCCTTGTAATGAATTTCACAATAAATTTGAGTGTAATTGACCTCTGCATGGCATTGACAAGACAGATTCCCAAGATAAAAACGGAGGGAAGGACGATTCACAACTGAGTTTTTCAGTCGATCCAGTCATCTTACTTGTTCACCCTTTATTTTTATTCCCAGACTTCCAAAGTGTCTAGAAATGGTCTCCAAACTACTGCAGAGCTGCCTCCCCACAAGTACACCGAATTCATCAGAATATATATTCATACCAATGAATAGGGCCCCAATGGAACTTCCTATTTTAAAAAACGTATAAAAGAACTCTCTTCTCTCTCCTTCTCTTCTCCTCCACATTCCATTTTTTTACTTGTTCACATTGAGCTAACTGAGTCTCAGGAGGATTATTCCTTCTTAATGTCAAATGGAAGCAGAAATGAATAAATTTAAGATGGAGCCAGGACCACCATTTTGTGTGACTGTAGTGATTTCCAACGAAATATTTCAACACTGTTGCTGCTGAGATTTTCATAGCTTGGAGCTTTCTAGTCCCAGTTTATGTCATGCATTTCTATTCCCTAGATTTAAAAAAAAGGAGAGTAATATCAAGATTTTACCCTTTCCCAATCCCACATCCCTTCCACCTCCCCATCTAAAATGAAAAAAGAAAAAAGAGGAAACAGCAAACACAGAACAACTTCTGTTCTTTATTATTGAAAACTATCTTACAATCTAGGTCTCCTGCTCAAATTCTATATGCACGTTTCCACCTCTCTGATTAATCTGCATTTGTGGACCCGCTGCCAGTGTCTGATAGTCCAAGTGCTGAAAAGCTAACTGATTTCCTTGTTCACTCCTATCTCTGTCAATTGTATAACCAGCTTTCTCTCTCTATGTCTGTCTCTCTGTCTCTCTGTCTGCCTCTCTCTCTCTCTCTCCCCCCCACATCCTTTCCACCCCACCTGTCTCTGGTCTTCTTTATCCCCACCCCTCACCCAATTCTATCAATGGCTAAGCGGTTAGTTTCAAGTACCTGATATCTCCCCTATGGATCTACCATTTTTATTCCCACTGGCAGGCCAGACCCCTGTCTGCTAGGCTAGTGCAGTAACCTTCTAATGGCTAGCCAGCCTGGAGTCTTCCTCAGTATCCCTATCCTACATTCTGCAAGTATTAGGATTCTAAGAAAGGTATAATCTCCAGCTTTTCCATAGATCTCCTGCTCCCCATACCTACTGTATGCAAAACGACATCCAAATTCATTAACCTGGCAGGAGAGTTTCTGTCAATTCCTTTTTACCTAATCTGCCATCCTTGCCTTACATATTGTAGTGGATTGATTTGGGTCCCCGGATACGATATGTTCAAGTCCTACCCCACCAGGTACCATGTGACCTTAATTGGAAATAGGGTCTTTGCAGATGAAATAAACTTAAAATGAAGTCATACCTGAGGTGGGGCTGAAATCCAATGACTAGTATCTTTATAAGAGAAAGGGAGGGTGATTTGGATGCAGAGATATGAAGGAGACCCAGGGAAAAAGATCATGTGATGGCAGAGGGAGAGATTGGAGTAACTAATGCAGCTACAAGCAAGGGAGGAAGAAAGAAAGGACTGTCCCCCAGAGGCTTCCAGACTCCAGAACGGTGAGAAAATAAATTCCTATTGTTTAAAACACCTAGTCTTTGGTATTTTATTATGTTTATGACAGCTCTAGCCAGCTAATAAGCCATTTTAAAAAGGAAAAGGAAACAATTGGAATTAATGTTAGCAACAGATTATCGGCCCCCTGTAGCCATTGTATTATCATTTTAACAAGTATTCTATACAACAACTATTAATTAGATATTTTACATTCTGTTTCTGGTACTGTACAGAGTCTCTGAAATCCTTAGGCACCTCCCAAATTCTGTCCCCTTCCCAAGACACTCAGCCTTGTCTCTCTCTGTTTTTCCCAAGTGTCCAACATTTCAGGCACCCCAGTGAGTGAGACGGAGTCAGTCAGCAACAAAACTTAACATCGTGTCCACTTGTGTGGGATTACCTGTAATTTAATGTTTACTCTTTCTAGTAAAGTTTAAGCTCTACAAAGGCAAGAACCAAGTGTGATTATTTTACCAAAGGGGGGCATTGATATTTCTTGAATGCAAGAAATAATAAATGAATGAATGAACCTGATCTTTATAGCATAGAGCAGTTAACCTAAACTCCATATTTTACAGATGGCCTGTATCACATTGTAGCATAATAATGGTTTTTCCATGAGTGAGTTTCTGGTCTCTCTATTAGAACTTTAAACACCAGGAAAGAGGATCAGAGGTTAAATTTCTTTGTATCTCTCCCAGCACCTCATGTCATCCAATATGTATAATAGATGCTCAATAGACTATAAGCAAAAAGTGTTTGAAGATATTGACTGCAAGATTTTTTGTCTATTTTCTCACCCATTTTGTTATTACAATAGATGTCAGCAAAAGCAAAAAAAGAAGAGGAGAAACAGTGGGACCCAAGTAAAATGGCGGCCACTTCCTGATGTGAGTGAAATTTCTTCCAGACATTCAAATGGCACTTTAACTAAAATTAAACCCTATCAAATGTGACTGGAGAGAATCCAGATTATTCCAGGTCTGTGCAGTGCTCACTACTCACATCTTACACCTTCAGACACTTATTCTCCACTCCACGGAGCAGAAGGCCAGTAATACAGACCACCTCCCACCTCCAAAAAGTTTGCCTTTTAAATTAATAGACTTTAATTTTTTAAAAACAGTTTAAGATTTACAGAAAATTGAGCAGAAACTGCAGACTCTTCCCAAAGACTCCCTCCCTGCCCCAAGTTTCTCCTTATTAACTTCTTTTATCAGCGTGGTATATTCGATACCAATAGTGATACACTACTATTAACTGAAGTCCAGAGTTTACATTGGCGTCCTATATTCTATGGGTTTTAACACATGCGTGATGTCATGCATCCCCCATTATGGAATAGTGTCAGTGATCTAAAAATTCCCTGGGCTTCGTTTACTCACACCTCTGTCTCTCCCTCCAAATCCCTGGCAACCACTGATCTTTTCACTGTCTCTATAGTTTCACCTTTTCCAGAGTGTCACACAGTTGGAATCACACAGTGTGTAGCCTTTTCAGATTGATACTTTTTGCTTGGCAAGAGGCATTTAAGGTTCTTCCATGTCTTCTGTGGCTTGACAGCTCTTATCTTTTTATTGATGAATAATATTCAATCCTATGGATTATTGCAATTTATTTATTCACCTACTGAAAGGTGTCTTGGTTGCTATGCATAAAGATGCTACAGACGTTTGTGTTCGGTGTTTTGTGTAGACACAGGTTTGCGGCTCATTTAGGTAAATACCAAGGACCACCCTTGATGGGTCTCCTGATAAAACTATGTTTAGTTTTGTAAGAAACCGCCAAACTGCAAAACGTGGTTTTGATTGCCATTATCATTTTGTCTTCTTTTTTGGAGTAATGACGTTTGAGAGTTAATCCAACCCACATTGGTCGCGTTATACCCACAAAAATAAAGGCTTCAGGGTAGAAGGAAGGGCAGGAGAAAGAGAAAGGAAGAAAGTACATGTGAGAACATAAGCTTCTCAGGATTTTCAGCCAGCTTGTCAAGGGGGAGGGTTTCCTGTTTTTCTCCTCTGTGTTACAGACCAAACGTTGCTGGTCTCATCGTCACAGACAAATTAAAGCAGCTGCCAGCGCTGCTGGGAAGTCCTAAGCCCAGCAGGCAGCTTTTCAGCTGCAGACACACCTTTGGGTCAATTCGACTCCTCCAGGGCCTGTTTGGAGGGAATGTGTGAGCTGTGCAGCTCTCGGGGCATAATACGAAAGCCAGCAACACAGTCTCCTCCACATCATGGTTGACACACATTTAACGGTGAATCTGAACCCACGTCTGGTCATCTTCATAACACATGGAACATGCTATCATTGTCCATGCCAAAAACCTGACATTCTACCAAAGCAGCAGCTCCTAAAAGTCCCTTTCCTAAACAGTCTGGGACTAAACCCAAAGCCTATGTCCCTTGGTGAGAGAGGAGTGGGCTATACTCTCAGATATGGGGCCGTTTGCCTCATAATCTTAGAAACTTCCCTGCCTCCCACCTCCAACCTCAGCAGCCAACATTAAACGGGAATAACATCAAAAATCATAGGAGCCACCCAGACAAAACACAATTTATAATATTTTAATCACTCCTGGGCTAGACAAATGTCTTCCAACACAAACTTCCCACACATCCTCCATTCCCTTTATTTTACTCCCACAAATCCATAAAGGGTTCCTCCACAGAGATGTTGCAAAACCTCTTTGCAAATGGGATATAGCTTTCAGCTCTTTGCACGTCTTCATGAGAGCTTTGCTACAAAACCTTGGAAAGGCTCCTTCCAAAGAGAAATGGGATGACAATGCACATCTAAGGCGTCAATCTAAGACTAATTTGCGAGTAACACCTCTGTACAGAGTGTGTCAGTGCTCAAAGCCCAGGAACTCAAGTGAGATCTGTGGCTGGCTTCTGCCAAAGCAAAGCACAGGTAAATTTGGAGAAAAGCTGAGGGACTGTGCATTTCAGTTCTCTCCTCTCGTGAAGTAATTGCACTAAGTGTTCCTCTGAAGCGCATGATAAACTGAAAAGTTAATTTTTTTAATCAATAGATGTCAAAAAGAAGCCTATCGTTTATATTAGAGTTAAAATTCGTAACTTTCTGTACCTGGAAGAATTCTCCTGATTTTTAAAACAGGTCTCCATACCTTTTATAAGTCACAACAGGGCTTCTTTGGGGGCAAGCCACCGTCTGCTGGTCTTAGACAGAATTCCTACAGTAAGCCAGGCAAGGTACATATCTAACATTCTAACATAACTATTCCTCCTCCTCTCACCTCTTATTTTTTTTTTATTTTTTTTATTTTTTGGGCCAGGAGCAAGTATTGAAGTATAGAGCCTTCAAAAGTGCTCTGGGTTCCATTACAAAGAAAATCATGAATAATATATCCCCACCTCCTGCTTTTATTTAATCTCAATCAGCGAGAGCTAGAAGTGCATTACTGTGTCCAGCTGCATTCCTGGCTCTGGAGGCTGGAACTTGGGGCTGAGAGACCCACAAACCCCACAGGTGCTGTGCACCGCAGAGCCAGTTAACCAGCAATCCTGCTCAAGCCATGGAGACTGTAGTACCGGGGGCTCAAACCTTCCGGACATCTGGCTTGCCATGGATGGTTTCCTGTACCTAGGGAGCTGCAGAACCCATTTTGAAACTGGCATAGTCTGTACATCCAGGGGTTACATCTTCCTTTCTGTGTTTTCATAAAGCCATGTCGTATTCCTAACAAAAGGAACACACAGCCTCTCCCACAGGCTGAAAGATCATGATAAGTCTGCCCAGCCTGTTAAGATTCGATGTCCCATAAGCAAAGTCCCTCTGCACTCATGTACATTGAGCATGAAATAGAGGCGAATTATCATTTCTGTCCATTGAGAGTAAATTATGAGAGCAGCCTTTGAATGTTAGATACTACCGTGTTTTTCATTTCTGGGAGAACGTCTTGTGTGTCACTATGTGCTATGCCTTTATGTCAAATAACATGTTTATGTTGGGATATAAAACAGTACAATGACCACATAGAAAAGACTTCATAAGGTACATGCACACGTAACATATCAACATAGTTTAATTAGTATAGGTTCAAAATATAGAAAAAACAGCTACTCTTGACTGGATGTGGTGGCTCACACCTGTGATCCCAACACTTCAGGGGGCCAAGGTGGGTGGATCGCTTGAGCTCAGGAATTCGAGACCAGCCTGGGCAATATAATGAAACCCCATCTCTAAAAACAAAGTTAGCCAGGTGTAGTGGTGCACACTTGCAGTCCTAGCTACTCTGGAAGCTGAAGAGAAAGGATCATTTAAGCCCAGGAGGTCAAGGATGCAACACACCCAGCCTGGACCAGCCTGGGCCCCAGAGCAAGACCCTGTTTCAAAAATAAATAAATAAATACAGCTACTTTTTGTAATTTGGAATCAGAAGTTTTATATACGTTAACACTTTTGAAATAATCAGGAACGTAAACTTAGCTGAGACTTTGCTCATATTACCATTTTCATCGTGCCTGTTCTTCATGTTCTGTCATACTAACATCTGCTGTGCGCCCACACGTGTGTGCAATTCTCTTCTACTCTATTAGCCTCTGGTTCTGTATGTTTCCATCATTAACTGAAGCATTTGCAGAACGAAATGAAGGCTTAGCGCTTTGAGAGTTGTTTTATTTTTACAACCTTGGCAAAGCAAGTGTCATTGATTAAATGTCTGAATTCCAGGAGAGAGAAACTTGGCAGATTTGTGCTTCCCTAGGATGCTGGACTGGTCCCAACTAAAGCAGAGATTCTAAGGGATGCTTCTTATTTTAATGTATGCTAATAGATATCCTGTGGCTTGTCATTGGGTCTCCAAGGAGAAAAACAGAGCGTGCGGTGTGTTAGGGGGAAGGATAATTGTCTCTGTGCGTAGGGTGGAGGGAAGAGGCATCTTGAAGATGAGCAACTGCTTCATTCTTTTTTTTTTTTGAAACAGAGTTTCACCCTTGTTGCCCAGGCTGGAGTACAATGGCATGATCTCCGCACACCGCAACCTCTGCCTCCTGGGTTCAAGCACTTCTCCTGCCTCAGCCTCCCAAGTAGCTGGGATGATAGGAACCCGCAACGATGCCCGGCTAATTTTGTATTTTTTTTTTTAGTAGAGACGGGGTTTCCTCCATGTTGATCAGGCTGGTCTTGAACTCCTGACCTCAGGTGATCTGCCCGCCTTGGCCTCCCAAAGTGCTGGGATTATAGGTATGAGACGACGCCTGGCCGCTTCATTCATTTTTATCTCTTATAGAAAGCAACATGTGCCTGCATCAGTACTTAATAACTCTTGTTCCAGAGTGCCCCCAAATCGTTATTCACTTGTTTCACTAGTTCTGGTGAAAAATAATGGATCAAAGCTTCATCCTCGCTTGAAGTCACTTTTGGATGCTTTTGCTGTTTGGACACTGGTATGTACAGCTGGATCCAAGGAGATACCATCCTTATGTAGTTTCACTGTAGCCCACACTTGGTTTTGATTAATTTATTAATCCGAGATGTCCCTGGGGAGAGGGGGGTTACGGGAAACACCTTGGATTCTTTTGTTTTAACATATCAGCATTGCTATTCATAGAAGCTACTGAGCCTTTAATTCCCCTATCTGTTCTTACCAGCAAAGTAAAATATGTTTTTAAGTGTTTGAAAACAAGGGAGAGTAAGTGTGTTTTAAATGACTCTCTCTCTCTCTCTCTCTCTCTCTCTCTCTCTGTCTCTCTGTGTGTCACACACACACACACACACACACACACACCTGCCATTATTGTTCCTGGCCACTTCTTGCATCCAGAGGCTGAGAACTTAGACCTGCCCTCTGACCTCCTAAATCATCAGAGGTGAAACTCCCTTTTAAAGAAGATATATATCTTGAAGCGTTTCCTCTCCCTCATTGCATTCCCCAGGCCCATCTTTTCTACAAAGTGTTAGAGTGTCAGTTTTATGGGATGTTGAAGGCTTCCCAGCATAAATTCTGCCCACATTATTCTTTTTAGGGAGGCTCTGCAAACGTTTAATAATAAAAGTGAAGTGGGTGTGACTCTTAGTTAATAAAGACCTCATCTTGTGGGAAACATGAAGCCTTGAGCATAAAACCAGAGCTATCTTTTCATCTGGGCCTGTCCATCATCATGGTGCCCAAGCGCTTAATTTAAACTGCCACTTCACCAAAAGCACAACTGGGCAGAGAATGCACTGTTCATGCGAACCACCAAAAGGGCAAATTATTCTATTTCTAGCAACAATCACCTTCCTCAAGAATCTATCATTTTCAGCTTATGATAAACCTTCAATACTTTGGATTTCCCAGGGGAAAGTCAATATTAAATTAGAAAGTAATTACATAGCATTTTGCATACAAGCTACATTTTTATAGTTACATGAATTCAAAGAGGTGTTAACCATGTGTCCTAATTCAGTTTCTAACAAATTTCCTTTCACAAAAAAAGATAAGAGCTGATAATGGTCACATAATATAGATAGGTTCTTTTAAGAGGGATGAAAAATTAAGTTGAACATCTCCTGGATATGTACCTGATAATGGTCACATAATATAGATAGGTTCTTTTAAGAGGGATGAAAAATTAAGTTGAACATCTCCTGGATATGTACCTGATTTTACTTGTCCAAGCCTTAGCCTTTGAGCAGATGATGCAAACTGTATATTAGTAGCTTAGGAAATAATGATATTTTATTATAAAATTAATAATTGGTCCAAAAGGAAGCATTTACCAATATTCTCCTTCAACGTCCTTCAATTCTATAATATAACTAAGATGAGACTTTTATTAATACTTATGAGGCTGGGCGC
>NW_016107356.1:5643765-5679554 GCF_001604975.1 Cebus imitator
AAAAAAAAAAAAAAATACTTATGAATTGTACTTAAGGCCAATTGCAGTGGCCCATGCCTGTAATCCTAGCACTTTGGGAGGCTGAGGCAGGTGGATTACAAGGTCAGTAGTTTGAGACCAGCCTGCCCAACATGGCAAAACTCCATCTCTGCTAGAAATACACAAAAAAACAGTTGGGCGTGGTGGCAGGCGCCTGTAATCCCAGCTATTTGGAAGGCTTAGGCAGGTTGCAGTGAGCTGAGATTGTGACATTGCACTCCAGTCTGGCACACAAGAGCAAGACCTCAAAAATATAAATAAATTGACACTTTAAAACTTTTTAAAAATCACAGTGTAAAATATAACAGATTCTCAAAGAAAAATTAAAAGAAGAATACACATTCTCCTCTCCTCTCCATTTAGCCTCAGTTTTTGGCCAAACAACAGGTGATACCTTGCCTTCAGGGTAAAAATCTAACTTGCATGTAGGAGCTTGAATGAAATTAAGCTCTACAAGGTGTAAATAACAAGGAGTGGGCTGCTCTAGTGACAACAGGCAGCTCTTCTCAGACAAGGACCTTGAAAGCTTGTTAGTGCTAATTGAACTACTTTGCATCGTATACCCCCATCTGGAGGCCGATATCAAATTTGGGAGTCATAAGGAAACACAAGAGTCATCGTGGCAAACTGGGGTGATGGCATTGCACAATTCTAGCCAGACGCCAGACTCCTCAAAGTCTAGGTGAATAGTGCCCCCTGGAGCTGTGCAGTGCACAGCCTGTGCAGCTGGACAGGACAGTACTGAAGCCAGCTGACTCATTTTACAGGTCAAGAAACTGTGGCCCAAAGAATACAAATGCCTGGATGGAAGTTTGGCAATAAGGCACATTTCAACTCAAGATAAAGAAAACATTGTTGGAAGAGGAGGCTGTCAAGATAATATTGGTTGACTCAGGAGGTAGTGAGGACCAGTTATAGGAGATTTGCAAGCTTAGGCTGCTCTATCATCTGGTATGGACTTTCAGAGGGGGCTTGAAATTAAGGTGTGGGTAGGGGCTGGCCTCCGAGACTGTTAAGGTTTTTCCCAACCCTGAAGTCAGGAATCCATTGTTCAAACACAAGTCTTCAGGCTATTGAGCACCAATGGAAGTATGGGGACCCTGAAAGGCAATAGAAATCAAAAGAGCTATTTTGAGAGGACTCTAGCTTAACTACAGGGGGCAGCAACATTAATGACTTTCTCAATTGCTACAGGAAGTAAATCATTGTCATAGACTCAATTTTCCCATTTCCACCCCTGCACTTGCACCATACCCAACTTCCTCTTCACATCAACATTGCAGAACTTACCGATACCTAAGCCATGTCCACTCCTCTAGGAGTCGTTCCAGAGGTCCTGGCAAAGACCTAACAGGAGCTAGAAATTGTGTGAGCTGCATGTGTGTGTGTGCAAGTGGATGTGGTGTGTATATGTGCATGCATGTGTGTGGTATATATGCACATGCATATGTGTGGTGTGTGTGTGCATGTGTGTGTGTACACACATGTGTGTGCATGCACACACTGCATGGGTATATTTCCTTAAACCTGCTTTGCAAAACCAAAAAGTTCTTCCAGCAACCACATTAAAACTGTCCCCAGCACTGCACACCATTGACATGCTGTAAGTCACATAGTGGACGAAACCCAGAGTCAGGCAGTCAAGAAGGGACATTTGTAAGGGCTGGTGGCATGACAGCTCCCATCTGCCCTCTCACTTTCTTCAGAAGTGAAAAGCCAGCCCTGGGTGGCATTTCATGAGATACTGAAACTAAACGTACCTTAAACTCATTCATTAAACTCGAAAGGCAGGGTGGCAATTAGAAAGGTCATGGTTTTTTGGATCTTCAGTCCTGAGTTCCAATCCAATCTCTGCCATCTTGTAGCTGTGAAATGTCGGTGAGTCCAGTTAAATTTCTGAGCATGGGTTTCCTCATGGATAGAAGCGAGAGAATACCTTCTGCTGCATAAGGTTGTTGTGACAATGAATGAGATAACACATAAGAAACTCTATGCCTGGTACCTTAAAAAGACACAGATGCAGGTGGCTATATTTCAAACCCACAATTCCTTCCTCCTGAGGTCAAAGTAAACATGAGCAGAAAGAGTTGTACAGGAAGAGGCGTGGCTCTCTCTTTTGTGGTTTTCAGCATGCGATAAATCTCCAATACTTTGGATTTCCCGGAAAAAGGTCAATATTAAATTAGAAGGTAGTTACGTAGCATTTTGCATAAAGGCTGCATTTTTATAGTTGCAGAAATGCATACTTTATTGAAGAGGTGTTAACTATGTGTCCCAATTCAGTTTCTGAACTATATTCAGTTTGTCCTGCCGGTGGTCCAATCGCATTCTTAGGGCTTGTCCATAAACCAGTGTCACTCACGGAGGCTTTTCCGTGTTTTGGTTGCCCCACTTTGAACAAAGCAGCCAACTTAGTTACATGATTAATTAAAATAACTGCACTTTCCCCCAGACATCAAACTGTGTGGTTCTTCTGAGATGCACCCTTAAGAAATGAAGCAAATTCCTAGATAATTCAAGCACACACAGAATGGAAACCTCAAATTTCAGGCAAAGGGAACACCTTAGCATGAATCACAAAAAGCAGAAACTTGCATATGTAGACAGGCTTATGGCATCCTACACCACCTATGTGAAGTAGGAAATGCAAAAGGAGAGGAAAGCCATCACCCTAGAGAAGCAGCTCATTCACAGTACAACAATGAACTCCAAAGCCAAACGAAACAGCATTCCTAAGCTTCCCAAGACACAAGATTTCCTATAATTTTCCCTTGAGAACCAATAAGGTCAATTCTCCAGGAGAATAAAAAAGATGCAAGGGTCTGCAGAATGTGGTGTCCAGCAGATCCACCCAGGGGCACTGGGACAAGACCAACAATGGGGCTGTCAGGCAAGCTCTCCATCCTTGCAGAAAACAGGACCCCAGTAAGCATGGTTTTGGGGAATGACGTGGATGCTGTAAATAGCGACCGAGACACGTGACCTCACTCCTCCCAGACCACTCTACTCCTCTCTCAGCATCCCAGCATGCTCACCTTACTGATGCCTAAGCCACGTCTAACCCTCTAGGAGTAGTTCAAGAGGTCCTGGTAAAGACCTAACAGGAGGTAAAACTTGTGTGTGAGCTGCATGTGAGATAGTCGCAGGAGGAATGAGAACGTATGACAACTTTGAGGACAAGGAAAAAAATCCATACCCCAAATGAATTTATGATTTCATGTGGCAAAAAAAAAAAAAGAACAAAAATGTTGAGACTGTTTTGTCGTGCATGGTGGGTAGGTTCCATTCATTTATCCGGGCAGGAAAAATGTAAGTCTTTATGATCCCCAGAAATGCTGCTTCTGAATTGAACCCCTGGGAAATTTTCTGAAAGTGCTCCAGCACGTTGTTTCTCGATCGACTTAGTACGCCCAGTGGTGGTCTCTTTACCTCCCCCAGGAGATCTACAAAGAAAAGATAATAGCAATGTTTCACCCTGCCTTGTAACAGATGTGTGGCTGCAGGAAATTTGCATGATCTACCTAAGTCCTGGTTTTTCACGTTTGCAATGTGGGACTGATAATACTTCAGGGCACAGTTGTTGATAGTTAGAGGGTGTGGGTGGGCTTGGCGTCCAGAGCATGTCACATATAAATCAGTCTTCATTTAGGGGATTTTTTCCCCTAGGATCAACTTTACTCTATAATTCTCTTTGCTGTTGTCACCCTGCCCCACCCAGTCTGCCCCATTCTGCAAATAATAGACTTTCTTTTTCTGACTCATGAGAGAAAATTTGAGACATACAGGAAACTATGAAGAAGAAAACAAAAACCTATACTCCCACAATCCAAAGGAAACACCTGTAAAATTTTCTTAGGTATACTTCCAGTCATTTTTTAAAAAATTTACAGCTAAGCTCCTGTTATGGATACAACTTGTAGGTTCTTTTCTTTGATTATCATTTTATTATGACAGTTTTCTCTTGTCACTAAAACTTTTGTTTGTAATGGTATCTGTGGTTTGTGTGTGTATGAGTGTGCATGATTATAAAAATGATAGACTTTGCCTGGATGCCTTCTTGATTCATGACAAGAAATGGAGCACCTATAATTGCCCAAACCCGTCCTGGCCAAGAGGAAGGGCCAGCTCCCAGGATAGGAACAATTATAAAATGGGACTTGGGAAAACCTTTCTTGGTGAAGCCACGTGGCAAGTGTATTAAGGACTACATAAATGTAATCAGCAGAGACCCACCATCTGAGTCTCCACCCCAGCTCTGAGATGGGGCATGAATATAGAACTGTGAGTCACTGAGCCATTGCTACAAAGAGAGAGGGGGAGGAGGGGGAGAGGAGGGGGAGAGAGGGGGAGAGAGAGAGCTCTGGAAAAGCCATGTAGCCCACTAGGAAGCAGAAATGTCTGAGGTACAGCTAAAATGCAGTATTCCTGCTGTACCTATGGTAGGTATGGTTCTGTTGTACGGGAAAAAGTATACTTTTAAGGAAAACAGCAAAGAACATAGTCTGCAAGGGGCTAGAAGTCTTCTGAGTAAATAGGGACTTTAGAAACAGCCAGTGGGATAAAATGTTCAGAATTTAGAAAATAATAGTCGTAATTAAATTATTTCAGGATAATCCTTGAGAAAAGGATGTATTTTCAATTGTATTTTTCTATATACATTTTAATAAAAGTTGAATCATAGAGCTTATCCAACTTTACTCCTGCTTTTGACTTTGCATGTGACTGAGATTTCTTACTCACTCCATTAAAATGACTGCAAAATATTCCAGCATGAGGATGTGCCAGAATTTATGTCATTGTGTGTATGGCTGTTGCATAATTATAAATATCTCAGTAATAAATATCTATGCTGAAAGCTTGGTCTTAGCTTCTTGTTATTATACTTCCAAGGAGTATACTAGATACCTAGTAGGGGAACTGTGGGTGAAGGGTATGAACTTTCTTTTAAGGATCTTGCAACACCATTTAAGTTACAGAAAAATCATTTCAATCTCCACCTCCCTTAGCAATGGCTGAGCAGCCCTGCACTGGCACACCCTTGCTAATAATGGCTTCATCAGGAGGAAGGATCTTTGCTAATTTGATGTACAAAATGCCATGATGCTTTAAATTTGTATTTTTTAATGTGATTTGTTGGATACTGATTTACAAGTGCTTGAGAAAGTTTCCCCATTCGCTTGCTCCATCTGAGTTCCCCCGGTGACTTGTCTTCATAGCTTGTGCCTACTTCGCTCTTGGAGTTTCCATGCCTTTCTTGTGAATTGGTATGAGTTCTTTAAATAAGGATGACTGCTAACCACAATCCGTGATATCTGAAGCAAATATTTTTTTCTAGTTCATTTGCCTACAGGATTTGTGACTCTCAAATATCTTTGATTTTTATTATCTAATAGTTTTTGGGTGATTTTTTTCCTATTAATTTATGCTTAGAAAAGTATTTCCTAATCTGTTTGTGAGATAGTCACTTCTATTTCCTCATGCCATTTTTGAAAATGAGCATTTTGAGAAACACGGAGTTCAAGAACTTCAGAAACCAGAATTTCCATTAGCCACAAAAGCACTGTTGGAGGAGTGTGACTGCTGCTGCTTGAATTTCCAAAGTATGGGACCATCATTCATTGGCGGGGCTTTGCAGCACCTGCACTCAGATAGTACCACCCAAGGTTGACCAGGGAGGGCGTAAAACTGGCTCTGGTGACTACATCATCCTATGTTCAAAGAATAATCGTTTTCCCCTCTTGAGATGGAAACACGGAAAATTCGTCTTTTCAGTATCTATCCATCTCTACCTCTTCCACATCTCCTCCGCTTTCCTCTATCTCTATTTACTTCTCTATTACGTTGCTTTATATGGTCCCTATTCCTTATCTATCTACCTTCCCTACTGACCTATTGACTCCTCCATCTAGATATCCCCTTACCTACCTGCTTAACATTTTCTATTAATAGCTAACTCTTTAATGTATATGAACCAATATTCTATATTTATCTTTCCATTCATCTATATCTGTTTTATTATTTCATCTTTTTATAGTTCCACCGTAGTCTAAAAAGGTGCCTAGAACTTATTATCATTCCGATTTCTACAGTGTTGATTCCGTAGTTCATCTAAAAAGGGTTTTCATCCAACATTTGCAACTTCTGCTTTCCTTGCAAATCCAATGCATTTTCTCCACCTCTTGTTTCATACTGGCCTGCATCTTAACCAGATTCCTTTCCATTTTAGTCTTACATGTTTTTGCCTCTCTTTTAAATTTTATATTATGAAATTCATATTGTCATATCTTATATTAAGAACATAAAACAGATGCTTTGTAAATTTTTCCTCCTGGTGATAAAATGTGTTATTTTAATATGCTTTATCTCTGTGCTGTGTGTTGAATTATGCCCCCCTCCCACACAATTCATCTGTTGAAATCCCAATGTCCTAATCCCCCGTACCTCACAATGTGACCTTATTTAGAGGTAGAGCTGCAGATACAGTTAGCTAAGATGAGATCACATTGGAGCCAGATAGATCCCTAATCCAGTATGACTGGTGTCCTTATAAAAATGGGAAATTGGAACACAGACATGCAAACACGGAGAATGTCATGTGAAGATATCTGCCACAAGCCAAGGAACTTCCAGAAATGATCCTTTTCTAGATCCTTCCAAGGGAGCATGGCCCTGCAGACACCTCAATCTCCGACTTCTAGCACCCTCTGAAGTCCTGGATGTTTCTGGACTACATTCAACTGCAAGGCAATAAACTTGTCTGTTATTTAAGCCACTCAGTTTGTGGTACTTTGTTAAGGCAATTCTAGCAATACACTCTGTGTCATCTTTTATGTTTGAAATTTCTTTATGTACCTGGTGTTTTACTTGGTTGGTGCTCATTATTGACCATCATGGTTCTGTCCCAGGTAGCAGTGATTCTGTCAGTAAACCCAGCTGGATTTTGTTATCGTTGTTGTTTTACTGTCTACTAGACTGTATTAGGAACACCCCCTCTCTGATCTAAAGACAAGGATGAATTCATGTCTGTGTCTCCTGCTCCACACTCACATCTAGGATCCAGCAGCCACTTTATCTGTTCTGGCTGTGTTCATTGAGAACGTTCTTCACCTCCACCCTGGGGGCTGATGATCTAAAAATGTTGATTTCCTTAAGTATTTTGGTCCACTGTGTTGTTATTCATTTCTAACATAAGTGAGCATTAAAACCTTCAGAATATGTGCCTCCCAAGATGTTTTCCTTCCCTGACTATTTCTTTTCCCAACTCCGCCCCTCCCTATATAACTCACACCACTTTTCACTTCTGTGCCAGACTGGATGCATTCCCAGGACCTGCAGTCTCATTCAAACTTGGAGATGTTTGGAAGGGTGTGTCTCTCTGGGTGTGATATGCTAACTGTTCAGAATATCTCAAAATGCAATTGGCAGTTAGGATGCATTGGTGCCTCCTCTGTCACATGAGGGTCCCAAGACCCTGCAGGAGGCACAGCCATGACAGCAGATAGAATCTCTCACCTCTATTATGTGACATTCTTTATGGGCATGTGACTGTTCCTCCTTAGGTCTGGCAACCATTCACACAGTCCTACTTTTTAGTCTTGTTGACATTCTCTTTGCTCATCTTTCTGGATTTTAATAAGTTCTTTAATGTACCAGGAGGAAGGCACAGAAGGCTTGCCATTGACTCAGAGAAAGATGCTCTTTGTAAGAAAAATGCTCTTTGTAAAAGCTGCATCACCTTCCACCAAACAGACGTATCCTGTGATTTTTATTCATTCCCCTATTGCTACGCTTGAGTTTCTTTCTTTTTTGATTATTATTATGCTTTAAGTTCTGGGGTACAACTGCAGAATGTGCAGGTTTGTTACATAGGCATACACGTGCCATGGTGGTTTGCTGCATCCATCACCCCGTCATCTACATTAGGTTTTTCTCCTAATGTTATCCCTCCCCAATCCCTCCACCCCCTGCTATTCCTTCCCAACCCCCACTACCCCCCAACTGGCCCCTGTGTGTGATGTTCCCCTCCCTGTGTCCATGTGTTCTCATTGTTCAATTCCCACTTATGACTGGGAACATGCGGTGTTTGGTTTTCTGTTCCTGTGTCAGTTTGCTGAGAATGATGGTTTCCAGCTTCATCCATGTCCCTGCAAAGGACATGAACTCATCCTTTTGTATGGCTGCATAGTATTTCATGGTGTGTATGTGCCACATTTTCTTTACCTAGTCTATCATTGATGGGCATTTGGGTTGGTTCCAAGTCTTTGCTATTGTAAACAGTGGCACAATAAACATACGTGTGCATGTGTCTTTATAATAGAATGATTTATAATCCTTTGGGTATATACCCAGTAATGGGATTGCTGGGTCAAATGGTATTTCTATTTCTAGATCCTTAAGGAATTGCCACACTGTCTTCCACAATGGTTGAACAAATTTACACTCCCACCAACAGTGTAAAAGCATTCCTATTTCTCCACATCCTCTCCAGCATCTGTTGTCTCCTGATGTTTTAATGATTGCCATTCTAACTGGTGTGAGATGGTATCTCAATGTGGTTTTGATTTCTATTTCTCTAATAACCAGTGATGATGAGCTTTTTTTCATATGTTTCTTGGCTGCATAAATGTCTTCTTTTGAAAAGTGTCTGTTCATATCCTTTGCCCACTTTTTGATGGGGTTGTTTGTTCTTTTCTTGTAAATTTGTTTAAGTTCTTTGTGATTCTGGATATTAGCCCTTTGTCAGATGGGTAGATTACAAAAATTTTTTTCCCATTCTGTTGGTTGCTGGTTAACTCTAATGATAGTTTCTTTTTCTGTGCAGAAGCTCTTAATTTTTTTCCATTTGTCTAATTTGGCTTTTGTTGCCATTGCTTTTGGTGTTTCAGTCATGAAGTCCTTGCCTATGCCTATGTCCTGAGTTTGTTTATGTATTTTCTCTACAAAGAACTCCTTACAGACAAATTCTTGCCCACACTACAGAGTAGGTCCTGAGAACAGATTTCTAACTTTGTAATTAGTTTGACAAAGACATGATCACTTTAAGTATTTTTTTTTCAAGATGGAGTTTTACTCTTTTTGCCCAGGCTAGAGTGCAATGGTGAGACCTCAGCTCACTGCAACCTCCGTCTCCTAGGCTCTAGTGATTCTCTGGCCTCAGCCTCCCAAGCAGCTAAGATTACAGGTGCACACCAGCCAGCACACCCAATAAGTTTTGTATTCTTAGCAGAGATAGAATTTCACCATGTTGGCCAGTCTGGTCTTGAACTCCTGACTTCTGGTGATCCTCCCACCTCGCCCTCCCAAAGTGCTGGGATTACAGATGTGAACCACCGCACCTGGCCAACACTCTTAAAATATACTGGCGAAGGGTTTTTGAGACATCCTTCCCAATTAAAGTTCTTACCAATAGTTTGTCGAAGTGCCCATTTCATTTGATTTTTGATAACATGATTGCATTTTTTTCTGATAATATTATAGTTAAAAAACAACATTTAAAGAGACAAATATGTGGGAGTGGGCATAAGAAAGATCCAACTGTGCAGAGTCTGCTCCTTCTAGAAGTTTATATCACATTTGGAGGAGACATTGGGACTGCAGATGCCTTGAAGAAGCCAAAGTAAGAAGACAAAGGCTGATGTTCTAAGGCGGCTGGGCAGGATCTCTCTGGGAAGATAGCATCTGAGCCCAGGATGGAGGGGGTAGCTGTATCTGAAGGAAGAACTTCTTCAGCAGAGGGAAGATGCAGGGATTTCAAAGCCTAAGACCAGCATAAGGCGGTAAGCCTGAGATAAAGAACGCCCGTGAGGCCCCAGTGCAGGGAGCCAATTGCACTTGTGGAGAGCTTAGATTTTAATGACAAGGGGTCGCATTGGGAGAATTTTGTTTAACAAAGGGATACGGCCTGGACTAAAGGAGATTCCATATATAAAACTAAGTCTACTAGTGAAGGAGAAAACAAACAGTGAGGGCACAAATGGAGCCCGGGAGCCTGCTGGGAAGTTGCAGCACAGTCTAGGAAAGCGATGAAGGTGTAGGATTGACTCAAGATGCTGAGAAGGCAGACTCAGGATACATTTTGGAAGTAATTGATAGAAACTGGCTTATAGGAACCAGAGTCTGAGGTTACTTACCTCTGCCACTGATGGGAAAGGCTGAATGAGGATGGGAAAGTTAATATTTCTCTTTCAGCAATGGAACAAATGGGAACTACGCTGAAAATGTAGATGTAAGAATCATCTCTGTAATCTGGAATCTTAGCAGAGGAAGCAGAATCTCAGGGAGGGCAGAGAAAATGGCCTTCCCAAGAGCCCATTGTATAGCATGGCAGATACAATACAGGAAAATCCATTAATTTGAATGGCAAATCAACCATGAATAATTTCTTAGAATACATATTTCTCATGCACTATTTGGGACATACATATGTTAAAAAAAATTATTGCTTATTTGAAATTACAATTTGACCAGAGGCCCTGTATTTTTATTTGCTGTATATGGAAGCCCTGGGTGGGGCATTCCAATAATCCTGGTGGAGGAGGATTTGGTCAAGAAGAATAAAATGCAGCATTGGTATAATTGAAAGAAAAACAGGTGCAATGGTTAGTTTTATTTGTCAACTTGGCTGGGCCACAATGCCCAGATGTTTGGTCAAACATTATTCTGGATGTTTCTGTGATGGTGTTTTAGGATGAAATTTACATTTGAATCAATAGACTTTGAGTAAAATTAATTGCTTTTCCAGGGTGGGTGGGCCTCATTCAATCAGTTGAAAGTCTTAATAGAACAAAGACGGACCTCCCCTGAGCAGGAAGGAATTCTGCAACAGAGACACTGACCTTCGAACTGCAGCATCAGCCCTTCTCTGGGTCTCCAGCCTGCCAGTCCACCCTGAAGATCTTGGACTTGCCAGCCTCCACAATCATGAGGTAATTCATTAAAATATTCCTCTTTCTGTCTACACACACACACACACACACACACACACACACACACACACACAACCTGTTGATTCTGCTTCTCTGGAGAACACTGACAAGTACACCAGGGGTGTGAGGTGTCCCAGGAAGACAGAGGGCAAAGAGCTTTGGTGCAAAGGAGAACTGACTTGACAAACGTAGTCCACCGGTGAGCTTAACCTAAGTTGTGGCACCTTATCATTTTATTTGTATTTATTTAATCGGGTCTGAGATTCCTACTTTTATTTATTTATATATTTATTTAGAGACCGAGTCTTACTCTGTTACCCAGGCTAGAGTGCAGTGGTGCAATCTCAGCTTACTGCAACCTCTGCCTCCTGGGTTCAAGCGATTCTCCTGCTTCTGCCTACCGAGTAGCTGGGATTACAGGTGCCTGCCACCACACCTGGCTAATTTTTGTATTTTTAGTAGCAATGGAATGTCACCACCTTGGCCAGGCTGGTCTCAAAATTCTGACCTTGGGATCCGCCCACCTCAGCCTCCCAAAGTGCTGGGATTACAGGCGTGAGCCACGGTGTCCAGCATATTCCTACTTTTTCTTAATGATTACCCATTTCTAAATTCTTTATAACTACAGCCTAGAAGCATGGGGAAGAGCCTTTCTTTTCCGACATGAGCATCTGTGATCTACTTTTGGCGGATGCTTTTGGTGCCCCATGTGGCACACAAATATGATGCCAGGTGGTGGTAAGTGCTGTGATAAAAGGCAGAATGGAAGAAAGGGGAGAAGCTGGGGCTGCTGCTGTCAGCACGGTGGTCAGTGAGGAGAGGGCATCAGAGCAGGGACCTGAATAAAGTGGGGGAAGGAGTGAAGCCAGTATCTGCGGGGAGATGATTGCAGACATATGGAGCAGCCCATGCAGAGGCCCTGCTGGGGACACACTGTGGTTGGTCTTCCAGGTGGGGAGAGGCAGCAAATTGCAATCAGAGAACTTGGGAGTTCGAGTCAGGTAAGTTTTGTCCCAACCCTGCCATTCATCAGCTGCTTCACATGGAACAATTCCCTTCTCTTCTTTCAGTGTCTGCTTCTTGATCTGAAAAGCAATGCAGGTGGATAAGTAATTCCTTATGGTCCTGGTTATCCTTCACCTTTAAAGGCAGAGAAGTGTTGTCATTTTTTTCCCAGCAGGGCGTTATTTTCAGTGACTGCAATTTTTGCGTTTCCTGTATCTGCCTATTTTGGTTTCACATCGTAACATGTGTAGACATCTTTTGTTCAGAAATGTAACCGTGGAAGGCGTCTTTGGAGTGACAGAACATGTTTCATCTGCGATGAATGAAAAAGCTTCCTGTCCTCCCATCTTGCTGGAGTTGTGTTTTTACACATCCTGTGAAGGGTAAGACCCAGTGGGACACTGTTTTCCCAGAGAAATGATTAGACTACAAGAAAAAAACTGGAGCCATATAATTTATGGCACCACGTTAACAGCGGGCAGAGTAAACATGCAAAGCCCACTCTGCCAGATAAGAAGCTGCTTTGGAAACCGGCCCTCCACAAATCATAGACATAGCAGCAGCACATGGATGGGGACCACATTCTCCTGTGTCATTAGCTAATAAAGAGCTCACAGAGGAAAAGCAAATATACCAGTTCTTTTTAATGACTGCTACTCAAAACAAAAGAATACTTTTGTTTTGTTCTATTGTTGAATTTGCTGAAATACTGCCCTTTTCATTTCATCAAGGCTAAAAAATAAGGAAGATTGGCACCAAAGGAAGTTTCTCAGAAACTTATCTTTTTCAGGACAAAGAAGTAATTCAATCAGGTGAAGAACAATATGCAAATTGTGAATAAGTGAAAAAGATCATCCACATCCTGGACCCAGCTGGACAGACAGAGGTACAGATGGGAGCAGTCTCCCACTTCTCTGAGCGAAAAGGCCTGAAGTTATCTGCATCTAAAACCTGGGTATGATGGCTAGGGGAAGGAAATGACCTTTTCAGGTTTCCTCCAGTGCGTTTGCAGGCCTATGGTAAAGACCAGGGTGGGCTATTAGTGTCTCAGGCAAACTCCCCCTGAAACTGTGGGAAGGTGGTTAAAGGATTAAAATTTGCATGCAAAGCAATAGATATTCAAACCCTTCCTACCCAACCCCCCCACCATGTAACAGAGAAGATAAAAGCTGTTTCCTTTCAAAGCTTCAGGTTAAAGATGGAAGAATTAGCCAATATGTAATCGTATAGCGAGGCACTCAGAAAGGGCTGAGAGGAGAGAAGGCAATGATATCCAAATGGCAATCTGTGCTTAGAAAAAAAAATTAACCTCTGAAAAGGGAGAAATGTCATTGTCTAAGGTGGTTGTCTAAATGTGGGGAGAGTGATGATTCTTACTCCTTCTCAGGGGACATGTGGCAACAGTACAACTGGGGGTGGGAGGTGGGGGTGCTGCTGGCCTCTAGCGGGTACAAGGTAGCAGGGATGTTAATGCATAAAGCAGCTTCCCATAGCAAAGAATGAGCCAGCCCCAATTGGCAGAGTTGAGATGGAGAGGCTGAGAAAGGCTGAGAAACTGGGGTCTAAGGAGAAACCCTCGTCTATGGGTCTGTTCTGGTATTTATTCAGTTTATCTGGTCAGGATGTTTCCCAGCCCATCTTGACTATTCCCAAGGAAACTTAGCCTGACTCTTAAAGTGAAGCCCCAGGGCTTTGCCTTGTTCAGCTTTAGTGCCTGGAACCTCTTGGCCTGTGAAAGCCATATACCCAGGGAGGAGATCAGAGAGAGGAATCCCTGTCCAGGGCTAATTGATTCCCCCAAGAACTGTGTATCTGCCCTCTTTGCAGTCAAAGAGAGAGGATTTATGAGGCACATTAAAACCTATCTGTGTCTTTCTTTGTAAATAAATTGTTTAGAGTTCTCAGATTTCGATCTAAATAGTTACAAACTTTATCAGGCTTTGCTGTAGTGTTGTCCAAAATAGAATCCTGCAATTATCACTCAATTGCTGCCTTGGAACTGAGACAGGCAGGCACCGTGGGCACGACCCAGGATGGCACACTGCTCAGAGATACGTATCAGGAAGATGCTTCCACTCCATGTTTCCAACGGAGCACAGGACAATCTTTGTAACACACGTCTGTGTGTCCTGGGAGGGTCGATGAGAAGCCAGCTGAACTGTGGGCTTCAAATGTATAAGAGCCTTTTTGAAAAGGAGAATGACAAGGGTTTGCAACCCTGGTACTGCCCCTGTCAGCTGCAGGGAAGACATAAGACTGTTCACACCCGTGTACTCCGGGAACCAGGGGATGACATGCCACCACACACTCAACTTGGGACGACTGGTACGAGGGAGTCTGTAAAAAGTCATCTACTTGGTCATCCAATTACTTTAAGTCATTTTTAAAAGACAGCTGTACTTCAATTTAACAATCATATTCCTAAAAGTGTTAGGCCTTACCAGCAAAGAAACATTTTTGTCCTTTTATCCATGATCACTCCCACACACACACACACAAAAACCTTTTGGATATTTTTCTGATTGCTTTCCCACCTCCTTGAGATTTTGATATAATGCACCATGTATCTGGTTAACTATAATGGTCCTTATGAGGACCACACATCTTCACAGTAGCTAGGATCTCACCTTTGGGACAATATCAGTCTTTTTGAGCATGCCTGCACTACACTACATCTGCCCATTTGATTTGACATTGACAGTAGCCACTATCAAAAAACATTCAAGAGGCTGGGCATGGTGGCTCAAGTCTATAATCCCAGCAGTTTGGGAAGCTGAGGGGGTGGATCACCTGAGGTCAAGAGTGCATGACCAGCCTGGTCAACATGTTGAAACCCAGTATCTACTAAAAATACACAAAATTAGCCAGTCGTGGTGGTGCATGCCTAAAATCCCAGCTACTTGGGAGGCTGAGGAAGGAGAATTGCTTGAACCCTGGAGGCAGAGGTTGCAATGAGCCAAGCAAGATTGAACCATTGCACTCCAGCCTGGGCAATAAGAGGGAAACTCAATCTAAAAAAAAAAAAAAAAAAAAAAAAAAGCTTTCAAAAGCCTGAATTTTTTTTTTTCATTTAGTTTTTAAGTCTATTTTTAATGGCTCTTTGGACTGATATATACAATATCCATTGTTTAAACTTATATTTTAGGTATACCTGGAAAATTTTTCATATAAATTACATAGATTTTGGACATCGTTTTTATAGATGTGTGATATGCCATGCTAAGTATGTAGGTTATCAAATTTAAAGAACTAGTTTTTGTTGGCTATTTAGGCTAATTCTGATGTGTCTCTATTAGAAAATGCTGCAGAGAACAGATGCAGCTCATCTTCATTATTTTTTGGATGCATTCATATTGTAAAATATTAGGACTTCTTTTGCCTTTTAATTAAAATGCACGAGCACTTAAATGATCCATTATAAGTGAAAAATCTCCCAATAGATTAAATAAAGCAAAATAGTAACAGGTCTTTGCATATCTGTGTATGTCTGCAACTTAGCCTTCAAGGTGTTATTTAGCTAAAAACAATGCATTCCTAAATGCTACTCTTGTATTTACCGCCCTTTCCACCAAACACAGAAACCTTCCAGAGGATCCTTGCCCTCCAGTGAGATCCCTAATGTCTTATGTTAAATTAACTCTGCTGTCCTTGATATAGCAGATGTCCCATGGAGTATGCCTATTCTAGTTTCCCTAGGGACCACATAAAACATTGCTCCTGGTGTGCTCAAGTCAATTCAGTGAATTACTATCAGGATTTCTTGGAGTCTTCTTTCCCCTAAGATGCCTGTTTCCATGTTGTTGGCACATATCCAGGTGCAGTACCCCCTCCAAACCTATGACTGGATCACTGATTGGAATTCTCCCTGAAAGTCTTCCCCTTCCTTCACATTCTCAGCTTCATGCCCCGCCACCCCCTCCTCAAGTAAATTCTTGAGATTTGACTCAGGAAAAGTCAAGTCCAACAGAAACTCCCAGAATACTATACTCTGGCCCCATTTGTTTTGAAAATAGTTTGGAAGCATATAACTGCAAACATGCAAGGGCTTAATTATTGTTCAGTATCCATTATATTTCTAGATATTCATCAAATTCCATTCAAAGGTCAATATCAGCATTGTTACAGATAGATGGCTGCAATTTTTCTACTGATTATATAAAGGCAGACACTTTAGGTAATGGTCACATATGATGTGATTAACTTGTTTTGCTGTCATTGTGTTAATCGTGTGCCAAAGTAAAACATATTTATCTGCAAATTAAAATCTGCCTGGATATTACCAGTAATTATGGCAGTAGCAGTCAAATAAATGTCCTCCTGTGATCAAGAGAGTGCTTGAGGCTATGATAAATATCATAAAACTATGATAGTCTATTATGTGTTTGCAATACTATCCTCTGATAAATGACTACTTTTTAATACAAGTGTTTGTTTTCCTGTGTATGAAGCAAATGGGAAGGAAAATACTTCTTGTTCACTGACTCAGAACTGGTGGAAACCTTTGCAGTGCCTGCATCCCCATGCTCTGTACCCAGAACGGGGCCGCCACAGAATGTTCGCAGGTGTACCACAAATGTTGACAAGCAGCTGGTGCTCGGCAGCTGAGGCAGAGGATATTATTGTTATTGATTATCGTATACAGATTATTGTTATCCTTTATTCCATCTTCCCTGGTAAGGAGACCAGTAGACAGTTAAGAACCCATAAAAGCAGCAAGTTTTGATCTTTGTGTTCATCTCAGTGGCTTTCTTTCTTAATCTATAAAAAACATCTTTGTTGAAGAAGGTGTTATGTACTTGAAGCACCAACCCTCAAAATGACTGTACAAGGAGAAAGGGCCTTTTTTAAGGTTAAATAGGGCAGGGCTTGATCCAATAGGATTAGTGTCCTTTAAAGAAGAGAATTCTGTCTCAAGCACTCTCTCCACCATGTGGGGACATAGCAGGAAGGCAGCAGCCTAAAAGCCAGGAAGAGAACCCTGACCAGGAACCAAATTGGCTAGCACCTTGGTCGTGGACCAGCCTTCAGACTTGAGAGTAAATAAGTTTCCGTTGTTTAAGTGAACCAGTCTATAGTATTATGTCGTGGTAGCCCAAGCTGAAGAATACAGAAGGGAATTAGAATAATGGGAATTCTGGCTTAGCTTTGGCACCTGAATTGCCTGTCACCTGTATATCTATTGAGCATTCAGCTAAACATTTGGAACCTCCCTAGTTACCTGGGTCTGTGACCAGTGTTGGAGACTCAAAGATGTGTAAGACACAGTTCTTACCATTGATAACCTACAGGTCACATTTGACAGGCTTCCATCATGGAGGTCTTGTGATTCATGGCCACATCTTGTCCCTAAGTAAAGAACCTTACTGTGGGTTCCTCAAACTGTTGATGTACTGATGAATGCATGACCTACTGACGTTGAAAAGAACACTGATTTCTTTCTGAATCATGAAGTTTTGCTGATTGTCTTACACGTCCACAATTTAGCCTGTATGTTGCAAGCTGCAGCGTGCAATGATTGTAACCTCCGTATTGCACCTTAACAAAAAGGACAGCTCCATAGAGGGAGTGGCTCCGTTCCTTCTCAACATTCCTCTAAAAGCCTTCCTACTTGTAACAGACTCTAGGACATGCCTGACTTTGTCAGTGTATCTTCCCTGGTCCACCCTCACCTTTGATTTCCAATAAACCTGTGGGGTTCAGATAAGATAAGATGATAAGATAAGATATAAGATAAGATAAATAAACTCCACTTGGGAGAGCCCCAGGTGGGGTAGAACAATGAGCAATTGTTCTGAAAGCCAGCCAGTCACAGACAATCCACAGACATACTAGACCTTGTTCCACATGTAGTCCTCTGCAGCTCTGCTGGCACCTTGATCTTGGCAGAAGTACCTACAACATGGGTGAAGGCAGAGGACAGGACCTTCCTTTTGGGGCAATTGCACTGGTGCTTCTGTTCAGGGGAAGTGTCACATTCTAAATAGTTGAGAATAGGCAGAAAACACAGCGAGAGTGTCCAGGTAAAGAACAAGTGTCTACATCTGAGGACACAGTTTCCCAACAAGCTTATATCCCAGGACATGGGTTTTGAATCAAAAACTGGAGCTCAGGATGTGGGAGACATTAGAAAGAAAACGAGACATTTGAGAGCAATGCCCAGGAACACCCATTGAGTGGCTGAGCCAGGAAGCTGCAGATTTGTATGGATATCACCAGACATCAAGCAAAGAGTGTTTCCTCTCTGAAGATCAAAATGACCAATCATAGGGATCAGCCTTGGAAACAAATTAGAAAAGGCTGTGCTTGGGAAGCTGGGAGGTACAAGGATATTTTAGTTGAGTTAAATCTGAGTTGGAGTGGAGACAGACCCCCTATGATGATTCCCTGAGTTGAGTCTATGTTGTTCTGAGGCTTGTTGACCAAGGGAAACAACTGGATTACAGTCCAAAGTTATATATATATAAAACTTTTATGTGCATATAAAAGTTATGTATATATGTATATATACGTAAGTTTTAAAGTGGTGCTACAACTGGACTAGAGTCCAGAGGGGATGTATGTGTGTGTGTGTATATATGTTGCATACACACACACACACACACACACACACACACACACACCCCTATACATAACTTGTAACTTTTAAAGTGGTGCAATGGAGTAAATTTTGTCTTCCCAAAATTCATACGTTGCACTCCTAACGCCTAAGGAATGGTATTAGGAGGTGGAACTTCTGGGAGGCGATTAAGTCATGAGAGAGGAGGCTTCAAGAATGGCTTTTCTGCTTTTATACAGAAAAAACAATCTCTCTCCCAGAGAGATTGTTCGCCCCTTCTACCATTTGGGGGCACAGAGAGAAGACCACCATCTCTTAGGAACTGGGCCTTCGCCATACACCAAATCTGCTGGTGCCTTAGTCTTGGACTTTCCATCCTCCAGAAATGAGATAAATAAATTTCTATGGTGTGTGAGCCACCCAGTCTATGGTATTTTCATTAGAGCACTCAAACAGGATTGCAAGAAGTGGTACTGCTGAAACAGGGGAAACAATAATGGTAAAATATACAGGATGGAGGGGCCCTGGTATTTAGGGACATCACCTTCTTTCTTATCCTTGGCCAGAAGCAGCAAGAAACTAACAAGCTCTTCCAGCAGCAGGTGCATGGTGAGCTCATCACTATCTCAATCAAATCAGGCTGCCATACAGAATACAAAAGATGGGGTAGCTTACACACAAGGCATGATTTACTCAGTTATGGAGACTGAAAGTCCAAGATCAAGGTGCAAGCCAGTTCTCTTCCTGATGAGAGTCCTCTTCCTGGTTTGCAGATGACCGGCTACTCTCTGAATCTTTACATAAGGAAGAAAGTGATCATCGCTCTCCTGTGTCTTCTTCTAAGAGCACTAATCCCATTCATGAGGGCTCCACCCTCAGGACCCAACACTCCCCAAAACCCCATCTTCAAATACCATCACTTTATGGATTAGGGCTTCAACACAGAAATTCAGAGAGGGAGACCCAAATACTCAGTCCACATCAGTAGCTCACAACTTCTCTCTTAGTTCTCTATGGCTGTGTGGAAGAACGGGTGTCTGTCAAAAGTTAGACACACCAAGAGAAAGGAAAGCCTGGTGATTCTATAGAACCTTCCTTGTACTCCTGTCTCCAATTCAGAATCCATTAGCAGACAGTGCACCACAGAATGTCCTGAGAAGCATCATTAGGTCAACACGGAAGATGCCATGAGTCTCCCGTGATGCTGGGAAAGGCATGTCTCGCAGTGGACACTGTAGGGAAGGAAGGAGGGTCTGGGAAACAACGCCTCTCTTGCTGTTTAAATCTAATAATTGCATATTCAGAGGGGAGTGGGAGTACAATTATATCATCATCTTCACATTTAATTTGATAAAGGACTTACTGTTTTGAGTCATAGACCTTTAGATATGCATGGGGTGGGGGTGGCATTAGATGAACCCTAGTCTCAAGTTGCTGGGTGAGATGAAGTCAAACAGTATCAAACCCTTTCATTCTGCTAACAGTGAGCCAAGACCATGAGCTTTAGACATTTTGCCTAAAGCTCATGGTCTTGGCTCACTGTTAGCAGAATGAAAGGGTTTGATACTGTTTTGATACTCTCGGAGTTTTCCAACGTTCCTTTCCATGGCCGCTGCAGTCCAAAACACCACTTTCCTCTTAAGTTCTTCTATGCACAGTTAGAAAGATAAGATGCTTAGCAGTCGAAAAGGGAAAAAAGAAAGATATAGGTTTAGGTCTGGAGCCTGGCGCACCAGCCCTAATTTGAGACGGGGACCCTGGGCGCCTGCAGCTCTGGTTCGGGTTGAGTGCCTCCTGTCAGGATGTGAAGCTGCTGTCCCCCCGGGGGGCCGCCAGCACTGCTCAGGACTCAGCAGTCAGCCTCTCCTCCCACTTGGGCTCATTTACAGAGAGCATCTCCAGGAATCAGTCATGGGGAAAAGGGAAACGTGGAGTGACAACTCCACACGTAGAAAGTTCTGTGCCGCCTCGGTCAGGGTTGTCAGCCTCACAGCCCGTCTTGCGGGAGGAAAAGTGAGCAGAACTCAGCCCGGAGATGAGCCACAGGCTGGCAGCCCCTGCCTCCACCCTGTTTGTTGTGATTGCAATGCCAGGCTCTCCGTAGGTGCAGGGAATTCAGGTTAAATGCGTCTCCAGTGGTCCAGTGCTCCCAGCAAAGGCCGACCACAAGAATCAGTGGGTTAGTTATTTACCATAACCATATACAAAACCACAAGCATCAGCGTTCCCTCAAATACATCCGAGACGCTGTATAGCTCTTTATTAAAGCCTGTCAGCCTTTGTTATTGCATAGCTTGGCCTTGAACCCCAACTAAACCAGGCTGCTTGAGCGAAGAACCAAGCAATGCATGCAGGACTGTTATAACCCTGAGGCCAAAGGCAGAGGCAGGGGGAGGAGACATCCTCCTCTCTTGTCTCTCTCCTTTCACTTTCACTTTGAATTGATTTTTAACTACATTCGAGCTCACAATGATAGATGGCTGTAAAATATTTTAATCATTCATAAATAAAGTATTTATCTTGTGTGACTTATCCGGTCTCCTTCACTTTAATGAACACAGCATACATCACGCTAATCCATTACCGGCAATCATAGGTCTCAAGGTAGGCAGTGTAAAAGCAGAATTGTTGTCATCCCTTCTAGGCCTTTGGACTAAGACCAGGTTTTGTTGCTATTCTTCCCTGTTTGCTTAGTTTTACTTTGCCTTATTCTCACTTTTTTCAAAGCCATGATGTATTCGGGTACATTGATGTCATTTTGAGTTCAAATGCTTCACTGGTTAAGAAAACAGAACAATGTGGAATTTTCAGCTTTCGAAAAGGTCTTTGCTACAAAACAACTCGGATAAAGAATTTAGCCATAGCCAAGACAGAGTGGTGGTGATCAAGTGGTGTGATCAAAGGCTTGCAATTCCCATTCTAAATAGCTCTCCAAGTTCAAATTTGACTACGGGTGACTAACCTATCCAGGTGTGCATTGAACTTCCCTGGTTTTGACACTAAAATTTTTATATCCTAAGAATTCCCTGACTCCCAGGAAAGCCAGCCTGGCTGGTCACCTAACTAAAACAAATTCAGTCTTTGGCATAAGTACAATACTGTTACAACTTCACATGTAAGACACAAGAAGGCAATCAACCATCAATCTGTGATATGAACTAGATGGAGAAACTCCCCATTGTGGAACACCGGACAGTCTGAACCAAGGGTAAACTTGCTAGTTGACTTCTCCTGCCTGTCACCACCACCTCTGGGGTTTGAGCAGTTGAAAGTGGACTCTGTAGGTACTTCTGAAGCTATGGGAATCTCTGGGCCACGGATGTCTTCTTCAAGGCTTTTTCCTCCCCTGGTAGTATTTAGAGACTTTCTCAAAGACAGGGCCTTCCCTTAAAGGACTAGTGAGATGAAAAGAGCAAGACTGATCTCAGGTAGAGCTGCAAGCTCTACAGAGAAGAGGACAACTCTGTCACCACTGCCATCCTGCTTTGGCTAAAGCTAATGATGACTGGGGAAGGAGAGGCTCCCTGTCTTATAGTCCTGGAGCAGCCCTCAGGCCTTCTCTTTGCCTCTTCGGTCCACAAAGCCTCCTGAATTTACCACAGTGCTGGCCCCGGGGATACCCCTTTGAAGAGCAGGAGAGGGTAACTTTGTTACACACATAGAACCACCTCCTGGAAACACAGCATCTGGCTGCCCTTTATCCTCCTGGATAGTAATTCCTTTGTCGCCTACATAAGGAAAACAGAAAACATGTTCTATAGTTTCTTTTTCAACTTTTTAATACCTTTCAGAAAAAAGTTGAAACTAAAGGGAAAGAAAGAAGAGGAAAAAGAAAGTTCATCAATACCTGTATGACTGAGGAAACCTTTCCCCCTGTTTCTATTGTGTATTGGAAAACCAAATTATGAATCGCCCTTGCTTGCTAAATGGTTTAAAAAGGTCAGTAATGAAGAACTCCGAAATGCAACTTCAGTTTCGCATGGCAGCTTTATGTGGGCATCCTCACCTCTGGAATTAAGAAATGAATTTCATCTCTACCCGCCTTAAAACATTCATCAGGTTAAAATAATTAGCAGTCAATGTTAATGCTTAACACCAGCTGTAAATGTTTAACAACCAGTTCTTGGTGGGAAGGGCAGAGGGGAAGCTCTGATTTGTAGGGTCTGTGGAATCCCATGGTGTAAGCACACCCACCATGCTGAGTTCAGGTTACCAAGGTGATGTCACCGAACCAGAGTTGGAAAAACATTCTCTAGAGCTAGGTAAGTGACGGTTAAGCAGGCATCTTTAGCATAAGAGGAGAGACTGGCTAAAACTGTGGTTCCCAACCCTGGCTGCACATCAGCATCAACTGCCGAGCTTAAAAAAATGCAAATGCCCAGCCCACACTCCAATCAATGAAGTTGGGTTTTCTATGGGTAGGACCCAGGGGTTCCTGTGGTTGAAACCCCTGAAGCAACTCAAATGCACAGCTGAGATTGAGAACCACAACCACCCTTTCACAGTGCTTCAATAGCAGTCCCTCTTGCAGAAATACCTCAAATACTCTGAGACATTGTATATCTCTTTATGATAGCTTGTCAGGGATTCACCGTTTGGAAACTGCAAAACCGTGAGTAGGATGGCAATCATTCTTGAGTGACAGCTTTCGGCTATGCTTGCCATGGTCGCACAACCATGGGGGATGAAATGAGGACCCGGGGGGGAAAATGTGATAACCCCAACATGCCCAAAGTGCTCTGAGGTCTCTCAGCTAAGAGATGGCTGCAAGCCTGGCAGTACTCTTCAGCCTGCTTTGATTACAATGCAATCTGTAGGTGTGGCAATTTGGGTAATTAGATATCCAGTTTTATATACTATATTCTGTGTTTTCCTTTTTATTTAGGGAAAGGCGTTGGTGTAAGAGTGAATATTTACCTAAAGTAAGTATTCCTATATATTATGCACATAGAAAAGGTTGAAAAAAAGCCAGAAATAGCACAAAAGGCAAAGAAATATCATGATACGTCTCTTAATGAAGTTTCTGACACGTGTCTACAGTGTGTTTAATAACTGTGTATGCCACATGTCACCTAGGGGAGAACTCGATCGCGATTAAGAGAACTCTAGTTTTGGTTAGGCACTGGGGAGAACCAAATCTACCATTTCTGCATTTTTAAGAAAATTTTCTAATCCCAGCACTTTGGGAAGCTGAGGTGGGCAGACCACTTGAGTCCAGGAGTTCGAGATGAGCCTGAGTAACACAGCAAGACATAGTCTCTAAAAAAATACAAAAAAATAGCTGGACATGCTGGCGCACAGCAGTCCCAACTACTGTGGAGGCTGAGGCAGGGGTATCACTTGTGCCCAGGAATTTGAGGCTGCACTGAGCTGTGATTGTATCACTGCTCTATCCTGGGTGACACAATGAGACCCGGTCTCAAAAAGAAAAGGAAACAAAAGAAGAGGAAGCGAAAGAGAAGAGAAGAAAAGAAAGAAAAGAAAATGTTCTTTTTGAAGTACATGTACACACAGAACAGTGCAAAAATCATGTTTATATCTCAGTAAATTTTCTCAAAGTGAATATATCCATGTAACCCCACGCCAGATCAGAAGACGGACATCCCAGTATACCAGGACCTTCGCTTGGCCCCACCTGGCACTGCTCCTCTCCCCTTCATGTAATCACTATCCTGATGGGTCACCACATATCAGCTCCCCTGGTCTTTGAACTTCATACAAGTAGAATCATCCAGAATGCACCCTTTTGTGTTGTGCTTCTTAAACTCTACACTATTTGTGATCTTCATCAAAGTGTGACTTGTAGCAATAATTCATTCATTCTAAGTTTTGGATAGTATTCCATTGCATGGACTATGCCACAATTCATTTATATATTCTACTATTCATCTAAGTTTTGACACTTAACAAATACTTCACCTATGAACATTCTTGCACATGTACTATAGTACCTATGAGTTTATAATGTGTCTTTGTGTTAAATTTCTGTCCAATAAGACTCTGTTCGGTGTCTGGTGAAGTTGAAGTTCATAAGTTCATATAGCACTTCAGGTTAGGACCAAATTGCCGCTGATGACCTGTTTTTAATGCTCTTACAGGCAAGGTTGTTATATTTTTAAAGCCAAAAGGAGAAAACTTGAAAAACTGCCAGAATACTTAGCCCCTAGCATGGGATAAAGAATATTCTGAAAGGAAGTCAGAAACTTTCAGTACTTTGAAAAAGTGCAAAAAGAGACCATATAATCCATCTGAGGTGATATGGTTTGGCTGTGTCTCCACCCAAACCTCATCTTGAATTGTAGTTCCCATAATCCCCACATGTCATGGGAAAGACTAGTGGGATGTAATTGAATCATGGGGGCGATTACCCTCATGCTGTTCTTGTGATAGTGAGTTCTCATGAGATCTAATTGTTTTATAAAGGGCTTTCCCCCTTTGACTGGCACCTCTCTCTCTTGCCACCATGTGAAGAAGGACATGTTTGCATCCTCTTCTGCCATGATTGTAAGTTTCCTGAGGCCTCCCCTGCCCTATGAAACTATGAGTCAATTAAACCTCTTTCCTTTATAAATTACCCAGTCTTCGGTATTTCTTCATAGCAGCATGAGAACAAACTAATATACGAGGGCATTATGTTTGAAAGGAGACTTAAAAAAGAATGCTTCTCTTTTTACTGGATGAGGAAACTGAGGCCCAGGAAGATGAAATAACTCATTCAAGACCAAATAAGTAGAAAGCAGCTGAACTGTGTCAGGGATCTTTTCAACTCCTAGTTGGCTCCTTCTATAACATTAAACTGTCTACATTTTTAGAGCTAAACTAATGAATTTTAGAATGTGCCAACATAGTCAAAATGTGAAAGAGGAGAACCTGCTTCAAACACCTTATTCTGAATTTCTACCCCAACGAAGAATTCATAAATACACCTCTCTGTCTCTTTTCCTCTGTCCTCACTCAAGCTGCTTTCCAGTGATATCTAAAATCCACTATGGTCTCCTCCAATTAGATATCCAAGTGGACGGCATGGCCTTTGCATATGTAAATCTGATCCCTTTAGGCCCTTCTAAACACTTGTATTGTTCTTGGGATAAAGATCCAAATCTTTAGGGTGCTCTAAAAGGGCCTCATTCTTTCCATTTCTCTCTTTGGAATGCTCTCCTCCAGTGCTATGATACTTTTGACTATACCTCCAACAAACCCGCCCTACGAAGCCTTCTTTCCCTTAGAAGCTGGTTTAATTATCACTTCCTTGGGAATCTTCCCTAAATTCCTGACTTGGTCCATGCCCCTATTACATCAGGCACTTCCTCTTGGCAGCACCCATTGTAGCTGTAATACTACGTTTACTTACCTGGTCTGTTCTTTGATTTATGTTGGTCTCCCTTCTTAGATTCCATAAAGGTAGGGTAACATCTGTTTTTGCTCACCTCAAATTTAAATTTAAATTTACTCATCTTAAATTTTCTCTAAGTCTGGTCCTCAACAAATATCTGTTTGGTGAACAAATGTATGAATGATTGCTTTCCAGTACTTTCCGTTTCACCATTTGTATTTTGTAGATGATCAAGAACAAGTCTGTTACCTTTATCAGGATTTTACAAATTTAGCACTATTTACTTAAATACCAATTTGGATGAAGAAACAGAAGACAGGCTAATCACATTTTCAGGTAACAAAAAGTTGGAAGAGACAGCTGGGTAGAAGAATCAAAATTGTAAATGTTTGGAATGACAAAGTAAATTTGAGCAATCTTACAGCATGCACTGGACAAAATAACACGTCCATTTTTAAAGTTCTAGAGATGAATAATCATGGTTCCTGAATTGAAAGAACTCATAGCTGATGGAAATATAAATTATGAGCATGACCTTACCACAAGTACTTCACTTGTTTCCATCTGGTGTGACATTATAAGGTCTCTAAATTAATACTTTTTCCCTAGGGTTAGGCCTGATTATATGGAACTCTCAGATGTAAGACAGCATATGGTGAGTTCAGCTTCATTCTTCCTATTGAGAAAATGATTTTTCAGGCCGGGCGCGGTGGCTCAAGCCTGTAATCCCAGCACTTTGGGAGGCCGAGGCGGGTGGATCACGAGGTCAAGAGATCAAGACCATCCTGGTCAACACGGTGAAACCCCGTCTCTACTAAAAATACAAAAAATTATCTGGGTATGGTGGTGCGTGCCTGTAATCCCAGCTACTCAGGAGGCTGAGGCAGGAGAATTGCCTGAACCCAGGAGGCGGAGGTTGTGGTGAGCCGAGATCGCGCCATTGCACTCCAGCCTGGGTAACATGAGTGAAACTCCATCTCAAAAAAAAAAAAGAAAGAAAAAATGATTTTTCAATTGCTATGAGTTTTTCAAAAACTTTTAAATGTGATTTGGTGAAATTTTTTAATCCCATCAAAAGAGTATCTGGACATTTTTCTCAGTCAACTATAACTTCATCAAAACTATCACATACATACATTTAAAACATCTGTCTCACAGCTATCATTCTGAGGACACATCTCTCTGCAACCACTCCTGGAAGTCTCAGGGGTACTTACCTACCATAACCTGTGGCATACCTGGCTAGTCCTCCTGCCTGGCAGTCACCAAGATCCTATCGAGTTATCTCTTATCAGATTTCTCCAGAATTGGTGCCAGCTACCAACTTAAACATATCCCAGTCCATATACCTCTAGCCCACCATTAATTGTACTAAAATTTCATTTTGATTCATGAAAATACGAAACAAAAAAGAAACTTTTAAAAACAGATTATAGACACAAACACAGATGTAAGCAGTAATATAATACCTGGCTGAAATGTTGCCTTTGTCCAGGCATGGATTTAATTAATATAGTCTCTACCCTCTAGGGTGGACAGAAATATCTGGAGCTGTGTTATGAATTATGTGCATGGAGGTTGTTATAGCTTACGCTTGAGAACCCCACTCCGTTGCCAAAAGAAAGAAAGAAAAAAAAAAAGACCAACTCTCTATTACAGAGGGACTTGCATAGTTAAACCTGGCCAGGCTTCATGGAGAGATAATTCTATTCATGCCAGTTTCTTCTTTCTGTCTTTTAGATATGCCCCATTGCCTTGGACATAACTAACTTCCTTTCCTCCATATCCTACAACTTGGATAAAATAGGCAAACCCAGCTTTGAAAAGAAATTGACACTAGAAATATAATCCAAATAGGAAACGCTATGATCAACTTATTTAAAGCATTAAATATTATGTCCCAAATTTCAATGTATGGTCTCCCAAGGTAAAGTTGAGGGAATGAGATTTGATGCCATTAGATTGGCAAAATGGAAATCATGTTTGGTTATATGATTTGGCTGTATCCTCACCCAAATCTCGTCCTGAATTGTGGTTTCCATATGTCATGGGAGAGAGTTGGTGGGATGTCATGGAATCATGGGGACCATTTCCCCCATGCTATTCTTGTGATAGTAATTTCTCACAAGATCTGTTGGTTTTATAAGAGGCTTTCCCAGACACTTAGTTTCTTCTCTCTCCTGCTGCCATGTAAAGAAGGACATGTTTGCTTCCCCTTTCATCATGATAGTACATTTCCTGAGGCCTCCCCAGCCATGTTGAACTGTGAGTCAATTAAACTCCTTTCCTTTATAAATTACCTAGTCTTGGGTATGTCTTTATTATCAGGATGAGAACAAACTAATACATTTGGTGAACGTTTTAGGAGCAGACAATAGCCTCTTAAATATCTCTGAAAAGACTAGAAAGTGTAAGGAAAACCAAACCAAAAACTGTGTTGCAGAAATATCCTGGGGTTCTTATTGCTTAAAAAAATACAGAGCATTCATTATTCAGATTTGTGTCTGTTCTATTTTAATGCCATCCAATTAGATTTTCCTCCTGACAGGAGTTGGTTCCATCTAATAAATTCATTAAATTATGTCAACACTTATATGACAAGACTTGCAAAATCTTGTTCAGCACTCCCATTACACTTCATCAGTCCTCATGTAGAAAAGAGAACATCGACAAAAATGGAAAGCCAAAAATCTTTCTCATAAGAAAAAGAAGTTAATTTTGAAAAGTCAGAAAGATTAATGTTTTCTTCTCTTTTGTGGATAGTCTCATACCCTTGGGGCCTCATTTTCAAACTGGCTAAAAATGAAAGGATGAAAGAGTCCACAAATGCATAGCATAATTAGTCTGGATATACTGCAGTGAGACATTAAAGGTCAATAATTATTGTTGGGTGGAGTGTCTCTTGTTAGATGTCAAAGCATGATAGTTCTGTCCGTGGCTCAATATATGGTCATAACATTTATAGGATCAGAGTGTGGTGAAGATGGCACAGGAAGCACTTTGGCCAATCGTACCTTAATGTATAGCTGAAAATGAACTTCTTGTTGGTTTTAGTGAAGAGATTTCTGACTTACACAAAATGTGTATTGGATCCATTGCTATTTCTCGGTAGGTTCTAGATTTAAGCTTTGAACTTTGAACTGAAGACTGAAAGTTCAAACTAGACCCAATACATTTATTCTTTTCCTTCCTCCAAGGATATCTGGCATCCCTGTTTCTCTATTCATGTGAGGTTTTGTAGTGTGCATCCCTTACTCTCTTACATGTACTCATGTCTCAGATGCCCATCTAGACATCTGGACTCTCAAGAGGACAAAAATGGTTCTTGATGGGGAAGGAACAAAAACTCTTTATGTCTAAACCACAGATATGACTATAGTACATAAACGAACATGTAGCATTACAATTTTAAGGACAAGGGAGATTTGTTTTTAAGAAATGTCTAAAAAGGCTCCTTAGAGATATAATAATGAAAAAATATATATTGTACAATATTGGTCTAACTATTATAAAATATGTTAAGAAAGGGAAGCTTGCCTTCTTTTTTATAGTTAAGAAAACTGATATAATTTTAGAAAATAATATTTGAGGAAAAAAAGGAAGGGGAACACTCTTTGCCCCACTACTCCAGGGTTGCTTTCTACCTCTAGTTAATATATGCACATATTTTATATGGTGATGATCATCGAACACATAGTCCACATGCATGTTTATATTCTGATCTGTTTGTGTATCTTCTATCATCTTGGCATTTTTATGTTTTATGCAGAAAAAAACATAGAAGGGCATTACATAATGGTAAAGGGTTCAATTCAGTGGGAAGAGCCAAGTATCCTAAATAGATATGTACGCAACACAGGAGCACCCAGATTCATAAAGCCAGTTCTTAGAGACCTTCAAAAAGCTCAGATGCAAACACAATAATAGTGGAAGATTTTGACACCTCACTGACAATATTAGAACAGATCAAGGCAAAAAATCAACACTGATATTCATAACCTGAACTCAGCTCTGGATCAAATGGACCTGATAGATAACTACAGAACTCTTCACCCCAAAACAACAGAAAATATTTGACAATAGGGATGACTAAACAATCCACAATATTTAACAAACAGGGAATGATTAAATGATGCACAGCCCACCTCTTTGTGTTGGGAAAGGATGGATTTAGGAGGCCATCATTCTCCAGGTATTCCTTGTGGCTTGCACCATTTATGGGCTAAATTGGTGTTTACTATTTGTGAAACTATTGAGGTATTTTTGAATGCTTTGAGCAGTATTGGTAAAACATGGACCAAGCATTATAAAGTTATAGCCAGGAACTCTGTTTAGTAAGGTGCTGGGGTGATGGGGCAAGGTTCTTGTGGATAAAATCTAAAGGAGATCAGATGCAAAAGTCAGTAAATAAAAAGTATATTTACAAAGTGAAGGATCAGAGGCTTTGTAAGCTGACCAATCTATTACTGTAAACTGGTCCCTCACATTTGGCACCAGAAATTATAGGAGAGGGCCGGGTGCAGTGTTGCATGCCTGTAATCCCAGCACTTTGGGAGTCCAAGGCTGGTGGATCAGTTGAGTCAAGGACTTCCAGACTAACCTGGGCAACTTAGGGAGACCCTGTCTCTACAGAAAAAATATAATAATGATTAGCTGAGTATGGTGGCATATGATGGCAGTCCCAGTTACTGGGGAGGCTGAGGTGTGAGGATCACTTGAGCCTGGGAGGTCGAGGCTGCAGTGAGCTGTGATCATGCCACTGCACTGTAGACTAGGAGACAGAGTGACATCCTGTCTCAACAAAAAGAAATTGTAGGAGGGAAGGCACAAAGCCTGCACCAAAGGAGAAGAGAAAACTCCTGGGCCATTGTCACCTCCTAACACAGAAGTCGTAGATGAAGCCCTGCTCTTTAACGCCCTCCCTGGGGGTCTGGTGACAGTCAGCAGCCAGATGCCATTCAGGAAGGGCTTAGCCATTTATATCCATTGGTTGTTTACCTCCACAAAGGACCTACAAACACAAGTATTTGTGAATGATGCTGCCTTCTAAAGCCTCTTGTGCTGTTATGTTGCTCTATTTGCTTGACCTCAAGTAGATTCAGAAAAAACTGAGAATTGTCTCTTGACCAGATGGAGGGTTATTCTTCAGAAAATGGGAATTCTGTGTTGCAATATGAAAATGCCTAGGTGATAGAATATAAACAGATCAGAAATGCATATGGACTGTGTGTTCATTGATCATCACCATATAAACTATGTGCACATATTAACTAGAAGTCAAATGCAATTCTGGAGTGGTAGAGTGAAGAATGTTCCCTTTTCTTTTTTCCCCCCAAATTTTATTTTCTAAAATCATATTAGTTTTCTTAAGTGTAAGAGAAGGCAAGCTTTCTCTCCTTAACAGCTTTTGCTTAGACCAGCACTATACAGTATATACTTTTTATTATTGTATCTCTAAGGAGCCTTTTGAGACATTTTTAAAAAACAAATCTCCTCCCTTTTTGAAATTATAATGCTACATATTCACTGTATACTGTATGCATATCTGTGGTTTAGGCATAAAAAGAGTTTTTCTCCCTCCCCACTGAGCACTGTTTTTGTTCTCCTGAGAGTCTAGAATTTTGGTCTGGATGGGCATCTGAGACATGAGTACACATAACAGAGTAAGGCATTCTTACCTTTGTTCATTGCCTGGAATAGACAACTAGATATTGGTTTCAGTTTGAGGCAGTAACAAGAGCGCTAAAATTAAGGGATTGCTGCTGATTTAAATAACCTTCCAGAGACCCAAGCCATGTGGAGTTACCCTGAAAGTTTAGATCCTTTCTGATCCCTCTGATGAGGGTTAAGAGGTCCATGGTCACCCTGAAAGCCTCTGATGCTGCCCTTGAGTCAGTCTCAATTCCCAGTCACCCCATGAATGAGCATTCACATTCACTGATGAGTGTCTTCCAAGAGAAAACAGCCCAGAAGCTACCTTCTGTCAGCCACCCTAGCAGCTACCTGGAAGCAGAGGCCTGGAAAGTTGGTGCTCAGGGGCTCAGACTTCTCAGGGAAGCACAACCCCAATGGGTTTGAAATGACTGTGCCCAAAAGCTGTTACAGAAGAGCTTATCAAATGACCTTCCTCTGGAGGCAATTATGCACAAACAATACTAAAAGAGGTTTTAAAATAGCCTCACTTTTTTGGGAGAAGAAAAAAAGCACTTAATTTCTGGATATTATTGAAAGTCCCTGTCATGTCTTCAGAAATCCCCTGATAGGATGTTTTATGACTCCTTTGGCAGATGAGGCTCTCCCTGATCCACAGTAATTGCTAAGTACTATTGCCTAATAATTGCGCCGTTAACCTATGTCAGCAGTGTGACTATTGTGACCCCCGTGCCGTGCTCAGAAAAGCTGTTCCATCTAACCTTTCAAAAGTGGAAAATAATTATACAGTGGAATATATTTCTCTTTGAATATTTGTTGATTTGCACTCGCACAATGCTATTAATGTTTTGACACATTTCTATTTTGACATATCTACTTAGCAAAATGTGATATTGATCCTTTCTGCTTTCCTATGTACATGCATTAAGTGCTTACTACATAGTCACCATCAGTAAAATACCAAATTAAAAATAGAAAATAAAATAACCTCAATTTTATCTCTTATTAAAAATACAACAGATTTTAAGCTATACTCGCCTTACTGCATACTTTCATGTATTTATGCTGTTTATAATAGCAAAGATTTTCACTCTTCCTGGATGTTAATGGCCAATGACAAATGCATGGCCTCGGGCTGCTGTTCAGTTTAACACTGAATACCCAAACAGGCACTAATTCCTGCAGAAGTGCCTTGGTCTTGGATGTTTGTACTTAAATAATGCACACATCACTCTCTTAACTAAGCCAGATGCACTTCTTTCCCATTCTGGACACCAAAGAAGAGAAGCTCAAATCCTACCCTGCAGTCAAAGGCCAAGGAAAAGGTAATTCAAGACTTCAGTGGTGGTTCCAATTTACAGCACCATCTCCAAATCCACTGGAGGTCTCAAAACTATCAGACTCCACAGAGAGTGTTAAACTGTGCCCTGAGGATGTGACAGGAATACAGTTTTTCTTTCAGTGTCACTTAATGCCATGTGTTACAAATGTTTATGACCTAATGCACTGTGTTAAATTTTGAAACATCAGAAGTTTAAAAACTCTACAAAACCCTTATCATGACATGTATGCAGGTTTGTTTCCATAAAGTCAACAGAAATTAAGGAGAAACTACAAAATATAAGTGACAAAAAAGTGTTAAATAATACAATTTTAGAGCAGGCATAGAAAGTTATCACAGGAAGAGATCTTGGAGTTCTGTGGTTCAAGCTCTTTCTGTCCAGGTGAGTGCTCAAAGGTGTGATGCCTTGTAAGGTCATGCACAGGTCCATGGTATATCCCAGAATTGTATCCAGGGACCAGAGATTCATGAGCAGCAGCTTTTCTCATGCCCCGTCTCTCACTGTGGGTGTTCTAACAGAGGCTTCCCTCACTTCTGGACAGGATCATGGCTCTTTCTTTTCATCAGAACGAAGGTTTTGCATCCCATCACTTCCCCTCTGGGCCCTTCCCCATGACCACTCCCTTCTCCTCTCAGGTATGTTCAAGCACAAATCCATCCCATGCTGAGAGGATCTCATCCCTGCTGTGTGGCATTTCCAGCCACACACCTTCTCTTTAACTGACGTTTTCTCTAATTCCTTTCTTGACATCCTTCATTATGGGCTTCATTTAAACGAAGGTCACCTTTTCCCATTTTCACCCTCCTGCATCTGTAACACCTTCTCCTGGGTTCCCATCTCTTAAATATTCCACATTTTCACATTGAAGCATCAGAGCAGTGCAGCAGTTATAGATATGAGCCCCGATTCCAACATGTACTAGCAGTGTGACCGTATCTAGCCTCAATCTCTTCATATAGAAGAATAGTACCCAGTTCATTAGACTGCCGTGAGGGCCAAGTGGCAGAATCCACATGAAATCCTTAACATTCTTCAATTCCTATCGATCAGAAGTCACTCAGGAGTGTCAGATATCATCCATGGACTAAATTCTGCATCCCTGCTATTGTTTTCCCTTCACCCCATTTCCAGGTCCCAGAAAATTCCCATATGAACTACCTGTTTGCACTGACCCTCACCCTAAGGGTCAGTTGTTGAACCCTGCCTTACCATTACAATGTGCCCGGTTTGTGATTCATTCTGGGGGACCAATAGTAAAATTATCTTGCTAATTTGAAAAGAACATTTTTAACCCAAAGTGTTAATGCCAGATACAGGATTACTAACTATTGCAGAGGCATGTGAACTAAACAGGGTGGGATGTGTGGGACCAAGTGGGTCGTTACAAGCACCTCACAAGTTATGCCATTTTGCCGGTAAAAGTCTTCCACCTGCGAGTCACCAGTGTCCTAGTCTCTGTGCTGATTAGTGCATTTGCCTTGCCTCCCTTAATAAAATTTAAGTTCAAGGGCAGATACTGTGTTTAATCCAAATGTTGTTATCCCTCTTGAGATGATGCAATAAGTCATCATAACAATAATTATCATCAGTCAGCAATAGCAAGCACCCACATTAATCAATAACTAGAATGCAGAAACACTCTAAAATGCAGTGAAAGCAAACAAAACGATACTATTTCTACCACTAACACCCAGAAACAAATCTAGCTTATCAAGTCTGCCTTGTTCATCTCTGGTTTTATGACATCTTGAAGTAGGCAACTCCAAAAACCACATGATGACAAGTAGCAATGCAAAGCATTATGTGTAGTGACATCAGCATCACTCAGTGTTCCTTCTGGGTCTTTAATCTGTAAAAATACATTAACACCAAATAACTGCAGTCCACAGTCCAGCCATAGATGTTTCACTCATGTATAATATTGAAATGTCGATAGACATAATTACAGAGTTCTGTTGACCCTGAGGGTCAGTAGGGCTCTCCCAGCGCATTCTGAATCAACAGTGTGGCTGTGTTTAGCACCCCCTACAAGGAGCTGGTTTCACAGAGTGTGACGATGCTAGGTGAAGAGAAAATCTTGTAGGACCTGAGATCAAATCACGGAGACCTGATACAACGCAGTGGCTTTGTTTTCTGCTACAGTTTTACAGTTCTTCACAGGGAAAAGAAAACAAGCAACCCATTAAACATTGGCAGCATTATGTCAGAGATTTCACCAAACTCTATCTAAGGCACGTTCTGCCTAGCAAATTGTGCATGCCAAATGCTTTTTAGGGTGCCTGGCACATCATCAGGGCCCAGTGAATGTCTCATGTTGTCATCACTTCTTGTCTCCTCTATCCACATGGGAACGTCTTTTTGATATATGATGGCATTTCCCAAAGCAAATATTCATGTCCATGTATAAGTAATTGTATACTTGTTTGTGACATTGTGATATAATACAAAAATATCTATCTGGTCTTCATTTCTGGTTCCCAGAACAGAGCTCCTGTCTTAGTGCAGGATGCTATAACAAATTACTATAACCTGAATAGCTTAAACAACAAACATTTATTTTTCACCATTGCAAAAGGCTAGGAAGTCTAAGTCCAAGGTGCCAGCTGATCTGGTGTCTGATGAGGGCCCTCTTACTGGTTTGCAGATGGCTGTCTTCTTCCTGTATCTTTGCATGGCAGACAGAGATTCACAAGCCTTCTTCATTTAAGGACACTAATCCCATTCCTGAGGATTCTATCCTCTTCACGTAATTACCACGCAAAGGCCCAACTTCCTAAAGCTATCACATCAGGAGTTAAGATTTCAACATAAGTATTTGGGGAAGGAACCCAAACATTCAATACACAGTAACTCTTTTTTTTTTTTTTTTTTTTTTTTTTTTTTTTTTTTTTGATTTTTTTTTATTTTCTGGAAACTTGAATTCTTCCTTTCTTCAT
>NW_016107356.1:5679644-5684837 GCF_001604975.1 Cebus imitator
GGTTTCACCATGTTGACCAGGATGCTCTCGATCTCTTGACCTCGTGATCCACCCACCTCGGCCTCCCATATGCTGGGATTACAGGCTTGAGCCACCGCGCCTGGCCCAATACATAGTAACTCTTAAAACCTTTGTAATTTCCTGAATAGGGTGATAGGAACACCTGTTGTTATAATGTTTCATTTTAGTCCCCAGTTCCTGACTTAAGAGTTTCTAAGGCCCGTGGAATCTCCAGAGTGATAAGAGTGTCCTTTTAAATGCTAAGAAGAGAACTGGTGGTTGGTGGCTGGTGGATCCTAGATAACTTCAGGATGGAAGGGACAGAAAGACCAAGGCATGATTAAAAGGTTAAAATGGTGTACGGTACCCCAATCCCCTATTTCTAGAGGGACCAAAGATCATGTTAATCACCAATGCACAATGATTCAATGAATCATTCCCAAGTGATAAAATTTCCATGAAACTCCCATAATCTACAGGTTTCAGAGAACTTTGAGCTTGGTGAATACATGAAGGTGCTGGGAGGGTGGTGCACCCAGCAAGGGCACGGGAGCTCTGCATGTTTCTCCTCTGTACTTTGCCCAATGTATCTCTTCCATTGACTGTTCCTGAGATATATCCTTAAAAATAAAGCTGTAACCATAAACACTTTTCCCCTGAGGTTTGCCAGCCATTCTAGCAAGTTATCAAACTTGAGGAGGTTGTGTGAATCTTCAACTTGCAACTGATTGATCAAAAGCACAGTTGGAAAGCTGGGACTTGCAACTAGTATCTATAGTGGGGACAGTTTTGCAGGACTCGCCCCTTTACCTGTGGGATCTGCCTCAATTCCAGGTAGTTAGTGTCAGAATTGAATTGAATGGTAGAATACTCAGTTTGTATCCAGGGAGTTGGAGAACAGATTGGTTTGGGGAAAAACAAAACAGTTCAGACAGTTTGTTTTTTACAGCTTAATATCATCATGATAATTACAAAAGCAGCACCTTGGATCAAAACGTTCTAATGTAGACATGACAGTTACAGTTAAAATTAGTTCATTCTACACTTTTCATCTGCCACGTTCTATGCTAGATCCATTTAAATAGTCACCTATATTGGTTTAGGTTTATTAAATTTAAAAGAAAAAAAATTAAACTAAAACATTATCTGAGACTAAACCATGTTGGCACCTCCTCTTAAAAACATCACCTGGCTTGGTCTATCCTCTTAGAAAGAGAACCAAAAGCTCTGCACTCTTCCTAGAAGCTCTAGAATCTCCTCGTTAACGGAGCTACAGAAGGGAAACAGACAGGAAGCACCAGCTTCACTCAGACAGAAGCCCTAATGCAATGCCACTCAGGGGCATTCCCTCATTTGAAGGCCCCCCAATTACATGAAATTATCAGCCCCATTAAATTCCAGCCACTGCCATTAACTATCATTAGGGCTAAATCAGTTATCTGATCACATCCTGAAAAAGTGGATTTCCCGAATAAGGACCTCCCAATTAAGAGAGGCGTCTTATATGAGAAAGCTTAAATTCCCTCAGTAGTCACTTAATTACCATATCTGCAAGTTTCTACCGTGCTGATCTCAAGCACAACTTGCTTGCAAAGCAATGGAATGAAGCCAGCAGAGAAGCAGAGAGAGGAGGCGCATTCAGTTATGGGTCTAGGTAATTAACTCTTCAACAAACAACCCTGGCACTCTACAGAGTTGCTCTCACCATGCTCCAGCTTCTTTGCAGAATCTGCTCTTGTATGTAGATGAAGCATCTTTCCATAGGGCATCTTTCCAGGCATCTTTCCATGGGGCATCTTCAAAATCAGTGCAAAGTATAAACCCATCCCCTAGTTTGCTTGTTGGTCTCCACACCTGACACATACCGTAATACTGCCTTTTCCAAGCAGTGGCCTCTTTGGGTGTGCATTGCTATAAACAATTCCTACACCAGGACATGGTTCTTACACTTATGTTTCTGACAGCACTGAACATAGCATCTTGCATATAGTAAGCACTCAACACTTTTTATGAGTGACTGAATTATGAAGCTGAAAATGAGATTTTAAACCCAATGATCTAAGATATGTAAAACTAGGTATTTTTCTGGAGTAGTGTTACACGAAAATGATCCATAAAATGCCAAAGAGTAAGGTGCATTTTTGGCAAACACAACAAAAGTCTGTTATGAAACAGCTTATAATAGACTTGGGTCTACCTGAGTCTAATCATATCTCCCTAAACAGAATTACTAAAAGCCTAATATAATACAACTAGCTTATAAGCCCTGGGTATCCCACAAACAAATCAAACTCAAGTTTCTAAACCAGGATACATTATTTTTCCTTTCAATGTTACGTCTCCTGTTTATAAACTCTGTTAATGGAGGCACCACTTACCAAAAGCACCAATGCCAGAAACCTTAATTTCTATCATTTCTTCACCTACCTCTTGCTGGTTCTCCCTGACTTTCTCATGTCCCATTACATCTACTCCCACACAGATAAGCAGTGGCAGGTCATTTCTTTCATGCCACCTCAGAAATCTCCCTCAAGTCCAGCTTGTCCTAGCTTCACAACCCCTGTCTCAGTTCAGACCCAAATTATTTTTCCCCAGATGACTACCAATAGCCTGCCTCCATGCTTCCCTCAACTACCCCATTCTTCCTACTACACCAAGGTTAATCTTCCTCAAGTAAAAACAGAGAAAGCCAAAACCTGGATCTCTTTATTCTCCTGAGTTGAAAAAAGAAAAAGAAAACAAAAGAAACAGAAAAATCCAGTTCTTGCAAGATAAAAATCTACAGCCCTTCATTTGCCATCAAAGCTCTTTGCAGTCTTACTTGGATGGGCCCAGAAATGTGCCTCATCCTGCAAAATGGAACAGCTGTGGGTTCGTTCTGTAAGGAACCCTGATCCTGTTTGACCGGGCCCTTGTCTCCCCACCACCTGTTACAGTAAGCAGACAGTTTTCCCACATTTAAAAAAATTCCAGTAGGAAATGTTTTCCAGAGGTATATTTCTAACATGACATTCCATTTCCCTTATTTCTGCATATTTTTTTAATGGCACCTTTGTTGCCTTGGGTGGCTTTTTTCCTGATTGCTCATTCTTAAGCAATTGAAGTCCTCACCGGACCTGACCTTTGATGGTAGACAGGGTGTGCATGTTGCTATTGGCCCGACTGCTTGCTTACTTGCCCGCTGTGTGCTGGACAAATTCTATTCTTGGATGGGGAGCTCAAGATTGCTGTATAACACAACTGGCCCAAGCCAATGTTCATCAGCTTTTCATCTCTTTGTTTAAGCAAAATGTTTTAAGGCACAATTTACATAACACACAATTTAACATATAGTTTTTTAAAAAGATTTTTATCAATACCTAATATTTTCACAAATTTATAAAATTTTGTGATATTTCGTTACATGTATAGAATGTGTATTGATCAAGTTAGGGCACTTAGGGGACCCATCACCTCAACCATTTATCATTTTTCTGTGTTGGAAACATGTCAAGTCCTCTCTTCTAGCTATTTTGAAATATGCAATGCATTATTATTAACTATGGTGACCATATTCTGCAATCAAACATTAGAAGATATTCCTTCCATCTACTTGTAGAAGCCTAAAGTTTGATGAGTTTTGAGAAATATGTACACCCGTGAAACTCACACTCTTATTAAGATATAGAAAATTTCCATCACCCTAGAAACTCCCCCTGGGCCTCCTTACATCCCATCTCCCACCCCAACAACCCTCATCCATTTTCTTTTTTTAAAACTATACTTTAAATTCTGGGATACATGTGTAGCACGTGCAGGTTGGTTACATAGGTACACACATGCCATGGTGGTTTGCTGCACTCATCAACCTGTCATCTACATTAGGTATTTCTACTAATGCTATCCCTCCCCTAGCCGCCCCTCCCCCCCCGGACAGGCCCCGGTGTGCAATGTTCCCCTCCCTCTGTCCATGTTTTCTCATTGTTCAATTCCAACTTATGAGTGATAATATGCAGTGTTTGGTTTTCTGTTCTTGTGTTAGTTTGTAGAGAATGATGATTTCCATCCTCATTCATGTCCCTGCAAAGGACACAAACTCATCCTTTTGTAAGGCATAGTATTCTATGGTGTACATGTGCCACATTTTCTTTATCCAGTCTATCATTGATGGGTATTTGGGTTGGTTACAAGACTTTGCTATTGTGAATAGTGCTGCAATAAACATACATGTTCATCTTTCCTTATAGTAGAATGATTTATAATCCTTTGGGTATATATCCAGTAATGAGACTGCTGGGTCAAATGGTATTTCTGGTTCCACATCCCTGAGGAATCACCACACTGCCTTCCACAATGGTTGAACTAATTTACACTCCCACCCACAGTGTGAAAGTGTTCCCATTTCTCCACAGCTTCTCTAGTATCTTGTTTCCTGACTTTTTAATAATCATCATTCTAACTGGCATGAGATGGTATCTCATGGTGGTTTTGATTTGCATTTCTCTAATGACCAGTGATGATGAGCTTTTTTTCATATGTTTGTTGGCTGCATAAATGTCTTCTTTTGAGAAGTGTCTGCTCATATCCTTCAACCACTTTGGAATGGGGTTGTTTTCATCTTGTAAATTTAAGTTTCTTGTAGATTCTGGATATTAGCCCTTTGTCAGATGGATAGATTGCAAAAATTTTCACCCATTCTGTAGGTTTCCTGTTCACTCTGATGATTGTTTCTTTTGCTGTGCAGAGGCTCTTTAATTAGATCCCATTTGTCAATTTTGGCTTTTGTTACCATTGCTTTTAGTGTTTTAGTCATAGAGTCTTTGCCCATGACTATGCCCTGAATGGTGTTGCCTAGATTTTCTTCTAGAATTTTTGTGGTTTTAGGTCTTATGTTTAAGTCATTAATCCATCTTGAGTTAATTTTTGTATAAGGTGTAAGGAAGGGGTCCAGTTTCAGTTTTCTGCATATGGCTAGTCAGCGTTCTCAACACCATTTATTAAAGCACCATTGCTTGCTTTTGTCTGGTTTGTCAATGATCATATAGCTGTAGATGTGTGGCATTATTTCTGCAGCCCCTGTTCTGTTCCATTGGTCTATATATCTGTTTTGGTACCTGTACCATGCTGTTTTGATTACTGTAGCCTTGTAGTATAGTTTGAAGTCAGGTAGCATGTTGCTTCCAGCTTTGTTATATTTGCTTAGGATTGTCTTGG
>NW_016107356.1:5684907-5719101 GCF_001604975.1 Cebus imitator
GATTTTTCCTATTCATGAGCATAGAATGTTTTTCCATTTGTTTGTGTCCTCTCTTATTTCCTTGAGCAGTGGTTTGTAGTTCTCCTTCAAGAGGTCCTTCATGTCCCATATAAGTTGTATTCATAGGTATTTTATTCCCTTTATAGTAATTGTGAATGGAAGTTCATTAATGATTTGGCTGTCTATTATTGGTGTATAGGAATGCGTGTGATTTTTGCACATTGATTTTGTATCCTGAGACTTTGCTGAAGTTGCTTATCAGCTTAAGAAGATTTTGGGTTGAGATCATGGGGTTTTCTAAATATATAATCATGTCATCTGCAAACAGAGACAATTTGACTTCCTCTCTTTCTACTTGAATACCCTTTATTTATTTCTCTTGCCAGATTGCCCTGGCCAGAACTTCCAATACCATGTGGAATAGGAGTGGTGAGAAAGGGCATTCTTGTCTTTTGCTGGTTTTCAAAGGGAATGCTTCCAGCTTTTGCCCATTCAGTATGATATTAGCTGTGGGTTTGTCATAAATAGCTCTTATTGTTTTGAGATAGATTCCATCAACACCTAGTTTATTGAGTGTATTTTTAACATGAAGGGCTGTTGAATTTTATTGAAGGCCTTTTCTGCATCTATTGAGATAATCATGTGGTTTTTGTCATTCCTTCTGTTTATGTGATGGATTGCATTTACTGATTTGTGTATGTTGAACCAGCCTTACATCCCAGGGCTGAAGCCGACTTGATCACGGTGGATAAGCTTTTGGATGTGCTGCTGGATTCAGTTTGTCAGTATGTTATTGAGGATTTTTGCATTGATGTTCATCAGGGATATTGGCCTGAAATTTTCTTTTTTTCTTGTGTCTCTGCCAGGTTTTGGTATCAGGATGATGCTGGCCTCATAAAATGAGTTATGGAGGATTCCCTCTTTTTCTATTGTTTGGAATAGTTTCAGAAGGAAAGATACCATTTCCTCTTTGTACCTCTGGTATAATTCAGCTGTGAATCCCTCTGGTTATGGGCTTTATTTGGTTGGTAGCCTATTAATTACTCCCTCAGTTTCAGAATTTGTTATTGGTCTATTCAGGGATTCAATTTTTCCTGGTTTAGTCTTGGGAGGGTGTCCAGGAATTTATCCATTTCTTCTAGCATTTCTAGTTTATTTGTGTAGAGGTGTTTATAGTATTCTCTGATGGTAGTTTGTATTTCTCTGGGATCAGCAGTGATATCCCTTTTATCATTTTTTTATTGTGTCTATTTGATTCTTCTCTCTTTTCTTCATTAGTCTGGCTAGCAGTCTATCTATTTCATGAATCTTTTCAAAAAACCAGCTTCTAGATTCATTGATTTTTTTGAAGGGGTTTTTCTTGTCTCTATGTCCTTCAGTTGTGCTCTTAGTTATTTCTTGTCTTCTTCTAGCTTTTGAATTTGTTTTCTCTTGCTTCTCTAGTTCTTTTAATTGTGATGTTAGGGTGTCAATTTTAGACCTTTCCTACTTTCTCCTGTGGCCATTTAGTGCTATAAATTTCCCTCTAAACACTGCTTTAGTTGTGTCCCAGAGATTCTGATATGTTGTGTCTTTGTTCTCATTGGTTTCTAAGAAATTATTTATTTCTGGCTTGATTTTGTTGTGTACCTAGTAGTCATTCAGGAGCAGGTTGCTCAGTTTCCATGTAGTTGTGCAGTTTTAAGTGAGTTTCTTAATCCTGAGTTCTAATTTGATTGCACTGTGGTATGAGAGACTGTTACAATTTCTGTTATTTTGCATTTGCTATGGAGTGTTTTATTTCCAATTATGTGGACAATTTTAGAATAAGTGTACTGTGGTGCTGAGAAGAATGTTCATTTGGGTTGGAGAGTTCTGTAGTTCAAGTCCTGTATATCCTTGTTAATTTTCTGTTTCATTGATCTGTCTAATATAGACAGTGAGGTGTTAAGGTCTCCCACTATTATTGTGTGGGAGTCTGTCTCTTTGTAGTTCTCTAAGAACTGCTTTATGAATCTGGGTACTCCTGTATTGGGTGCATACATATTTAGGATAGTTAGCTCTTCTTGTTGCATTGATCCCTTTACCATTATATAATACCCTTCTTTGTCTTTTTAATCTTTGTTGGTTTAAAGTATGTTTCATCAGAGACTATGATCACAACCCCTGCTTTTTTTGCTTTCCATTTGCTTGGTAAATATTCCTCCATTCCTTTATTGAGCCTATGTGTGCCTTTGCACCTAAGATATGTCTCCTGAATACAGCACACTGATGGATCTTGACTCTTTATCCAATTTGCCAGTCTTTGTCTTTTAATTGACACATTTAGCCCATTTACATTTAAGGTTAATATTGTTATGTGTGAATTTGATCCTGTCATTATGATGCTAGCTAGTTATTTTGCCCAGTCAGGAGGCATGGGGGTCAGGGACCCACTTGAGGAGGCAGTCTGTCCCTTAGCAGAACTCAAGCACTATGCTAGGAGATCTGCTGCTCTCTTCAGAGCCAGCAGGAAGGAATGTTTAAGTCTGCTGAAGCTGTGCCCACAGCCAGCCCTTCTTTCAGGTGCTATGTCCCAGGGAGGTGGGACTTTTATCTATAAGACCCTGACTGGGGCTGCTGCCTTTCTTTCAGGGATGCCTTGCAGAAAGAAGAAATAAAGACAGGCAGTCTGGCCACAGCAGCTTTGCCGAGTTTCAGTTGGCTCTGCCTGGTTCAGACTTCCAGACAGTTTTGTTTACATTGTGAGGGGAAAACTGCCTACTTAAGCCGCAGTAATGGTGGACGTCCCTCTCCCCACCAAGCTCAAGCTTCCCAGGTCAATGTCAGACTGCTCTGCTGGCAGTGAGAATTTCTAGCCAGTCAATCTTAATGTGCTAGGCTCCATGGGTGTGGGATCCACTGAGCTAGAGCACTTGGCTCCCTGGCTTTATCCCCCTTTCCAGGAGAGTGAAGAGTTCTGTCTTGTTGGCTTTCCAGGCACCACTGGGGTTGAAAATAAACTCCTTCAGATAGCTTGGTGTGTGCCCAAATGGCCACCCAGTTTTGTGCTTGAAACCCAGGGCCTTGGTGGTGTTGACCCCTGAGGGAATTGGTCTGCGGATTATGAAGACCATGGGAAATGCATAGTATCTAAGCTGGAGTGCACTCTTCCTCGTGGCATAGTCCCTCATGGCATCCCCTGGCTGTGGGAGGGAGTTCCCTGACCTCTTTCGCTTCCTGAGGTGATGCCCCACCCTGCTTTGGCTCACCTTCCATGTGCTGCATCTACTGTCTAACTAGTCCCAATGAGATAAGCCAGGTACCTCAGTTAGAAATGCAGAAATCACCTGCCTTCTGCATTGATCTTACTGGGAGCTGCAGACCAGAGCTATTCTTACTCAGCCATCTTGCCAGCCACCTCCCTTCATCCACTTTCTATCATAGTTTTGTCTCTTCTAGAACTCCTGTGATTGAGTCATATATGACGTGTTCTTTTGTCCCCGACTACTTTCTCCCAGTATGTTTTTGAGATCCATTTGCATCACTGTGTTGCTTGGTAGTTCATTCCTTTCATTATTTAGCAGGATTTCAACATGTGAGTACACAAATTGTTTCTCCATTTACCTGTTGATACATACTGGGATATTTCCAGTTTGAGGAAACTAGGAAATATGTGTTTTTCTAGAAAGAGAAAAATAAGTCATGGGTTCATATCATATTTTGAATTTAAATGAAAAGGTGCAGGATTTCTACTTGATTAGTTGATTTTATTTTGTCTCTCCAGGATGCAAATTTGATTTTCTAATGTCATTAACAAAATTACTTATTTCCTTGTCCTACAATATATTTATATTGGTATAATTGTTTGAAATAACAATACTGATATTATTATAGAATTATTAGAGAATGATTAAGATTCTTCTTTATGTCCTCTTCGGTATTTCCCCATGGAATATATAATTTCTGTGCTGTCATATAAAATAATTTTTTTCTGTGTGATTTCTTTTCATCAGCTTGATACAGAGTGGGGATGATGTGTTTCATCATGTCTCTGTTTGTTTGTTTTTTTTAATTTTAGTTTCTTTCTGATGCATTATGTTTAGTTCTATAAAATGTTCACCTGATTCCAAAGTCAGATCTATATAGCAAGACCTATTCAGAAAAGTCTAGTCTCCAAACCTCCACCAACATTTAAAAATATTTTATTTTTCATTCTACTGACTGGTTCTTTTAAGAAACATCTAGACATGTGTGACTATCAATGGGTATTACTCCTTTCTTACACAGAATGCTAAACACACAGATATGATGTGGCTGTGTCCCCCCTCCCAATCTCATCTTGAATTATAATCCCATAATCCCCATGTGTTGTGAAAGGGACTCAGAGGGAGGTAATTGAATCATGGGGGTGATTCCCCTCATACTGTTCTCATGATAGTAAGTTCTCATGAGATATGATGGTTTTTTTAAGAAGCTTCTCCCTTTACTTGGCACCATTCTCTCTCCTGCTACCCTGTGAAGCAGTGCCTTCTGCCATGATTGTAAGTTTCCTGAGGTATCCCCAGCCACGTGGAACTGTGTGTCAATTAAATCTCTTTGCTTTATAAATTACCCATTCTTGGGTATGTTCTTACAACAACATGAGAATGGACTAATACACACATGCCCCTTCACCTTAAAATATATCTAGAAGATTACTTCATGAAAACAAATCTTTCTCATTTCTTTACACAGCTGTCTTTGTATGGATGTACCACAATTTATTTAAACAATCAACCAACAGCTGATGGATATATGGGTGCTTTCTAGACTTTTGTGTTTATAAATCATGCTTCAATAAATAATCTAGTGCAAATATCATTTTATATTTTGCCAGTATCTTTGGGATTGTCTTCCTGAAAAGGTACTGCTGGTTCAAAGGGTAAATCCTTTAGTACTCTTTCTAAATAGTGTCAAATTACCTCTGTAGGTGTTATGTCATGTTGTACTCCCACTAGCAATGCATAAAGTCACACTTACCCCAGCCTTACCATAGAGCATGTTGTCAAATTTTTTCGTGTTTACCAACCCCATAGTTGAGAAATAGTACCTTAGTATAGTTTGAATTTGCAGTTTAGCCTGTTGCCCTTTTCATTAGGAACTACATCATTTTCCCCTTTACATATGCATTCACATCTACAGATGTTCTCTAATTCCCTAAAAGCCCCTATCTCGCTTTGCTGGTACAGTAATTTTTGCTCTCCCCCAGAATCGCCTACACCACAGTCAGGGCCACAGTCTGGGTGGAATTTCACCACATGCCTCTCCCTTCCACAGTGGAACTAAGCTTGCCTCAAATGCAGTTCTGGAGTGACAGTACCCTGGGATAGAAGCGATGTAAAAGGCAAAAAATACAACTCTGCAACTCTTTCCAGAAATATATTTTTCAAAAATTATAGATGTTATTGCTTTTACATTACATCTTTCATTTTCCCTTCCTTGCTCAGAAAATACCACTGTGATGGATTCAAATATTATGGGAACAAGTTGTTAGAAGAGAACACATTATCTTATTTCGCCATCTAACACCTGGACTTTGAGTTCCAAGGCCCTGAGTTGATAAACTCTAAAGAAGATAAGCTGGGCTCCTCATCTATGTTAGCCGTGCTCACAAGGACATCTGTGGTCGCATTCTTTTTGCAGCCATTGGTCAGACTTGGGGTAAAATATAAGAATAAACCATTGTAAAATTCAGCTACAACTTAACATCATGGTGATTTCTATTTGGTGGCAGAATGAGAAAGAGTCATTGTGAACCTGATTGCCAAAGCATTACTGCTCAATAAAAGTCAACCTCTCCTGATTTCTCCTGCCATTTGTTTCTGGGAAACTCTGTCAACATGGCATGGACTTCCACAGCAGGGGGACTGAGTCCTGGAAATACATGGAGCTCTCCAGGCACTGACAGGAACTGACCAGGCTAACTAGACCTCCAAGGACTCACCCGCAATCTGCCATCGGGCCAGTGCTTTTGTTCTCTGCTCTGTCTCACACTGTCCTCTAGAGAGGTTTAGCCTTTGAAGCCGAAACCCTCACCCTTTCCACAAACAGAGTTTGTAATATTTTCATGTAATTTCACCGAGTAAGTTGGGAAATGAAATAGCAGCCCACACCCAGCGGTCTACTTAAAATGTAAGCAAGAAAGGCAAAAATTCACTCCCAGGGTGGCAAAAAGCCATTCCAATCCTCAGAGAACAAGCTCAGACATCCACTAAGAATCAAACAGAATCATCTGCAGAGGGTAGCTGGGCTAATGTAGATTGTTTAATCAAAATAGGCACAATGGTCTCAAGAGCATGAACATCTAACCTCACGTGTGCTTTGGTTGAGAGAAGCAAAAAGGCAGAAGAGGGAGCTGGGAGCCACATTTAGATCCAGATTACCAGGCAGAGAAGTACAGTCATAAAAACTCAGAATCAGACGGTGGGTTGGCAGCAAATGACTTTTTTTTCCCATTAAGCAGTTTGTGGGTAGAGGCAGATCTCCAAATACTTTGTGGCAGTGCCACTGAGTAAAGCATGGTTCATGCCTCGACTGGTTAGCATGAACACTGACACATGCTCCATTCTCATGTGGAAGGAGAAACGCTTTCACTGAAATTATTTTTGGGTAGATAAGCTGAGACCTTTCTTCCTTTCTTTGGTCAAATTGTTTAGCATGATACATTAAACTAAAAACTGTCTGCAGAAGTGGCAATACTTAAGTCGTGATGATCTCATTTACTTGAGGTTTCACACAAGCCAGCAGGGTGTTTATGACTCCTAAGCAGCCGTCAACAAACCCCAAAGGCTGTTATCAATACTTAGTATTTGCCTTAACTAGGACGTTCCGATAGTGGCTTCCCATAGTGGTCAAGTGGTAAGCTCTGTGGTCAGCTTTACTTGGTGTTAACAAGTTTTACAAGATAAATACTGGATTTTCTGGTTTAAATTCCATCTACCTGGGCTAATGATAACTGTGTCAAAGAACACATTGTCATTAGCATGTTCAGTTGAGAATTACATCAGATTGCAATGAGTGTAATGACCTCAGACATTTACAGGTAAGAGCAGGGGCTTAACGTGGTGTGCCACCAATGTAAAGAGACTGTAAAATAGTGCCCTTCGAACCTAAAGTGCACACAGATCCCCCAGGGATCTTGCTAAACTGAAACTCTGATGCAGTAGGTCTGAGATTCTGCATTTCTAAGAAGCTTTCAGGGAATGCCCATGTCATTGGAATGTAATTGGTCCATGGCATCCATTTTGAGTCACAAAGCTGTAAAAAACACCAAAGGTAGAATTCAAACATTGTAATAATTTTTCTCCCTTCAAATCAGTCTTAGGAATGTTAATTCTGAAACTGTAGCCATTGCTCAAAAAATGTTCTTTAATAGCTCTCTTTTAGATACAATTTTGCAGTGTATTCTAAAATCAGTTCAGATAATTTCAGGTGACTCCTTCCTTTTGGCTCCTGATAAGAATGCCCTATTGGCTCATTCAACTCATCTGTCAGTCTTGGTGCCAAAAAAGGCATGGATTCAAAAGATGGGCTCCTGCATCCATGGGCAAGTAAACACGTTTCAAAGTTGTGTGGAGTGATGGGAACTGTTCTGAAAGGACCTGCAATCATTTGGAACCTGAAGTCAAATTTGTTGGTTAAATACTAGTGTTGGTCATTAACTCTTCTATGCAAAAATAATCAGAAAAATAATAATGGTAGTAATATAGCTAGTACTTGGATACATTTTTGTTTTGTTTTTGAGACAGGTTCTCGCTCTGTTAAGGTACATTTAGCCATTGGCTATAAGCATGCTATAACAGTTTTTTTTCCCCCCACATCACCTCTGGACAGCATCTGGGAACTCTATGGTATTACACCAATGTAGCATCAATGAAATAATAATAATCATTATATTTCATATGGTGATATTATTTACATTTATATTGCTATTTAGGATTTGCTATGTGCCGGACACATTTCCCAGGGTTGTTTTACATGCATCCACTCATCTGAGCCTCACAGCAACTCTACAAGCAAGTTCTTACCCTTCTTACCCCCACGTGCAGGCTGAGACACCTGAGGCACACAGCAATACAGTAGGTTGGGTGGTTCCACCAAGTTGGTGAAAAATCAGAGCCCAGGCTCTATCACTCCTGCACTTTGGTGGCTGTTGTCATCACAAGTTGGTTTGCTTGACCCAGATAGATAAGTGAAAGTCAATGCCCGTTATGACTTTTGCGGAGCTCGGAATCTCCAACACCCTTTTCCCACCTTTGCAGCTGTCTGTGCATGGTGCTCATGCTACAGCAGGGAGGTTTGACCTGGCCTTGGCATGCTGAAGTCCAGAAGGGAGCACTGAGTTAGACTCACAAGAAAGAATCAAGGACATTTGGGTCAACAGCCAAATGTTTTTCACTTGAAAAACCTTTGTTATAAGTGCCAACATCATGAAACATTTTTATTTGTGCATTAAGGAAGAATTGCTTCATACTGTAGTAAAAAGAAATCTATGAAACCTCTGTATTGGAAATGGCTAAAAAATATTAGGACCAGTTGTAGATAAAGATGTTTATCAGGTTCCCTTGTTAAGTGGTCTGTTCTGGAGCTCCTAAGACATGCCAGTAGATCTGGCAGTAAGTTAAGAATGACTTCAAAGATAGTCCTGTTAAAATAGATACCAAGCTTAGCACCCTGTGTCTGGCTTCCCATAGTAATTGATGTTTGGGAGGTACACATTTTATTTTATGAAAGAAACAGATAAGTTTAACATCATCAGATATTTCTCTCTGTCTCTCTCTGTCTCTGAGCAGAGTATGTTTGCTGTGTGTGGATCAATTTAAACTGGTGTGTGATGGAAATATTTCATGGTGAGTTGCCCATGTAACTGGAAATAATAATAATAATAGCAAACACTTACACGGTCCATGATGTTTGCAGGTATTAACTATTTTAGTCAATACATTGATCCTATGAGATAGGTACTATTATTCCTATTTTTCTAATGCAGAAACTGTGCAGAGAAGTTCTGTGACTCAGCTGAAGGGCCAGATGGGGAGTAAGCCATGGGGATAGAATTTAAGTTGGGGCAGTCTATCCTCAGTGCCACTGCTCCCGCCCTCCAGCAACACTGCCTCTCCATCAAAGCTCCTCTCCTGATCTTACCTCCAGGTACCTCTGCACAGGCTCTCCCCCTCTACAGTATCAAAATCCTGCACAGATTCAAAATTCTGCCCCTAATCCTCAAGGAATGACTCCTCTGGGCTCCTTCCTCAGAGTTAGGGTTGTCAGATAAGATGCAGGATCAAATATTGCATAGAACAGGTCGGGCACAGTGGCTCACGCTTGCTATTGCAACATTTTGGAAGGCTGAGGCAAGAGGATTGCTTGAAGCCAGGAGTTCAAGACCTGGCCAAGACTATGGCAATACAGTGAGACCCCGTCTCTGAAAACAAAATTAGCTGGGCATAGTGGCACATGCCTGTAGTCCCAGCTACCCAGGAGGCCGAGATGAGAGGATCACTGGAGGCTGAGGCTGTGTGAGTTATCATCATGCTACTGTACTCCAGCCTGGGTGGCAGAGTGAGACCATCTCTAAATATGTATTCATACACACACACGAACTATACACAAACACGTGCATACATACACACATACATATATATAAACACATACACATATGTTATATATTGCATAGAACATAATTTAAGTTCTATTTGTTGTTTGTCCGAAATTCAAATTTAATTGGCTGGCCTGTGTTTGTATTTGCTATTAGTTTGGTGCAAAAGTAATTGCGGTTTTTGCCATAACTTTCAAAGGCAAATACTGCAATTACTTTCGCACCAACTTAATATATCTGACATTACTACTTAGAGTTTAGCCTCAATATCATCTCCTCAGAGGCGTTTCCATACACTTACGAGCATAACCCCTCCCCATATTGCCATTGTCCTGTCACTGTAAATCTCTGCATGATACTCAAGCACATCTGACTCCTGCTGTGAGAATGTCATCCAGTGAAACAAGACAGACATGCCTGTCTATCTGGTCTACCACTCTATCATAAAAGCCTAATAGAGACTCTGATGAATAATAGGTATGTGATAACAATATGTGGAAAGAATTAATGAATGTATGCCCAAGGACTTCCGGAGGTTGCTTCTTTACCTCCCAAGAACACAGAAAAGTTCACCAGATGTGCTGTACATCATTTTCTTTTCATGCTTTGTGTGAATAACTTGGAAGTAAACACATTGTCCTACTTTTCTACTTCAAGGGCAATGAATTTCCACATGCCTGATGATTATTTATATTTTTAAACTTTTGAAAGAAATGTCAGTTTCCTTGAAACAAATTAAGTGTATGTTCTTGAAAACAGAGAGCACAATTCCTTGAGCATACAGGGTAAATGCCCTCAAACACCCAAACAGAGTCTACATCTTTGAAAAACACTTTGAACACAATGACAGCCAGAAAGAAATGGTCTATTTTTATACAGCAGCACCCCCCACCATATAATACAGCAAATCAAACACATTATTTCACTAATTCTTTTTTACCTGTTGCTTCAGGTAAATGAAGTCACAAGTGTGTAGAACAAATGAGTAATCCTTTACAAAGATTCTTATTCCCACCAGAGATTTCAGTGTGGCAAGGAAATGGCTCCAGGGTAGATTATCTTAGACCTAGTGAACAGCCACAATGAGTGTTTGATAAAAGGTGAATCCAAATGAAGTAAGATCAGGAAACCTGGGACTCTCTGCTGTGCTCAATCCGTACCATTTCCAGAACGGGTTTATTCCCTGTGGCTGTTTGGCACTAGAAACTTGTGAAAGATAATTTTTTTTTATTTTTTATTTTTTATTTTTCATTAAAACAAACTAAGAAATTGCCTAAAGGCAAGTTCCATATGCTTGGCTGTTGTTTAAATCTTAGTTTCTTAAATGCATTTGAATAAAACTATGACAGAGGAATCATTGGTTGCTAATTTTTAAAGAGTAGTTTAAATATTCCCAGCCCAAAATCTCCTTAAGCTGATAAGCAACTTCAGCCAAGTCTCAGGATACAAAATCAATGTGAAAAAATCACAAGCATTCCTATACACCAGTAACAGACAAACAGAGCCAAACCATGAGCAAACTCCCATTCACAATTGCTACAAAGAGCATAAAATACCTGGGAATATAGCTAACAAGGGAGGTGATGGACCTCTTCAAGGAAAACTATAAACCACTGCTCAAGGAAATAAGAGAGGACACAAACAGATGGAGAAACATTCCATGCTCATGGTTAGGAAGAATCAATATTGTGAAAAATGGCCATACTTCCCCAAGTAATTTATAGATTCAATGCTATCCCCATCAGGCTACCATTGACCTTCTTCACAGAACTGGAAAAAATAACCTTAAACTTCATATGGAACGAAAAAAGAGCCTGCATACCCAAGACAATCCTAAGCAGAAAAAATAAAATAAAAAGCTGGAGGCATCACGCCTGGGGGCAAAGGAAGATCGATGAACAGAGCATTCAAAGTGACTGAAAAGGTCCCAAAACTTTTAAACAGCATTTAAAGCATTTGTGTGTAAGACATCTGGCTGTGTAAGTCATTTTATTTTATATTCATTTGTGTGTATTAGTGTTAATTATTGAACATGACTTAAGATGTACAAATATGGACTAGAAAATTCAGTCTTGTTTATGCACCTACTATATGAAAAGCACTTTATATATGCTTTATCTCATTACATCTTTATGACCTTCAACCTAACAAGATAGTTATTTCATAGACATGTTACAGATGATGAAATTGAGTTCATAGAAGGTAAGAAATATCCCAATGGCTACACAGCTATTGCATGCTGAAGATATTACATGGCAAAGCTGACTTAAAGGAAAGCCTGTGCATTATGGTGATTGCATGTTATCTTCCCCACAGTGGATTTATATGCTGCATGTTTCTCAGATGGGAAGTGGCATTTCTTAACAGGTGTTCATCCTTAGTCAACAGTTTGAGAAAAATGACAATTCAGGAAAAGGTGAATGACAATTCAGAGAAAAGTTTGCATTGAGATCAAAACATGGTCATGTCTCAAAATAGAATTGCCAAATGTGTAAGGCAGTGATTTCTGGGAACATCGGTTCAAAGAGCTACATAATGGTTCATTTGGTTCAATGGTCATATCTCCCTTTCTGGTCTCCCAAAACAGTGTTTCCCGACTTTGAGATGTGACTTATCAGCAAAAGCTGACAAAAATTAAAGAAAGAAATAGATAAATCCACAATCATAGGTGGAGGTTTTGATATCCCTCTCTCAGTAACAGAACAACTTGATTTTGAAAAGATTGGCGTTGGGAAGTTTCAAATAACATTGTCAAATTATTCTTTTTTCAGATAGGGCTTCTGTGCCTCTAAATGGTTAGAGATTCCCCCAAACACAAAATAAGCAGTTTACTGTACCTCAGAGTAACATTTTCATGCATCCCTATTTTTAAAAAATAATGTTTTGTGAGGAAGTTGTTTAGTATAATTCTCATTAAGTCAGTTTATTTTACATTGGGTGACATTTTAGAGTTTTCAGATAAAGGATGAATGGTTTTTACACTAGGATTCTCATTTTAAGCAGTCATCATCCATTAAAGCAATAAAGAAAAATTTGCTGATGACATGTGTTAAAGACAGGAAGGAAGACTTCATTCAATGGGTGACTATTGCTATAGGTGTAGGGGCCACTGCAATGTAATTTTTGAGTGGGGGACACAGATTGGGAGTAATTCCAATTTCCGCATGACCAAGTGGAAATTTGTAGCCAAGAAGCAGGGTAGAGACAAGTGGATGGAAAATTACTAAGAAGAAACATCAGAGGTAAGGGGGATTACAGCTAAACCAACTTAGCAGGATTTTTGCTGAAGACAAGCCATGGTGATCAGCCATTATGGGGGATGGTGAAGGATGAGGAATCTGATCAGACATAGAAGGTGACCAATTGTTGAGGCGGAGGGGTTCTGGGTCAACTGACTTAGCAGGATTCTTGTTAATACTGGACCATGCGTGAGAATCCAAACATCAAGGCCTATCAGGGAGAGGCTTTAGAAGGAGAGAATCTTGGCTGGTCACAGAGGCTCATGCCTGTAATCCCAGGACTTTGGGAGGCCTAGGCAGGTGGATCATGAGGTCAGGATTTCCAGACCAGCCTGGCCAAGATGGTGAAACTCCATCTCTACTAAAAATATAAAAATTAGCCAGGCCCGGTGGTGGGTGCCTGTGATCTCAGCTACTCTGGAGGCTGAGGCAGGAGAATCACTTGAACCCAGGAGGCAGAGGTTGCAGTGAGCTGAGACCGCACCACTGTACTCTAGCCTGTGAAACAGAACAAGACTTTGTCTCAAAAAACACACACACAGAAAGGAGAGAATCTTTATAACTCGTCAAAGCCTATTCCCCTTTTTCTTTATTTAACAAACACTTAAGTCAGTGTAACTGCGCGGCAGGCACTATTGTAAGGAGATTTATACATCTTAATTACCTCTCTGGACCACCCATGAAGGCAGTACCATTATTAGCTTTGTTATACAGGTGAGGAAACTTAGTCCAGAGAGCATAGTAACTTGCCAAAGGTTGCATAGCAGGTAGGTGGAGGAGAAGGGACGGAGTGAATCTAAGTTTTGTGGAGTCTGAAACTTACACAATTTGGGGAACTATGTAAGAAAAAATAATACAAAAATAGAAGATACAAAATAAGGCATGAATAAGAAAATAAATCATAACAAATTACTGATGCCTTGAAGATTCAGGGTCTTTTGAATCTAGTTGGGGTAGAGAAGCCAGGGTGTGGTCAGGAAACATTGCTGGTCAATTGACTGTTGATGAGATAGGATTATCAACTATTCCATAATTTGCTCCCAGGACATTCCATCTGCATTTCTAACTCATCTGCTTTGCATATTATGTTCTTGGACTTCACCAGGGCCTTCCTTGACCTTCTACTTCCCCTAAACCTACTCATCTTACTGTCTTGGATCAAGCTCTGTACCATCCGTGACACCACTGAAAGCTGGGGTGATTTCTCCCTCTGTAGTCTCCCTGAACAGTGTCTCCCAGGCTTTGAGCTGTGACTCATCATCAAAGGCTGACAAAACTAAAAGAAGAAATAGATAAACCCACAGCCATAGGTGGAGATTTTGATGTCCCTCTGTCAGTAACATAGAACAACTAGACTTCGATAAGATCAGCCCTGGGAAGTTTCAAATCACATTGTCAAACAATTTGACTTGTCCGGCTGCAGTAACTACAAAACTTCAGAATATATGTTCTTTGAAATGCACGTGAAGCAGTCACCACGGGAACCATATCCTGAGCCACAAATCACATCTCAATGACCTTCTGGGAATAGAGTATATTCTCTGACAGCAATAAAATTAAATTAGAAACCAACAACATCAAGACATCTAGAAAATCTCCAAATATTTGGAAATTAATAACATACTGCTTAATGACTCATGGGCCAAAAAGGAAGTCAAAAATTAGAAAATGTTTGGAGGACCTATCGTCCTTTGTTACAGAAAGTAAATGTATTTCCCATCACATGTACAGCTATGGAGGGAGAACATAGGATTTTAAGCTTTTTCTCATTTATGCCACATCCTGTGATCAATTAACCCTCAACTTACTATGTTAGTAACTTGCAGCTAATGCATATCTCTTGTGATTTTCAAGGACTAAGCAGAAAAAATAAAACCTTGTATTTAGAAAAACACAGAACTTGCAAAATATAAAAATAGCAAGAGGGGCTGAGTCACTTCTCACAGAGTGCTTCTGGACTAGTAACCCATTTGAACCTAGCCACACTCACAGTTGAGAATCTTAAATCTGCATATGCAATTTGCCATTGGTCCATTTTCTTCTGCAGAAGATGGGAAACATTCACATAATTTTTGTTCAGTCCCCCATACAATACCTTTCACAGTTGGGTACCATGAGAGATTGGCAGGATGTCCTACCGGATAACGGCAGTGTGTCTCTCTAGGAGTTGTTTGCCAATGAACTAGCTGGACTGGAAGCTCTTCTTGTCCGGTAAGAAAGACTAGGCTAGTCTTTGTCAACCTCTCACCTGGCCTCTGCTGAACAGCCGAAGTCTCCAACTCAGGTTTGCCACTCCCCGGAGCAGCTGGCACTTAAGCTTCCTCTGCTTTTCTTCTGACAGTTTAGTGACCTTATCAAAGAACTCTCTAGAAAAGTAGAGCAACAGGGAGCAGGGTCCCTGTCCTGGAACATAACCCTGATGCACAGAACCATTTTTGGCTTCAATATATTTCTCTTCAGTATCTGAGAAGCGGGTGTCCGTGGTAGTCTGATGTCCTTCTGCCTGAGAGTATGATATTCACTCAATACCTCCCTATACCCTTTGCTAGACAGACTGAATGCATTAAAGTGGTAACAGCTGCACCATTAACTGGCTGTCCTGGATGGAGTAACATACCAACTCAACACAGAAGATCACATTGGAGTCATCTCAACACATTTGATCAGAAATACTCATTTTAAAACATCTTAAAGTGGAATTTATGGGATAAAGTTAATAATCTATTTTATTATGAGTTTATAAATAACTTTGTCATTGGTAGGCAGGAAAATCTACACAGAACTGTAATTTTTCCACTGACCCCGATGTACATAAGAATACCTTGCTTAAAAGTTAAAAGCAAATAATCTTTTTAAAAATAATGTCCTGTGTGTTTATACAATTGGGTCTATAATTTCTGCATAGAGAATATGTTCTGGGCCGGGCGTGGTGGCTCACGCCTGTAATCCCAGCACTTTGGGAGGCTGAGGCGGGTGGATCACGAGGTCAAGAGATTGAGATCATCCTGGTCAACATGGTGAAACCCCGTCTCTACTAAAAATACAAAAAATTGGCTGGGCATGGTGGCGCGTGCCTGTAATCCCAGCTACTCAGGAGGCTGAGGCAGGAGAATTGCCTGAACCCAGGAGGCGGAGGTTGCAGTGAGCCGAGATCGCGCCATTGCACTCCAGCCTGGGTAACAAGAGCGAAACTCCATCTCAAAAAAAAAAAAAGAGAGAATATGTTCTATGTAGTTTACAGAGACTTCCACAACCACACTTCATGGCCAGACTCATTTTTTTTGTTAATAAATATAACATGGCACTTTGAAATGTTTCATTGTCCTTTTTATTTCAATAAGTTATCAATGTGCCTGCTGTGCATATCATAAAGCCTCTGGGTACATTTATGAGACATATGTGGTTAGCTGATTTTCATGATAAGATCCACTTTTCCCTCCATGGCTAATTCTAGTGTTTTAGACAAATATCATAAGAAGTGCCTGTCTTTGGAGCAGATAGATTTTGCGGACCCGTGTATACCTGTGCTCTGGACCCCTTCACTGCAGTCACATCATTCTGAAGAAATTAGTAATATGCACCGTATCCTTCTGACACGAGACAAAAACCACCAGGTGGGGATTGGGCAACAACACAGATTACCATTCTGATGGCATCTAAAGCAAAAAATAAAATTCCTAAACAATAACTGACATTTCTGGAAAGCCAGTAGCAGATCATCTTTAATTTTAAAAAAAATTAAAAGGTTATCTCTAATATTTCCCTGACTATACCTCATATCACCAGTTTCTTAGGCACCTTCCACAGGCCTAACCCCAGCCATAAGCCTGGACCTTGCTGGAGTTCCAGACACACGAAAGCAAGGACTTGCCCATTTTGTCCACTGCTAAAACCTCATGCCTGGCCCAGTGTATGACACATGGAGAGCACTCTCTGCTGGTGGAGTGTGTCCACTACTGTAAGGGGGCTTAAGGCTACAGGCTCATTCCAGCAAGCCCATTTCCTGGTCTGCACTCATGGAGAGAAGAGAAAGAGAGCAATGGAAGGAGGGAGGAAGGGAGAAGAACAAGGAGAAGAAGAGGAAGAGTAGGATGATGAAGAAAAGGAAGAGGAAAAGGAGGAGAGAAAGGAAGGAGAAGAGAATGAAGAAAAGGAAGGTGAGGAGGATGAGGGAAAGGGGGAATGGACTATGTCTTGTGCATTACCCCAAAGCATGTGAGTTAAGAGTTAAGAAGTTAGGTACTCAGATAATAAATTAAACATCATTTTCTAACCGATATTTTAAATACCATATGGTTGCCACCTTAAGAAAGATGAGAAAATGCAATCGTTTTGGTTAGTAAGACTTCCCATGTTTTGTTCCACATTCATAGAAGTGCCATCCCTAAAGTAAGGCTTTAGCTAGAACAAAAGAGCAGAATCCCACTGCTCCATATTCTACTTCCTCCTACAAAGCTCCAACCAATGGAAGCATAGCCAGGTCTTCTTTTGCCACGTTTGTCTCCTGCTAACCTTCCCACCTTATCTATAAAAGTCATTTTATATAGATCTATAAGGGGTCACATCCAGGACTATCAAGTCTCATACTCGGGACCATCACTTGTCATGAAAGCAGCCGGCCCCCTCAGCCCACATGACCCAGCTAATGTCCTTATGAGAATGTTGAGCTATGGTTTCATGGAAATTTCAAGGAAGGTTCTCACTAAGGCCCTGATCTTATCTTGGAGCATGGTCTCTAGGGCTGGATGATCTTCTAATAGTGTGGGTTCACCATCCCTCTTCTTCTACCATGTGAATCTTCTCTCAGCCCTCCACATCTCTATGGGCTTCAGTACTATATGGGCAGCAAGCCTCAATTCAGTGTCACTACAAGGAGCCTTGATGTTGATCTCCTATAGGAAACGCACTGAGAGTTATCCCAAGGATAAAGACCCATCATTTCAAGACCAATACAGAGTCTAAAAGACCACAGCAAGAAAAGAGAGATCGGAGAAAGATTAGCACAGCAGCACTTCTATTGCCAAGGGCAACTGGTTGCACCTAAAAATATTTTTGTTTTTAAGAAAAAAACATTTCAAATGACTTCTTTAAAAAAACTAAGCCTGAATTACTACACTTTACAGATTCTTATTTGTAAGAAAGAAAGTTCTAGACTTAGAAGACAAATAAATCGTGCATATATAAATAAAAGGCTCTGAACCAATGGTCCATGCCCAGGACACATTCATTGATGACACGCATTCATAAATACTCTCTAAGAACTACACAGCTGTGGTTAGTCGTATTGTTTCTTGGTTAAGTAACTGTGGTTTCATTCAGATCCTTTTAAAAAATACATTTTTAACATATCTCCCATTTTTAAAATATATTTTCTCATTCCTGTAATTCATGTACTTTGAAATGCTTCTCTTAAGATCAACATTAACAGTGTTGAAAAAGTAAATATTTGGGAACAAGAATGAATCCCAGTGGAATAGGTTTCTGAACCAAAGATCCTATGAATCCATGCTGCATTGTGCAAAGTGAACCCCTACTCTTGTGGACCTGCTACTGGAGCTCTGCTGGGTGTTGAATGATTCCAGAGCCAAAAGGCCCTATTTGAATTCAGATCATTGGTCTTATCATCCTCAGTAGCTATATCTTTGTCAGTCTACAATTACTAGCCTTGAAGTTTTATGACACTTTATTATCACAAGGATCATTTTTTTCCACAGCAGACAGACCCTATATACCTCTCAAGTAAGCCCTTTTTTGTATTAGAGGGTATATGTCAAGGAATCCTCACTGTGTTTACATTCTAATTTTCAAACATTTCAATTTGTAAGTGAGTGTATGTGTTGCCATCAGGACAGTGTGAATAGCTTGCCCAAAAATTTCAGCATAAATTTTCACTTCTCCTTTCAAGGCCTCAATTCTCTTCTCTACTTCTGACGATGTATTTACCTGAGTATTAATCATCTTTAAACATTTAATTACTGTCTGAGTGCCAAGTCTCACCTTTAGTGCTGTTCCTCACAAAGCTGGAGCCACTGCAATACAGCATCTTTAAACCAATGCACAAATAACAGATTTGCTGCAGCAAAATACTTTTCTGCGGCATCAATAAAGCCTCTCCAGCAAGCACAGAGAGCCAATGGTCAGAGTCCCAGGGGGCCTTCCACACAGGATACGCATCTTGTTACAGAATTCCTCAATGCCTTTTTGCTGTCTCCCTAATGACCAGTTAAATTGGTCTCCCTCGAGGATGCTTGAGTCAGCGCCAGCTTGAAAACTGCTGAGGAAACATCCTCTTTTACTGGAAATGATTTCCATCCAACGGCCATGTGCCATATTTAGACTCACGGCTTAGTAACACCCAACAGAAGGGGCTAAGTTTGCAGGAGAGGAGGCCCTGTGCTGTGAGAAAATAACTTGCTTTTGTCTGGCCAAGTGACCGCAGGGGCTGGAGCTGATGAGTCTGTGGTGGTCTGGAACCCGAGGGACAGAAACACTCCATTCTATCTGGAGAGACAGGCGTCCCTTCTGCAGAGCAGCTGGTTCTTCCCATGCTGCTTGTTTTACACATCAGAGATCTGACTGGGGAGGTTATGATTCAAGTCTAGCCCACGTCTGCCTGGCAGTAAGACATCAAAACCCAATGACTCTGTTTGCCTGCACTCAACAGGCGGGAAGGATGGCAGGCAAATCTATCTTCATCTCCCTTTAAAAGTAAATCACACAAGAATGATATTTACATATCTTGAGTCATAGAGTAAAATTCTGCTAAAAAGCAGAACCATAGAATTATAGAGCTTTAAAATATATCTATAATGTTAACACTAATAATTTAATATAAATATTTAAGTGTGGATATGGGATTTTAAGTGCTCTCTTTTCTGGAATATAGTTTCGACTATAAAAAATGAATTGGGAAAAGTTCCTCAGAATTCATTTTATAAGTGAAATCGGATCCGCAAATTTTATCACTATATTCAACAAATTACAGACATATTTTGCAGCGCTTTTCAATCCATGCAAGTAAAATATCAGTCTTTAATTCCATAAAATACATATTTCTGAGTCATTTTATCCTGATACAGGAAGGCAGGGACTAATTTGAGCCTGAGTAGATTTATCATCAAGGAAATAAGAGAGGACACAAACAGATGGAAAAACATTCCATGCTCATGGTTAGGAAGAATCGCTATTGTGAAAATGACCATACTGCCCAAAGTAATTTACAGATTCAATGCTATCCCCATCAAGCTACCATTGACCTTCTTAACAGAACAGGGAAAAACCACTTTAAACTTCATATGGAACCAAAAGAGAGCATGCAGAGCCAAGACAATCCTAAGCGAAAAGAACAAAGCTGGAGGCATCACACTACCTCACTTCAAACTATACTGCAAGGCTACAGTAATCAAAACAGCATGGTACTGGTACCAAAACAGAGATATAGACCAATGGAACAGAGCAGAGGCCTTGGAAGCAACACCACACATCTACAACCATCTGATCTTTGACAAACTGGACAAAAACAAGCAATGAGGAAAGGATTCCCTGTTTAATAAATGGTGTTGGGAAAACTGGCTAGCCATAGGCAGGAAGCTAAAACTGGACCCCTTCCTTACACCTTATACAAAAATTAACTCCAGATGGATTAAAGATTTAAACATAAGAACTACCACCATAAAAAGCCCTAGAAGAAAACCTAGGCAAAACCATTCAGGACATAAGCACAGGCAAGGACTGCATGACTAAAACACCAAAAGCAATGGCAATAAAAGCCAAAATAGACAAATGGGACCTAACTAAACTTAAGAGCTTCTGCACAGCAAAAGAAACAATCATTAGAGTAAACAAGCAACCAACAGATTGGGAAAAAAAATTTGCCATCTACCCATCTGACAAAGGGCTAATATCTAGAATGTACAAAGAACTAAAGCAGATTTACAAGAAAAAAACAAACCCATTCAAAAGTGGACAAAGGATATGAACAGACACTTCAAAAGAAGACAAATATGTGGCCAACAAACATATGAAAAATTGCTCATCATCACTGGTCATTATAGAAATGCAAATCAAAACCACATTGAGATGCCATCTCACACCAGTTAGAATGGCAATCATTAAAAAATCTGGAGAAAACAGATGCTAGAGAGGATGTGGAGAAATAGGAACACTTTTACACTGTTGATGGGAGTGTAAATTAGCTCAGCCATTGTGGAAGACAGTGTGGCGATTCCTCAAGGATCTAGAAATAGAATTCCATTTGACCCAGCAATCCCATTACTGGGTATATACCCAAAGGATTATAAATCATTTTATCCTAAAGACACATGCACATGTATGTTCATTGCGGTGCTGTTTACGATAGCAAAGACTTGGAACCAACCCAAATGCCCATCGATAATAGACTGGACAAAAAAAATGTGGCATATATACACCATAGAATACTATGCAGCCATAAAAAATGATGAGTTCGTGTCCTTTGTAGAGACATGGATGAACCTAGAAACCATTATTCTCAGCAAACTGACACAAGAACAGAAAACCAAATACTGCATGTTTTCACTCACAGGTGGGTGATGAACAATGAGAACCCTTGGGAACAGGGAAGGGAACAACACTCACAGGGACAGGCAGGGGGTTGGAGGGAAGGGGAGGGGGGGACAGTGGAAGGATGGGGAGGGATAACACCAGGAGAAACGCCTGATGTAGACAACGCGCAGTGGGGGATGGAGACAGCAAACCACCATGGCATGTATATACCTATGCAAAAATCCTGCAGGATGAAGGACGTGCACATGTACCCCAGAGCCCAAATACAATTAAAAATAATAATAATAAATAAAAGTAAAATCACACAAGAATGATATTAACATATCTTGAATCACAGAGTAAAATTCTGCTAAAGAGCAGAGCCACTGAATTACAGAGCTTTAAAATATATCTATACACGTTAACAGTAATAATTGAATATAAATATTTAAGTGTGGATACGGGATTTTAAGTGCTCTCTTTTCTCTCTCAGTTTTACTTGACCTCTCTATTCTCCCTGCTTCCCAATATCTGCCCCCATTAACTCATACAAACAACTTAGTTTTCACCCTTCCATTTTCCTCCTTATGTTTATCTAGTTTTATGCATACACACATACATATATCCACACAGATGCAGCCTTTATATCATTGCTTTCTTAAAAAGTAGAATCCCATGACAAACACTTCTCTGCATCTTGCTTTTCATTCTCACAAAGAGAAAAGAAAACACCTCCATGTCAACCCCTATAGCTATGACTCAATCTCTCTAATACTTTTGTATTCCAGACTATGGAAATTTCATAATTTTTTCATCCCTTCTTTTATGGATAAGGTAAAACTTCTGTCTTGCTCTATTTCTATAATTTCCAACTGGGAATCAAAACAAAGAATTCTTATCCAAACCTTAAATATGTTTCTTTAACAACAACAACAACAACAGAAAAACAACAAGAAAAGTTCTCCCCTAAGCCCTAACACAAGCTCATCTTATTTTCAGTGCAGAGGGCAATGCTGTTTTCAAATGTAGGTTTTATGATTATCCAAGGATTATGAAGCCAACAGATCAGGAAAAGACTATAATTGCAGAGACAGCTCATGACTCACAGTTCCCCGGGGGGGGGGGGGTAGCCATGTCACACATGGCCACGTGCAGAAGCACCAGGGTTGATCAGCAGGCTGAGAGAGCGAGAGGAAGCATGGAGAGAGGCTTTATGAGGGATGCCAGGAAAAGAATGAGTATAGCAGGATAAGCAAGCTAAGCAGGTTTAGAGCTAGCTAGCTTGAATAACTTCTGCAGGCTCGAGGGTTTAGGAACTGTCCTGAGTTGTCCAACATCTGCCCTTGGTGTAATTAAGGCAGGTGACTAGTGGCCCAGAGGTAGTTGGCAGGGAATGGGCTTTGGACTGATAGGCTTGCATATGAAAAGTGCTCTTTTAGGTGAGTTGATTTTTATCTTTGGGAATTAGCTAACCCTCTCCCCGCCAAAGGGGCAGTGCCTCCTGACCATCAAGACTGCAGGTGCCAAGGCTTCAAGAATACAGAAAATACGAAAGCAGTTAATACAAATGCCTAGACACTCAAGCAGTGTTTGATAAAGGGTGGGCATGCCAATCAAGGAAGCACAGCACACTCTGCCTCCCGCCCAACAGCACAGCTCCACAGATTCAGCCAGGTTGTTGCATAGAGCCTTAGTCTCTGAGGGGTGCATACAAGCTCATTCCAAGGATGAGGTGGGGAGGAGTACTGTTGGGGCTGAGTGGCTGATGGCTAACAGGACAGCATAAAGCATACTGAGCTACCGCTGGGGCAGGGAGAATAATCATAACTGCTGTTCATTCTACACAGCCTGCAATCCTATCTAGAGGCAACTACCTGGCCTCTATTTCCTTGTTGCTTTGGCCAGTTGCTGCACACCCTTGAGCAGCAACCAGAATGGCAGAAGCCCCCTCCCTAGTGTGGGGGAATCTGCTGCCAGACAGGTCTTTGACCACGTTTTCTTCTCCACTGAAGAAGCTCTCTGTCATTCTGCCTCCAGCATCCCCACATCCTCTGCTCTTGAGGTGAAGGATGAAATCAGAATTCTCCTTGTCATGCATGAAGAAGGATCTCATTAGACCTTATACTGGGGCTTCTTTGCTAGTTATGCCTCTATCCCCACACACGTTGGTGCATAATCAGTCTGTGTTGTGTGCATTAATTGATTGTCATTTTGTCATACATTTATGAAGAGGATATAGTTAGACATATGTTATTCTTGAAAATAAATATCTGTAAAAGGGGTCATGAGTGCAATATGACAAAAGAATCAAGGTGCCTGGACTTTTCTTCTTCTACCCCATCAGCCTTCCTTCCTCTATTCTGCCTCTTCACTGGCTGGCCCTAATGTAGGTGTTGTTGAGTTTGAGTTAATTGAGAAAACAAAAACTGAGCTTAAGGCTAGCCAGTCCAGTTTAGTTCATTCAATAAGCATGCACTGTGAGTTCATTCTATACTAGGGTTGGAGGTGCTATAAAGAGCAACACGGTTCCTTCCTTCAAAAAGCTTATTTAATGAGAAAAAAATGATTATATATTGAGCATTATCAATAACTATGAAGGCTCTGAAATTGTAACCTACTTGCAAGCTTACAAGTTAGTCACCACAATTTCATGGATGGTGGTTGAAGACAGGAAACTCCCAGGTCAGAGACAAAGAACTTCATTACTCTTGTTAATTTTCTGTCTCATTGATCTAATATTGACAGTGGAGTGTTGAAGTCTCCCACTATCATTGTGTGGGAGTCTAAATCTACTTTTAGGTCATTAAGAACTTGCTTTATGCATCAGGGTGCTCCTGTGTTGGGTGCATATATATTTAGGATAGTTAGCTCTTCTTGTTGGATTGATCCTTTTACCATTATATAATACCCTTCTTTGTCTCTTCTGATCTTTGTTGGCTTGAAGTCTGTTTTATCAGAGACTAAGTTTGCAACCCCTGCTTTTCTTTGTTCTCCATTTGCTTGGTAAATCTTCCATCCCTTTATTTTGAGTCTATGTGTGTCTTTGTATGTGAGATGGGTTTCCTGAATACAACACACCAATGGGTCTTGACTTTTTATCCAGTTTGCCAGCTGGTGTCTTTTGATTGGGGACATTTAGGCCATTTATATTCAATGTTAATATTGTTATGTGTGAATTTGATCCCGCCATTTTGTTACTGGCTGGTTTTCTTTCCTGTTAGTTGACTCATTTTCTTCATTGCATTTTTGGTCTTTGCCAACTGGTTTGCTTTTGCAGTGACTGGTACTTGTTCCTTTCCATGCTTAGTGTTTCTTTCAGGAGCTCTTGTAGGGCAGGTCTGGCGGTGACTAAATCTCTCAATAATTGCTTGTCCATAAAGGATTTTATTTCTCCTTCATTTACGAAGCTTAGTTTGGTTGGATGTGAGATTCTGGGCTGAAAGTTCTTTTATTTAAGGATGTTGAATATTGGCCCCCACTCTCTTCTGGCTTTTAGGGTTTCTGCTGAGAGATTCACTGTGAGTCTGACTGGCTTCCCTTTGTGGATGAACTGACCTTACTCTATGGCTGCCCTCACATTTTTTCCATCATTTCAACCCTGGTGAATCTGATGATTATGTGCCTTGGCGTTGCTCTTCTTGAGGAACATCTTTGCGGCGTTCGCTGTATTTCTTGAATTTGAATGTTGGACTGCCTTGCTAGGCTTGGGAAGTTCTCCTGGATAATATCCTGGAGTGTGTTTTCCAGCTTGGATTCATTCTTCCCCTCATATTCAGGTACACTGGGACCAAGTGGACCTAATACACATATACAGAACGCTCCACCCCAAATCCATAAATATACATTTTTCTCAGCAGCACATTGCACTTACTCTAAAATTGACCACATCATTGGAAGTATATCACTCCACAGCAAATGCAAAAGAATGGAAATCATAACAAACAGTCTATCAGACCATAGCACAATCAGACTAGAACTCAGGATTAAGAATCACACTCAAAGCTGCACAACTACATGGAAACCGAACAACTTGCTTCTGAGTGTCAACTGGATAAACAATGAAATGAAGGCAGAAATAAAGATGTTGTTCAAAACCAATCAGAATGAAGACACAACTTACCAGAATCTCTGGGACACCTTTAAAGCAGTGCTGAGAGGGAAATTTACCGCAATAAATGCCCACATGAGAAACAAGGAAAGATCTAAAACTGACACCCTATCATCAAAATTGGAAGAGCTAGAGGAGGAAGATCAAAAGAACTCAAAAGCTAGCAGAGGACAGGAAGTAACTAAGATCAGAGCTGAACTGAAGGAGATAGAGAAACAAAAAAACCTTCAAAAAATCAATAAATCAGGAGCTGGTTTTTTGAAAAGATCAACGAAATAGACAGTCCACTAGCCAGATTAATAAAAAAGAAAAGGGAGAAGAATCAAATAGATGGAAAAAAATGATAAAGGGGATATCACCACTGATCCCATACATATACAAGCTACCATCAGAGATTACTACAAACAGCTCTGTGTGCCTAAACCAGTAAACCGGGAAGAAATGGATAAATTCCTGGGCACTTGTACTCTACCAAGACTAAACCAGGAGAAAGTTGAAACCCTGAATAGACCAATAACAAGAGCTGAAGTAGAGGCAGCAATTAATAGCTTACCAACCAAAAAAAGTTCAGGTCCAGATGGGTTCACAGCCAAATTCTACCAGACGTACAAAGAGGAGCTGGTTCCATTCCTTCTGAAACTTTATCGAGCAATACAAAAGGAGGGAATCCTCCCTATCTCATTTTATGAGACCAACATCATCCTGATATCAAAACCAGGCAGAGACTCAACTAAAAAAGAAAACTTCAGGCAATATCCATGATGAACATCAACACAAAAACCTTCAATAAAATACTGGCAAACAGATTACAACAGCAAATCAAGAAGCTTATCCATCATGACCAAGTAGGCTTCATTTTGGGGATGCAAGGCTGGTTCAACATATGCAAATCCATAAATATAATCCATCACATAAACAGAACCAAAGACAAAAACCACATGATTATCTCAATAGATGCAGAGAAGGCCTTCAACAAAATTCAACAGCACTTCATACTAAAAACTCTCAATAAACCAGGTATTGATGGAGCATATCATAAAATGATAAAAGCTATTTATGACAAACCCACAGCCAATATCATACTGAATGGGCGAAAGCTGGAAGAATTCCCTTTGAAAGCAGGCACTAGACAAGGATGCCTTCTCTCACCACTCCTATTTGACATAGTATTGGAAGTTCTAGCCAGCACAATCAGGCAAGAAAAAGAAATAAAAGTATTCAATTAGGAAAAAAGGAAGTCAAAGTGTCTCTATTTGCAGCTGACATGATTGTACATTTAGAAGACCCCACTGTCTCAGCCCAAAATCTTCTCAAACTGATAAGCAACTTCAGCAAAATCTCAGGATACAAAATCAATGTGTAAAAATCACAAGCATTCCTATATACCAATAACAGACAAACAGAGAGTCAAATCAAGAGTGAACTTCCATTTACAATTGCTACAAAGAGAATAAAATACCTGGGAATACAACTAACAAAGGATGTAAAGGAACTCTTCAAGGAGAACTACAAACCACTGCTCAATGAAATGAGAGGACACAAACAGATGGAGAAACATTCCCTGCTCATGGTTAGAAAGAATCAATATTGTGAAAATGGCCATACTGCCCAAAGTAATCTATAGATTCAACGCTATCCCCATCAAGCTACCAATGACTTTCTTCACAGAACTAGAAAAAAACCACTTTAAACTTCATATGGAATCACAAAAGACCCCGCATAGCCAAGACAATCCTAAGCAAAAAGAACGAAGCTGGAGGCATCACACTGCCAGGCTTTAAACTATACTACAAGTCTACAGTAATCAAAACAGCATGGTACTGGTACCAAAACAGAGATATAGACCAATAGAACAGAACAGAGGCCCTGGAGGCAATGCCAGACATCTACAACCATCTGATCTTTGACAAACCTGACAAAAACAAGCAATGGGGAAAGGACTCCATGTTTAATAAACAGCGTTGGGAAAACTAGCTAGCAATGTTCAGAAAGAAGAAACTGGACCCATAACTGTCACCTTACACTAAAATTAACTCCAGATGGATCAAAGATTTAAACATAAAACCGAACACCATAAAAACACTAGAAGAAAATGTAGGCAAAATAATCCAGGACGTAGGCATAGGCAAGGACTTCATGACTAAAACACCAAAAGCAATAGCAATAAAAGCCAAGATAAACAAATGAGATCTAATTAAACTCCAAGGCTTCTGTACAGCAAAAGAAACCATCATTAAAGTGAATTGGCAACCAACAGAATGGTAAAAAAAATTTGCAATCTACCCATCTGACAAAGGGCTGATATCCAGAATCTACAAAGAACTAAAATAGATATAAAAGAAAAAAATAAACAACCCCATTCAAAAGTGGGCGAAGGATATGAACAGACATTTTTCAAAAGAAGATATATATGAGGCCAACAAACATATGAAAAATTGCTCATCATCACTGGTCATTGGAGAAATGCAAATCAAAACCACACTGAGATATTATCTCACACCAGTTAGCATGGTGATCATCAAAAAATCTGGAGACAACAGATGCTGGAGAGGATGTGGGGAAATAGGAACACTCTTACACAGTTGGTGGGAATGTAAATTAGTTCAACCATTGTGGAAGACAGTGTGGCGATTTCTCAAAGATCTAGAAATAGAAATTCCATTTGACCCAGTAATCCCATTACTGGGTATATACCCAAAGAATTATAAATCGTTCTATTATAAAGACACATGAACACATATGTTCACTGCTGCACTGTGTACAATAGCAAAGACCTGGAACCAACCTAAATGCCCATCAATGATAGACTGGACAAAGAAAATGTGGTACATATACACCATGGAATACTACGCAGCCATAAAAATACATGAGTTCGTGTCCTTTATACGGACTTGGATGAATCTGAAAACCATCATTCTCAGAAAACTGACATAAGGATAGAAAGCCAAACACTGTATGTTCTCACTCATAGGTGGGTGTTGAACAATGAGCACTCATGGACTCAGAGAGAGGAGCATCACACACTGGGGGACGTTGTGGGGGGTAAGGGAGAGACAGCAGGGGGTGGAGAGGGTGGGGAGGGATAACGTGGGGAGAAATGCCAGATATAGTATGCACCTAAAGTAAAATTTAAAAAAAAAGAACTTCATTACTCACAGCACAGCAGGCAGCATGAACTTCACATTCACTTTGGTTTCCCTCACCCCCAAAGCCTTGCAGAGGTGAGGAGGAGAAGCCCATGTAGATGCTGCACACACAGTGAGTTTGTGTCACAGCAGAGGAACAACAAGCTTAGAAAATACACATCTTCATAAAAGCCTGCAAACAAACCTGCTTAACCTGTCCCCCAGCAGGGAACACTATCTCTGTCATCCAAGGATGTGCACTACAAAGACAGTCCAGAAAAAAATGTAGTTAGTTTTCTTCTTATAAGTCATGCAGAACCATGAGGGACCTTGGAAAACTGTCTCTCTAAAAACATTTACCACTTGCCAGGAATTGTCCTGAATTCATATCTCACTTCACCATCACAGTCACAGCCAGTCCACTTGACACCCACTTCCCATCCTACAGTGTAAGAAACGAATGCATGCCTGAACTTCAGGCTCGACAATACATAACTAAAAGTGACTGAAGAAATTGGATTAAAATTTAAGTCCAGGTTATGACTGCATCCTCATGCAGCTTGGCCATCTTTTTGTCAGGGGACAATCAGCTGTCCAAAAGCTGTATATTTTCTAGGTACACAGGTAGGAATTTTGCCAAAGACAGGGTGATATTTACCACTCATCTCTCTGATACCACCTTCCAAAAACAAAACAAAACTCACTCAGAAGTGTCCTGACTATGTTCTCAGAGATTATACCCATGCACAGGTAATGATGGAAGCCATGAGACAAATCTCAAACAGATTTAATGAGCTAAACCTCACAGGCAACTCTCTTCCTCCATGAAGGTCTCCATCCTGGTCAAGGCATCAAAATGACCACAGCATTACTGCAGTATGTATTTATCTGACAGGGCAGAACAATACCTTGAAATTTGCAAATTGAAGTATTGCAAACATAGGCAATTGTGATGTGTAGCTCATGTTTCACCATTCCAGAAATAATTATTTACAGCCCTCCTAGGGCCAGGCTAGCTCTGCCTGCCCTTGCATTGTGAGTATTTTCCATCCACAGCCAGATCTCCCAAAAACTGAGTATCTGAATGTCTTAACTGTGGGTTTCCTTTTTTCAAAATCTGGTATATTTTTGACATTTAATAAAGCATAAAGAATAGCATTGACTATGATACCTTTCCAAACCTGGACATTTTAATCTATCATTCCATGTTTAACCTAGGAAATAGTGGGTTGCTTAATGAATATGCTACTTTTATGTTTTGTGTTCATGTGACCTAAACTAAATACAATTAAATTTTAAATTAACATATCCTTATAAAAATGACTTAAATATTTATCTTCTCTAACTCTTTGAGTAGAAAATTATACTTCAGCCAAAAAAGTCGCAAGTGGAGCATGTGACCAACTTTAGACTTGGCAGGGTGGTGCTGCTCTTGGATATGAGGAATATCTTGATGCAGGGACACATTGACAGACTCCATCCGCATCACTACCCTCCACCAAAAGAGAAAAAGAAAATAAGCACTTTAGTTTTTTTTCAGTTACCAGTAACGTGTGAATGGTGTTCCATGCCTGCTCTTCATCCTGCCCTCAATTCCCACCCTCAACCCCAGGCCCACCCGCCACCTCAATTCCACAGAACCTCATTTAAATTCCTCCTTCAGCCAAGGGACAACACTCAGTGTTATTATGGGTTGCATTAGTCAGTTCTCATGCTGCTATAAGGACATACCCAAGAGTGGGTAATTTATAAAGGAAAAGGATGTAATTGGCTCACAGTTCAGCATGAATGGGGAGGCCTCAGAAAATTTATGTCATGGTGGAAGGGAAAGCAAACATATCCTTCTTCACATGGCAGCAGAAAGGAAAAGTGCTGAGCAAAAGGGGAAAAGTCCATTATAAAGCCATCAGATCTCATGAGAACTCACTCATTATCATGAGAATAGCATGGGGGAAAATGGCATCCATGATTCAATTACCTCCTCCTGGGTTCCTCCCACAACACACAGGGATTATGAGATTACAATCCAAGAAGAGATTTCGGTGGGGACACAAAGTCAAACCATATCATAGGTTAAATTGTGTCTCCAACCTCCAAAATGCATACCTTGAAGTCCTAACCATCAGCACTCAGCATATGACATTATTTGGAAATAGGGTCATTGCAGATGGAGTTACTTAAGATGAGGTGATTAGGATGAGTCTGTAATCCAATATGGCTGGTGCTCTTATAAAATGGGGAAGTTTGAACACAGAGGCATGCACATGCATGGGAAGAATGCCAAATAAATGTGTAGACGGAGAGGTGGAGAGATGCATCCACAAGGAGCACCAAAGACTGCCAGCAACCCCCAGAAGCTGGAGGAGAGGCCTGGAACAGATTCTCCCTCACAACCCGAGAGGAACCAAGCCGGCTGACACCTCTATCTCAGGTTACCAGCTTTGAGAACTGTGAGATTCTGGCTTTCTGTTGTTTAAGCCCCTCAGTGTGCAGCACTTTGCTATGGAAGACTGAGCTGACTAATACAGGTGTCTTCATATCTCACTGAGGGAAAGTGACAGCAATGTAAGTAAGTACAATTTTTGTCCAAAGCCCCAGAGGAGTCAACAGATTCTGGGGGAGAAAAAGGCACAATGCTGGCCTCCCCATGCAGCCTGGTCCCCAACACTTGTGGGGCCCAGGTCAAGATCTAAAGCACTCCCTCACCTGTGTAACTACATGCTGTGACTCAGATAAACTATTAAATCACATGTGTGTCTTGTCCCTCAACCTGACAATTATACCTTTATAATAGCAACATAGGAAAATATGAAACTATGGTTTTTAGATAACCAAATACCAGTAAAATGAAATAATTCCTATTATTAGGTATGTCTAAGTGTTCTACTGGTGGGTCAGCATCTTCAGCAGAGTGATACAATTAAAATGTACATAATAAATTAAATATTATACATTCATTCCCTAACATTTATTTATTTATTTTTTTTTTTTTGAGACAGACTCTCACTCTGTCACCTAGGCTGCAATGCAGTGATGCAATTTTGGCTCACTGCAACCTCCTCACCCTCCCCAGGTTCAAGTGATTCTCCTGCCTCAGCCTCCCTAGTAGCTGGGATTACAGGTTTCTGCCACCATGCCTGGCTAATTTTTGTGTTATTAGTAGAGACAGGTTTTCACCATGTTGGCTAGGCTGGTCTTGAACTCCTGACCTCAGGTGATCCACCTGCCTCGGCCTCCCAAAGTGCTGGGATTACAGGCGTGAGCCACCACACCCTGCCTAGTTATTTCATTTCAAATGTCTTTATAATCACAGCTATCACATAAAGTGCAATGCATTGACTGTAATGCCAACTGAGACAATGCAGTTTTCTATTAATTTCAATTTCAAATAAAAACTTTGTTCAGGCAGTAGTGAGCAGATTGTCAATAACAGATTAAAGCAGTACTTAAATTTGGAAACAACACATGAATTTTATATATCATCTTCAAATAAAAAATATTATAAAACATTTTAACTTCATCCTATAGATTGCTATTAATTATATTTTTATTTTCACCATTTCTTAAAGCAACATCTAAGTAATACATAAATATCTAAGGATATGTGAAAAATCAGTTTCATAATTTATACATGTTACATCAAACCCACCTATCCACAAATTCAAGAATAATAGCAATTGTGTAGTGTTGCAAAATATTTCTCAGGTTATGTGAGCTCACCTATTAAGAACACCAAGCTAATTCACTGGTTCATGAATGCCCTCCCACAAATCACAAATTGGAACACAAAAAGAAGCAAGAAGATGGATGTTTGAGACTCTTGGAAAATGATAATTCATACTGCAAGAATATGTTGCCACCATATCTGAAAGACAGGACAAGTTCGTTAATTTATTCTTTCTCTTACTTCTCCCTAAGCTGTAAGTAGCAAACACTATTGATAGATCAATTATAGTATACTTGGGACATACTTATACTAAAAATATTACTCATTGTTTATCTGAAATTCCAATTTAATTGAGCATCTCTTGTTTTTATTAGTCAATAATAGACCCACATTCCTTCATGGCATTTGGACTGTTATCTTTTGCTTTGAGGAGCAGAAAATAGAGGTGAAGAAGCATTTCCCTGGATGGTGTTAGTCGTTACAGTGGATGTTTTAACATCTCAAAGTGCCTTTACCCATGCCCAATGCTAAATGCCCGAAGTCAAAAGTACTCATCTGTTCTTTAAGGCAGGCACGCTTTCTGCCACCAGGGAGCAGTCATTATGCATACTCCTGTTGCCAGCTCTCAGTAAACAAATGTCGTTCCCTTTTCTTTTATTATTTCAATCATATGCATCTGTTGTGTACACAACATGAGCCAAGGACTTTGTAAGGCACAGAGGAGGTGAGAAGGAAGAAGTCATGACACCACAGACATAAGTAAGAAGGAGCCTACTGGCCCAGCGCAGTGGCTCACCCCTGTAATCTCAGCACTTTGGGAGGCCAAGGTGGGCATATCACTTGAGGTCAGCTGTTCAAGACCAGCCTGGCTAACATGGTGAAACCCCGTCTCTACTTTAAAAATGCAAAAATTAGCCAGGCATGGTGGCAAGCGCCTGTAGTCCCAGCTACTTGGGAGGCTGAGGCATAAAAATTGCTTGAACATAAGAGGTGGAGGTTGCAGTGAGCAGAGATCCTACCACTGCACTCCAGGTTGGGTGACAGAGCAAAACTTCATCTCAAAAAAAAAAAGAAAGAAAGAAAAAGAAGAAGGAGTGTACCATGCAATTGTAGACAGTCTATCTCATATGGTAAGAATATAAGCCAAAGGTGGCCTCTGCAGAGACCAGACAGGGGTCATCTCAAAAGGAAACATCCCTTAAACTCGCCTTAGATGTAGATGGGTTTGACAGAAAAACGGGAAAATAAAGGAGCCTGAATGTCTTATTGGGAGACATAGCAGGACACTGTCATGGGAAAAATTCATACGTCTTACAGATAAAAGTTGGTAAAGCACAATGGAAGCTGTTTCTTTTTTCCTCAGTAATAGAAAAGTTGGACATTTTTCTTTAGAGAAATCAACCTCAATTTTACTGTAAAGAAACTCTGTAAGACTCGTCAAGGATCAAGTCGGTCGCTTTCACAGAGCAGGAGTTTTGGCAGCTCTATTTTTCCAGCATTAGTAATGCATGAGTCCTATCCTTGAACACTTCCAGCTAGGGAAGCTCTGCAGAGACCTGCTTGCACTGTGCCACGGATGGCCTTGTGCTTTCGGCTATTATGCTGGAAATGCAAAATATGTTTTGTGGTTCAAATAATCTCCAGGAGACAGTTTCCTGGAAGTTTTAAGTCCTATTTCTCATATCACCTTCATCTAAATTGACGATTTCTATGACCTTTTCATCTAATTACACTGGTATGTTGTACCTATTTTTATTAAACGGTTCCATTACATAAGCCCTTATGTGCAAGCTCCTTCTTGTTGCTAACCTCATGAGCCCACCCTGCTACTTCTCTTCACTTTCACATCAAGGGCAGCATTCTTCAAGATGGAATTTGTTATGTTGTCTTAGATCTATCTAAGACTTTCACAGATCATTTCACTAGCATTTAAG
>NW_016107356.1:5719521-5843978 GCF_001604975.1 Cebus imitator
AAAAAAAAAAAAAAAAAAGAAAAGAAAATAAAAAACACAACATTCCAGAGGAGAAATCAGGAAAATTTTAAAATGGGTTAAACCTGGGGAAAGGATGGCAGTGGCTGGAGAATCCCCTCTCGTGCCAACAGTCATTAAAAGACGCAGCAGAAGAAGCCGTCATGGGCAGCACAAACCAGCCTGTGTCCCACCTTTGAATCACAGATAAGTTTGCAATGTCAAATAACATCCTTCTACTGTGTTATAAGAATTCTATCAGACCCTAGCTAAAGGTAGAAATGAAGAGATGTTTATGAGAACAGCATCAGGGAGAGAATGCAGAGAAGAACTACATCCCTACATAGTTGTACAAGTGAATTGTCTATTGCAATGATCAGAATACTAACATTGCATGGCCTTTCTTCTAGTTTTTAGCCCACCATATTTACTATATCTGAGCTCTAAACTACTATTTTTATTTTACTCCCTCCTGTCCAATACTTGGCATTCACCTAAGCAGTCAGGAACATTTGCCGTATTTGTGACAATTATTCAGAAGGTATAAAACAAAGTTATATGCAGAATGTAGCAGTGACATTTGAATGCAAGGGAGAGAATCCAACTAGAAATGTTGACTGGCTGTGTTACCAAGTATCATGAAGAGTGGCTGACGTTAGCCAGCGGTAGGCCAGTAATAATATGCCTAAACCATATTAATTGCAGATAAACCAAATTGCATTACCAAGTTCATTTGCATTTGCATTATCATTGTGTATTAATTACTACAGTTAGGCCACCAAAGACTAATATCCAAATCTGACACCAATTCCCTGGATACATTTTGTGGTTGCTGAATGATTACTGTTCAAGCATTTGCTGCTTTTGACAAATACAAAGCAACATAGGCTTCCCAGCCCTGAAAGAATGAAGGAATAAATGAGAGAATATCAGGTGTGGACTGATGCGGAGTTCCATCCCCGCTCCAGGCATACGGTCCTTGCTCAAAGATGAAACAGCCTTCACGTGGAGCAACGTTTCCCAGGACTTTCCCTGCTAATGAGTGCTGTTTGAAAAGAGATCGGGGTCAACTAGGTATAGGAAATACCAGGCTAAAAAACATGGACCCTATTGCAGACCTTCTTAGAGCCTTTGTGTGTGTGTAGGGGTTTAGCAGTTTATTAGGATTCATAAGTGCCATTTTAAAAACAGTCGATTTAAACCAAGTAGAAATAAGTATGCAAAAAGTCTGCAAAACAAAACATACTTTAAACATACTTAAGTAGGTAGATTATCTGGAATTCTGGATTTTTCGGTCACTTCATTGTTATGCTATGGCAGCCAAGTAATCCTTTAGTTGGAGTAAGCCTCCTAAATCTAGCTTCATTGCAGATTCCTACTTCTATGTTACCCTCTGACATTCGCCCTTCAAAGTTTTCCTTTAGGGTTAAGATGGCTGGATGAAAGGCCCCTTCAAGTTCCAGATCTTCATTATATCTTTTCTCAAAGAAAGTTTCCCATTCATATAGTTCTTTCCCATTGCTGTAGCTTTCCAGGCAAGGTAAGCTCCAGATGGCTCTGACTGAAATACATATGGTCTCCTTTAACATGTGACTGTACATTGTGACTCTCTGAGAGGAGATGGGGTTTTCAGTGTTTCCTAACATTTACTTGACCATCTAGTTATTTTTCTCTGGCAAATCTTCTAGAGTCATTATTTCCCAGGAATTCACTTTTGAAAAAGCTGAATTGACAGAATATAACTGTAACCAGAATCATAGGCATATGCTAGAAACATTCTACTGTACTTAAGAGAAACTCACTGTCACCAGAGGTTCCCAATATCCAGATAACCTTCTCGTAAACATTGTGAGTCTAATCTTCCCAGGATTTCTGCAAATTACTGGGGACTTCCATTCTCCTGGACACTTACGGCCTAAAGCCCTGGGTTTCACTGAGCTAGGAATCTATGAATTAGCTCTTGTTCCAGTGCACACTGTCTCCTTCCAACCCATATTAAGCCAAGTATGCAGTTCTCCTCCATTCCTAGATTTCCACCAAAACCAAGCAACTAAATAAACAAATCCTTTCATGAAAAGTGCTCAACTGTCAATCCCATTACTGGGTATATATCCAAAGGATTATAAATCATTCTTTTATAAGGACACATGCACACCAATGTTCATTGCAGCACTGTTTACAATAGCAAAGACTTGGAACCAACCCAAATGCCCATTCATGATAGACTGGACAGGGAAAATGTGTCACATATACACCATGGAATACTATGCAGCCATAAAAAACTATGAGTTCATGTCCTTTGTAAGTACATGGATGAACCTGGAAACCATCATTCTCAGCAAACTGACACAAGAACAGAAAATCAAACACCACACATTCTCACTCATAGGCGGGTGTTGAACAATGAGAACACATGGACACAGGGAGGGGAGCATCACACACTGGGTTCTGTTGGGGGGGAACTAGGGGATGGACAGTGGGTGGTGGGGAGTTGGGGAGGGATAACATGGGGAGAAATGCCAGATATAGGTGATGGAGAAGAAGGCAGCAAACCACATTGCCACGTATGTATCTAATTAACAATCCTGCATGTTCTTCACATGTACCCCAAAACCTAAAATGTGATCATATATATATATATATATATATATATATATATAAAAGAAAATTGCTCAATTCTGCGGAGGCATTTGGAGGTTATACTGCAGCAAAGCAAGCAACCTGAAATTGAGTATCAGACACATTTGTGCTTTCTTCTTTCAATGCTTTTTTGAAATATATTTATATATCCTAAAATTCACCTGTCTAAAATAGACAACTGAGTGGTTGTTAGTATATTTACAATGTTGAAACACACCTGTTCTTAACTTCCTCTATAATTTCTAACAGATTGGGCTTCAGTTCTCTTCCTCTCTTCTTTCTCTGCATATTTATAATCCTCAAATTCAATTTCTTTTTTTTTATTTCCATAGGGTTTTGGGGAACAGATGGTGTTTGGTTACATCAGTAAGTAATTTAGTGGTGATTGTGAGATTTTCGTGCACCCTTCACCCAGGCAGTATGTTCTCTACTCAGTGTGTAGCCTGCTATCCCTCACTCCCCTCTCACCCTTTCCCCAAGTCCCCAAAGTCCATTGTATCATTCTTATGCCTTTGCACACTCAACAGCATGTACATACATGTGTGTGTGTCTGTGTGTGTGTGTGTCTGTGTGTGTGTGTGTAATTCAAATTCAATTTCTTTCTTTTACAACCCTTTGGTTTTCTTGTCTGCAGCCAAACCCATGCCCTTTGAATCCCATCTCAACTCCAAACAGCTTGCCAGGGTAACTTTGTAAATAAAGACAGGGCTCTTCCTGAGAGACATTCAGATGTCAGTCATTAAAATTAAAAACTAAACAAGGCAAAACCAAATATAAGAATAAGGCACTGGCCTCTCACCCATGGGAGCCTCACCATGACTTTGACCAGATCACTTCTTGCTTCTGCACTAGCAGCCCAGTGCCCTGTGGGGACTCCCTGATTGCTGCTGCCCTTGCTCATCCTTGATGCAGGTGGTCATTTCGCCCCTCCCTCCCTTTGTGAGAGTCTTTATATAGTGTTCCTGACCAAAGCACAGCAATATAACAATTCACTGCCTGCCACTGCTTATTCCATGCCTTCCACCTAGTTATGTCCTTCAGATAAAGTTTCCATAAGACCCCAACAGAGAGCTTGGTTCAGACCCCACAGTGACATCATTCTGCCCATTTCCTAGCAAGCAAGGAAGATGCTGTCCATCATTCAAGTATGGGTAAGCGATTCTACAGAGCAGGCAAGTTCAGTGTTTCTGTTTCGTTAAAGCCATGGCCATCTCAACAGCCATGCCCAAACATTTCTAAACAAAGGAGGGAAGGAGGAAAAGAGACCAGAGGAGAAATAGTAATGGGTTTCAGGATGCTGCACAATCAGCTTTGAACAGGCCAGATCAGACATGGGGTGGAGGTAAGAGGAGAGCTTCAAACCTCTTCAACAGCCGCAAAAGCTAGAGAAAGCACAGGAAGGCCTGTGCCCCCAACAGGCCCCAGTGTGTGATGTTCCCCTCCCTGTGTCCATGTGTTCTCATTATTCAATTTAAAAGCACTCTTTTGGTATTTCAAATGGTGAGCTGTTAAACAAAATTCTTTTAAAAAGCTTTATTAAGTTGACAATTTGGCAAGCTCATTCATTTACAACTTTTTTTTTTTACCCTTAATGTGTGTGTGTGTGTGTGTGTGTGTTTAGTGATATCTCATTTATTTTAAGCCTGGAGTAGAGCTTTCTCTGCATTTAAGCAGTCCAGGATAGAGCTACTGAAAGAAAGATCTGTGGCCATCGAGGTCTCCAGGAACTATTTGTAACTAGTCTGCATCGAGATAAGCACAGAGACTGGAAGTTAAGTACTTAAAAAGTTTTAGAGCAATATAATATTTCCACGACATTCAAATGTATGACTGACCTTCTAATCATTAGTTTTCATTGTATTTTACCAAAGCATCAGTTCCCAACAGATTTGAATTTTTAAAAAATGGCCCTGCACCCAAGAGGGCAAAGGTCTAGTAACCAACTTGCAAGTATAAAGACCCATTTACAAATTTGCCTGCAGCTTCCTATGCCTCAACTCACATACAACCAATATAAAAACTTCTTGTGGATACAGGCACATTGCGTGAGCTAATATCCACAATAGAAACGAAGCCAAAACCTCTTCACATATTCCTGCCACCTGACCATAGAGCAAGACTGTTTCAACAGACACATTTGCAAAGCATTGTTTTATAATAACATAAGAATTGGGCAATAATTGTTTCATAAGAGAAAACAACTTGTATTTGTGTGTGTGCATGAGTATGAGCATGTGTCTCCATCATACAAACAATAATCACCTCCATGTCTTCTCCATTTTGTCTTCAATTCTGGTTCTTAGGACTTTCTCCCGGTGTTAACAGCTACACCTCTGGAAAGGGTCTTTTGTCAATACCAAAAGCATTTTGACTTATTTCTTTGGGAAAAAAAAAAATGAAGTGAAAACACACACTCTTTTAAACTGGCAAAATAAAGCCCCTGGAGAAAAGCAGCCTGGTTAAATGGCTGGACTTATTGTTGTTATTATTTTATTGAGCAATAAACTAAAGTGTGATTGAGCCACCAGTGACTCGGATGTATTGCTAAGCCTGGAATCACATGGTTGAATGACTGGCTGGCCCAGAACCCAGGTGATTCAAATGGTTCAGAAGACAAATGAGGCAGGAGCAAGAATGTCTCACACCAATACAAACCCAATTAATGTCAACAAAATCCTGCAAAATTTATTGTTGCTTGGCCTCTGAAAATGGTGGAACCAACTCTTTTCCTGTGCCTGCAGGGCAAATTCATTAGATGGAAAAGCATTTTGTTAACCATGAAGTTCAGTAACATAAACAAGGGGTCAGCACCATGATCCTTGAGACACCCGCAGAGGGTCAACCACAAAGGAGGGAAGGAAGAGAGAGACGCTGGGCTTGCTCTACACTGCCCGTGAGTGGTGACGCAGTAGGTGTTTCATAAATAATGTCTTCTTAAAATCACAGTCCAGGATAAAAACAATATATCTGATTATCATTCAGTTCATTAAATAACGATCATATATGGAGAGAGAGAGAGAGAGAGAGAGAGAGAGAGAGAGAGGAGAGGGGAAGGGAGAAAAAGATACTGGTATTTTGCCTGCCAGTTCACCAAAGACTACCATTTTGGTTTGTGCTTGTTTTTGTGTTTCAGTTTCTTAAGTAAGGGTGATTCACTTGTGCTGATTCTACTTGGACCATGTTCACATAGATGCTCTTATGCCCACAATGGATAAATCTGAGAGTAGTCATTAAGCAAAACAGACCTCCCTGGCCCCAGAGTCATCAGACCTACAATCTTGACCTCTGTACAATGTGCACACAGCAACTGAACGACTTTGCTGAACTGATCTGACCCGAAGCACTCTGAAATGCTCCGTCACTGTGCTATTTGACGGCAAGGATGGCGCCACTTCTGAGATAACTCATGCCGCAGAGCTCAACAACATACCCCTTGTTCACATTAGAGACGACGGGCGTTGAAAGGGCCATGACACAGAGGTCTTTTGTGTGATCAGACTTATTCTGTGTGGGGTGATAGGAGTGTGGTCTGAAGAGTGGTTTGGCTGGGTAAGACCATGAAAAAAAAAATGCCAAACAATCAAAAAGCTTAATCATGGATTATGAAGAAGACCATTTTCCAACCCACATTTGATTCTGAATTCTATCAAACCCTTAATGACTCATATGAGGATTCCAGGATGTTCTATCAAAAATCTGCTGAAATAGATCCAAAACACACCAAAATATTGGAGTGAAATATCAGTACCAGAAAAAGTATCTCTAATACTTTTTCTCAGTTTTCAGTTTCTTATGATTATGATGGTGATTCATCTGTGCTGATTCAACTTGAACTATATTCATATCAGACACTCTTATGCCCACAGTTAACAAATCTAAGAGTGATCGTGAAACGAAATGGAACGCAGAAATCAGGAAAGTATCTCCAATACTTTTTCTGTTATAAAGAATGTATCATTTGTTGGGTAAGCTACTGATGCTAGAGGCAGCCCACTATGGCAGCAGGCAAAGGTCTACTTAATCACGGAATCGACACTTACCGTGTATCTGCCATTGTGCAAGGCATGCGGTAAGATTTATTTCTTTGTGCTTTTAGTTAGTTTTCATCTTTAATAGTGATCAGAGCTATGAAGAAAATCTTGGAGGGTAATGAAACAGAATCACAGAAGGGAATGCTAGGAACAGCTTGAGAAAGGGCAGTCATGTGAGATTTAAAAGATAGTGTTTGAGCTACTGCGACTCCCAGTGTCTTTTAACTTTGTGTTTTTACTGAGACCCAGAGGAGAAATTCATAGATGACTGCAGGTTCTGGATCTTTAGGGACAAGCAAGATGAAATGTGATTAATTTTCTAAAGACAACTAGATTCTGGCCATCCTTAGCATGCCAATGACAAGGGGCTTCTGGGATATAAAGCTAGGACCATAGAGGGCCGTGGGGGGAAGTGGGAATGGGAGTGAGAACACCACGAGAACCAAGAATCAGTGAGGATAGGGCAAGGGAGAAGGGAGGGTCAGAGAGCAGGCAGCATGGCCTCCTAGAAGTTCAGGTGCAAAATGAAGGACATGGGGGAAATATCTATCCGTTAACCTGCCTGGAGCCCTCCTCATGTTCTCCTAGACACCTGAAACTATTCTGCAGTGTTTTTCTTTGCTGATTTGGACGTTACAACAAATGTAGCATTTCACTGATTTTTCTCAGTGGATGCATTTGTGCATTCTTGCACTGAGCACCCCAATCCATAATCATTGTCAGCTGAGATAAAACTAGCTGCTAAACGACTTACCAATGTATTCAGTCTCCGCAGCATCGATCCCAGAAGAAATGCAGATCAGCTTTTCTAGGGAGAACCTCCCTCCTGAAGAAGTGAGTCTAGGCCAGTGACTGCCGCCTGGAGGAATCCTGAACTGTCCTCCTGGATGTGCAGGGTCTTGGGAGTCACATAGTGCATTTGGCACATTGCAGGCAGGTGTCCATAATCTGCTGCCTCTAGCAGTAAGATAATGGTATTGTAGTCTCTCTTCCTCTTGCCCGCTAGAATTTACTTGGCTCCTAGTGTATAAAGGGAGAAGGGAGATCAGTCCTGTGCAGCACCTGCTAGCATCCATCACCGTTTTGGAATAGATGGGCTCTGCAGCTGTGTAGAGGACAAGGTGCATATCAGTGCCACATGGTCCATGCCTCAGGACCAGCCCATGGTCAGGGCAAACGGTATAAAGTGCGAGAGAGGAGCTAAGGCTGGAGGGCTCAGGGCACATGCCCAAGAGCTACAGACAGTAAAGGGATTGGAGCCCTGTTAAATACAGTGAACCCTCTTTTCCACAATTTGTTTCTCTTTCTATCAACCTTGGCAATTGTCCCCACGACAAGAAGGAGCCTAGCTGGGGCCACTTTGCAAATTCATGAGGCAGGGGAGACTCCGAGCTGGGCATATGCATGACTATTACAGGAAGAGGAAAGCATCTGAACTATTTAGCATCTCACAGTTCGAATGGGGCAATTGCTGAGACACTGGTGTGGAAGAGACAAATGGGGTGGGGAAAATTTTCTAATCTTAATAAAATCTTTTTGCTTTTTCCAGTAAGTAAAGGAGTGAGTGATGACGTGTCTGACCCTTCTTTAATATCATCAACTGGAGCGAGAAAGACCTGAAGGAAAATATTTAGAAAAACCGTGTTCATATTATGCCTTGCCTGTGCTGTGCCTTAATAAATTCTCTCATTAGCAATAAGCTAATTCTATGTTAACAATGTTTTCTCAGCAGGCAACAGCAAGTTAATAAGGTACTCAACACTCATTAGAGCTCACATGCTTCAAGAACACGCTTAGAAATATTGCGGGTTTCCTGGCGCCCGGCACACATTTCAATCGGGAATAAATGGGTGTACAGAATACAGTGAAGAGCAAGTTCCTTCAACAAGTTCTGTCTTTTCTTGCCACTGCTCAGTAACAGAGGAAGAAATGAGCAAAGCAATTACTTAGGCTTTACCTGGAAATAGGGGAAGATCATCCATCTAAAATTGGACAGAGTGTACATGTCAGAGGCTAATTCCGACTTTTTAAAATGACTTTTTTGTTACTCCGGGAAGATGTTTTAAGTTTTTGTTGTAAACAAATGTCACTTTTGAGGCAGATGGAAAAGTAACCTAAATTTAGAAATGTAAGTCATTATTAATTGACCTTAGTTATCAGAGCAAGTTTTTTTTTTTTTCAAAGATCTGCTAACTTAAACTCCAAACTGGACACAATTCCTTTCTTTAACTTGCCATTCCTCAGTCAGCTACTGTAACTTATATTTGAGATTGATTTTATTTGTCTTTAACCAAAGCTTGCTAGAAACAGCCTGGACAATCATTTCTCTTTTCACATCCTACTTGCTTTTGGTACTTCTATGGGAAAATGTGGCCTGTGCTTGCAAAACAACACAAGAAACGCCCCTCAAATGTTTTCTGGTATTACTACCTTGATACTGTTACCAGCAACTCTGCCCCTCTGCAACTATCAGTAGAGTTTATTGCTTGTTTTTTTACTTTGATTGACATTAATGGGGTGAAATGTAATGGCTTACAGTCAGTATTCCGGAATCATAAAAATGATTATTTTGGAAGTTCTTTGCAATATTCTACACAGTTCAAAAGCTAACATCTAAAAATGAGTACTGCTTAGAGAAATATAACAATTTACTTTCAATTATAAATTAAATACATGTAAACTCCTTAAATCACTCTTATAATTGGCAACTATAAATCAGTTGCCGGGATCTTTCAAGAATGATATTTAAAGCTGTATAGTATAGAAATGTTTTCTATTGATTAAAAATAGATGTAGATAGAGATTCCATAATAGATGCTTACCCACGTCTTCATTTACTTTACTTTTTCTTTTTCTTATGAAGCAAAAATGTTTTTACAAAATAGGATTGCTATTCCCAGGCTCCCCTAATGAGCCATTATGATCAAAATGACAAACTTAGTAGCTTTAACTTTAATCGCTTTGGTACAATCAATGCTTTCAGTTGGTAAGCAGATTCACTTCTCAATATATTTCACATGTTAAAAAGTTACTTTTGTTTTTAATAAAATAAAAATAATTGTGTTAGTTTCAATAAAATTACTTCCTTTTCTTTCAACCTCTGCTTTCCTTCTTTCATTTGATGTTATGGGCACTTGCAGCATTGCCAACAGTTTACAGTTTCAATGCCCTACTGTGAACATACTTATTTTTAATTTGAAGCAAATTGAAACACATTTTAAGAGTTCAAAGTTCACATCCTCCTTTCAAAAAACTCAGTGCACTTCAGTGTGTCTCAAAATCAGAGCTGATTACCACTGACTTAGCAGTCATTTGTATTCAAATTAGGATTTCTCATCTTTCTTTCTAAAAATTTTCTGTATTCTAGAGATTTTAATAGGAAAAAAATCTTATTTTTATGATTCTTTTTCTAGTAATTAAATAATTTGAGAGCCAAAGGAATACTTTGGCTCAAACATTATTTTAAGAATAAGAAAATTGAGCTCTAGTACATGTAATTTACTATGTGGCAAACAAGAAAAACATAATACTGAATTAAGTGATGATTACCTCATTAACAATATTTCTCTGTTCAGTGTCTGTTAAGCTGTTATTGGGAACCCAGAAAAGCAAGCCTACTGAATAGAATTTTTTAAAAAACAAATTGAGTTTTATATTCTACTCTGAGATCTTCTGGCTATACGGCTACCTGTCCTAACTGAAACAAGGGTATTTAACATTGCTTTTACTATAAATACATTTCATTGACATTTAAGTTATTATCAAGCCACTGAATGGACTAAGAGTTGATATTCCTTTACTTCAAAAGAGAACAGTCCCAGTGATGATGTGCCCAGCAATCATGTGGTTTTTATTTTTATTCCCTTCTTGTCTTTATAATTTTTACTTTGATTTTTTTCAAATGGACACAGAACTGACTTAGCAGTGTGACTTTTTTTGTAATTCATTCATTTAGCCATTCTAAGCCTTTCATTAAGCATCTGATATGTCGTCAAATAGTTCATTCAAATAAATAGGCAGCAGTGCAGGACAGATATTGAAATGAATCCCAGCTGTGTTGTTACTTAGCTGTGTGACCTTGACTTTGACCCCGTTTAACCTCAATTACCTCACCTGAAAATGGGAACAATAATAATGATTCTATAGGATTATTCTGAAGGTGACATGAGACAAACGTAATTAAAGCACATTGCCCTGTGCCTAGTATATTGTAAACTATCAAGAAACAGTAGCTGCTATCAAAGATAAAAGCGAGTTACAAAAGAGCTATAAAATTATATGAATTTAATTGTAGAACTTCCTAGAAAAGAATTCATTATGTAAAAGAAATTTTAGAATGGAAAAAGGAGTCTCAAATGTTAACATGAGTTAAGACAATAGGGACTGTTTGTTTCAATACGGCCAGAGTAATTCTGAAAAGAAGCCAGTGTACCGACACTGATGACATGAAGCCCTTCTTGTCCCACCAGAATTCTGGGCAGCTCTCTGGGACTGAAATACACAACTAAATGAGGTGATAGGTCCCACAGTCAAGTTACCTTTGAATCCTTAGTTGTGAAAAACTTAAGAGTTGGAGCTGCTGGATTTCATAATTCTGTTAATACCTCCCTTTTTTTTTTTTTTTTTTTTTTTTTAGTCATTTGTGCCTTGCTACTTTCCAATCACATACAACTACGTTTATTTTACTCCTCTTAGTGGATGTGCCATGATACAGTATTTCTTTACTAACAAGCTTTACATCTGAAATATTTTTAGGGTATGAATTACCAAGGTAAAGAAGTACTTTCCACTCATTTGCCCTTTAGCATTTAAGTTTTCTTCTTAGCTATACATCAAGTAAGAGCATTTGGTATATCCCAAGCCCCAGACATGGGTACTGAGTTTCTTTCTTTATTTAAAATATTTGCTTCATTTGTTTAAATATCAAATAAATCATTAGTAATTTCTTTAGTGTTCATTACGTGTTTAAACCAAGAAGAAGAAGAAGAAGAAAAAACAGTATGATCCTATTGTGAGGTTTATGTGATAAAGATTAACTGAACTCTTGATTTACCATAAATGGGTGTTGTACAGAAAGTATGATCATCCATTTCCATGGGTAAGTGTTTTGACTGTTTATAAGATTTGCCAAGCTTTCCTCCCATCGCTAAGGGAAGAGTCAAATTCTAATGCAAGAAATAATTTGTTTTCACTTCAACAATTTTACCTTGACTTTTATTTATAGTCATGTGAACGTCTTCCATTCCCTACGTCTCTCCTCAACCAGATTAAAAAAGAAACAGAGGAAGAAAGAAAAAAATCCCTTTCACTGCATACCCACAAAGTAACTCATGTAGTTCATCATCTGTGAAGGACAGAAAAGGGAAATTAACAGGGAAGACTGAAAAGAGAACAGGAGGCATCTGGACGTCTCACAGAAGAACTTTTGGATGTGCTTCTTTTCATGGTCTCAAGACCCAGGTGAAAGTTTCAGCACCTCCTCAAGCAAGTTTCGTGTTGGCAAAATTTAATGTTACAAGTCATGTTTATTATGTCCGTCGATTTTTTTAAGCCTAAACTAAATTAATAGCATCGTGCATGACTTACAATAAACCCTAATGAAACGCTCAGAACTGTTTAAAAAGCTGCAGCAGGTTTTTAAGGAAATTGGTTGTCTGTATTTACTCTTTGAATTAACTGTTAAAGGAAAACAGAATAATAATATATAAAACCCAGGTTTCCTGTAACAACAATAATTATGATAACTAACATCTGTATATGGCTTTACAGTTTGCAAAGTGCTTTCTCATACATTACCTCATTTAGCAGAGTGGAAATGTTTAATGATCCCAGTCCCAAACTGCATTTCATTAATAGTATATATATACTATATTAATAAGCACATTTAGAAGAAACTATCTTCACAAGCACTCTGCAAAGCGTGAACAAAAGGCTGATAAGGAGATGCTGAAATCCAATATCAACCCCATAAATCAAATAAACATCAAATAAAATCTGTCAAACACTTCATAACATTGTGTGTGTGTCATCAAACTCAAGACGAATCCTGCTGTGTCACCTCGAAATGATGAAGAGACCTAAGGTGTGAGAGCATGCTGTTAGAAGTTTCATTAAAGCCTTATTTACTAGTTCAGAACGAATTTACATTGATCTTTTAAACTATTGCTAACCACAAATGCATTAAACCTAAACAGTCTTCATTTACTGAGAAATAAATGTGTCAGCAGAACCATGACTTTTGTCCAATGTTGTTCCGGCATTTAAGGCATTTAATTCACAAAGGCTCAGCGTTAAGCTTTTTATTGCTTGTTGTGCTAAAGCATGTTCGTTTAATTGCAAATATATTTCCTTCCTGCATCATTATCAAAATTGTTATCTTAAGGAAATATTGTTTTTAAATAATCTGCTGGAAAACCAGTGTGGTACGTGGGCTTATTCAGAATAATTGTTTCCTGCTACAGATGGGTTAGCAATTAAGTGGTAACATTGCTTAAACAATTTTAAAAGGTGAGGATAAAAGGAATCGGATTGTGCTGATCCAAGTTATAAGAAGCTTTGGCATTTTTGTGGAGTCAACAGGCACTCATGGTTGATTGAATCAATACCTCACTGTTTACATTTTTAAAGAACTTTGTTATTGGTTCCAGGGCCTAATCTAATAAATAAGTAATTGCAATATATTGTATAATTTTGTAAGATGTAAATTATGTCAAAAGTCACCTTAGTCTTTCTGTCTTTGAAATGGAGACAAATGTCTTGGATCTGACTTTGGCCTTGACATTTTCCTATATTAACTTAGGAAAAAGATTTGAATTCAGGCTTTAGATGTGAATAGTGCCAGTAACACTATTATGGGGACATCCATACTAAAGACAGAAAATTAGGAAACACTATTTTAAATAAGAATAGAAAAGGCAACATCTGACTTCAGATATTCCAGGAATTACATGCATTTTTTACATTGTTTTTCAGTAGCTAAATGCAACAGACACGATGTTTTCATTTCAGTGGGCGAAAAATTATTGACGGTACTCCCAATTCTTCATCACCTAAACCCACACTAAATAAGTTGCATCATGTTATCCATTACATGGGACTTTAAAAAATGCTCACTAAAAGATTAATCCTCCAGCTTAATTCTAGTTAAATTCAAGAAAAGAATGACTCATTACTGAGGGGATGAGCATAAAGGCACTTTTACAAGTGTTCATTATTCCTGGAGCCAGTTATATTGAAAACTAGAAAGTAAACCACAATAAGCCAAGCTTCCAATGAGAAGCAACCAAGGCAACCCACATTTCAGTGTCGCTGTCCAGTTAAAAAAAAATCCCAGAAATTGACTAAATATTGTTCTATTTCAAAAAGAAGTGAGGACTCCTTTTTGTCTCTATTACGACATGGAATTATGTCTCAGTTTGTTTCAGGGAAGAAATAATTTAAAAATGAATGGCAGTGCGAGACTCAAAATGGGTGGGTGCACCCCTGCAGGAGGCCACTGAGTAATTAGTCACATCCTGCATAGCTGGGCTGAGTGACACGGACAACAAAAGGTGATAAGTGAGAGGCAGAGACAGGTAACAACTCCCTGCTTTCATTCACCAGTCTGTGCTCTCAGGGAAACGCCCTCTCCACCATGGGGATTGGGGCGCTGGCAAAGGGAAGTGTGGCATTCTGAAAGTACAGATGGCATCCACCCAAAACTTCAATGATACATCTAAAACCTGGACTACTATGCAGCCAGGAGAGCGTCCGACTTGCCTAGGGCATTTTCTGTTCTTTCCCTGCAGAGCTAATGGGGCTGGGGGTCCAGCAATGGGATGGAAATGGATAGCAGCCATTTAAATAGGTACAAGAAAGGGGTGTCCGTGTTAGGAAGTCGGCTGCATCTCTGAACCCTTCCTCTCAAAGAATTATGGTGTTACCTTGACACGACATGGACATCCTCCCAAGGCTTTGCACGCATGAATCTTTTAACACGTTCTTCTTTTGCCGCAACCTTTTCGCGTTGTCACCCTCCTCCTCTCACAGGTCCCTCATCGTTGCAATTCTGGAGCACTCGTGTGCCCTTCCAGCGGCTTCGGGGCTCCTCTCTCTTCCCTTACCTTCACACACCTCCCACCACTTTCTTTTTGAGCAAACACTACCTGTGGTTTTCTAGTAGTTTCCACCATCCATTTAGGTACTCCAAAGTGTTGGGTTATTGTTTTAAATGCCGCCTTGAAATCAAGACCAAATTCCTTTCTGACGTCAAAGCTCAACTTTATTATTGGCCACAGTGACCTAATGTTCAGCAATCTTCTGCCCTCCATCAGAGGAAATGGCATGTGCTAAATGGTGTGGCAGGGCAGTAGTAACCCTTTGCTGCTCCAGAACTGCAGAGATGCTCAGCGGGGTTAACCTTCTTTGGTCTGGTCTTACCTTAGCTTTTATAAGACACCAAGTGCAGTCATCTCTCAGTATCCATATGGGATTTGTTCTTGGACCCTGAGGATTATCTGCAAATCCTCGAGTTCCTTCTATAAAATGGCACAGTATTTGCATATAAGCTACACACATCTTCACATCTTCTATGTAGTCAAGTGTTACTTAACAACAGGGATGCTTCTAAGAAATTGATCGTTAGGTGGTTTTGTCATTGGAGGAACCTCACGGTGTACTTACGCATACCTAGATGGTAAAGCCTACCACATAACTAGGCTGGATGGTACAGCCTATTGCTCCTAAGAGACAAACCCGTGCAGCATGCTACTGTACTGAATGCTGTAGGTAACTGTAGCAAAATGCTAAGTATCTGGGTATCTAAGCATATCTAAACATAGATTAAGAACAGAAAAAGCAAGGTATCATAATCTTATGGGACCACCTGTATGCAGTCAGTTGTTGACCAAAAAGTCATTATGGGGTACATGACTCTAAATCATCTCTAGATTACTTATAATACCTAATATGATGTAAATGTTATGTAAATATTTGTTATATTATATATTTAAATTTTGTATTTTTTTTACTATTTTTTTTCTGACTATTTTTGATCCTCAGTTGATTGAATCCACAGACACAGAACACACAGATGTGAAGAGCTGACTGTATATGCATTTTTATGTTTGCATTCCCTAAAAATTCAGATACATTGCTTCTTTACATCACCTTCTATCTAATTCTTAAGAAAATCCATGTTCAATGAAAATGTAGGGTCCCCTGGAGATTACAGAAGGCAGAAAAATATCAGTACTTTCAAAGATGCGGTAAAGTTTAATTAGAAAACCTGAAACATCGTACGCATTCTTTTTACAGAAGGCAACATTGGCCGGGCGCAGTGGCTCATGCCTGCAATTCTAGTACTTTTGGGAGGTTGAGGGAGGCAGATCACAAAGTCAGGAGATTGAGACCATTCTGTCCAACATGGTGAAACCCTGTCTCTACTAAAAATACAAAAATTAGCTGGGCGTGTTGTTGCATGCCTGTAGTCCCAGCTACTTGGGAGGCTGAGGCAGGAGAATCTCTTGAACCTGGGAGGCGGAGGTTGCAGAGAGCTGAGATGCACCACCAAACTCCAGCCTGGTGACAGAGCGAAACNACTAAAAATTTAAAAAATTAAAAAAAATTAGCTGGGTGTGGTGGTGCACATCTGTAGTCCCACCTACTAAGGAGGCTGAGGCAGGAGAATCTCTTGAACCTGGGAGGCGGAGGTTGCAGAGAGCTGAGATGCACCACCAAACTCCAGCCTGGTGACAGAGCGAAACTCCATCTCAAAAAAATAAAAGGCAGCATTGATTTTGATGTTCAAGCTCAAGTTCCTGTCTTGTTAGCAACACAAAAGTCTTGGACTTGTAACTGCAGAACAAATCAGACTGGTAAATGTGCTGTACTTAGCATGAGCAGTCTTGTTTATTTTCTTCAGTTGACTTGATAGCCACACTTAAAATTCTTATGGCCTGACAACAGCAACCACATTCCCAGAGAATGACTGAGCAGTCAGTGAACTCCAGAGACTCAACATGTGCTTTCCAGGGTTCAGAATCCTAGCCTACTTATCTTGAATACGTTACCCATGCAACCCCTCAGGGCACCTTCCAGTCCCTCACCAACAAACTTTTTTATAAATAAATATTTGATGAACCAAAAAAATACAGTCTTAGTCATAAAGGGTTCTAATGTTCTAATTTCTCAATGTGCCTTTGTATATGTTCTCTTAATTATTCCAACCATCTCCCAATCCAATGGCTATACCTAATTACTACCTTTGATAGATGAGAAAACAGGGTTGGCTTCTTTGCAGATCTGGCAACGGATAGAAACCTTGAGCATCCATACAGGACATTGAATGCTAACTTCACTCGAGCTTTGCAAATCAAGGGCTAAAGGGTCGTGAACCAACCCAACTGTTCATAAACAGTGCCCTTGTCCTAAAGATTATGCAGTGTGGTTTAAGCACAAGAAACTACTACCAGCAGCATCTTCAAATATTTACAAGCCTCTAATGTATGTATGTATTTCGGTTTTGGTCAGTTTGTCTAATTAGTGGAAGCTTGGTTTTTATAAATTCAGGATACCTTCAATGTATGGGCTTTTCATTCACATCAAGAATTAGATACAGTCCCAGCTACTTGAGGGTTGGGGCAGGAGAATAGCCTGAACCCAAGAGTGTGAGACTGCAGTGAGTTATGATCATGCCACTGTTTGACAAAGTGAGACTCCAACTCTCTTAAGCACATATATGTTGTGGAATACTCTGCAGCCATAAAAAGGATGAGTTCATGTCCTCTGCAGGGACATGGATGAACTGAAAACCATCATTCTCAGCAAACTAATGCAGGAACAGAAAACCAAATTCAGCATGTTCTCACTCGTAAGTGGGGGTTGAACAATGAGAATACATGGACACAGAAAGGGGAGCATCACACACCAGAATTTGTCAGGGGGTCAGGGGCTGGGGAGGGATAGTATTAGAATAAATTCCTAATGTAGATGATGGGTTAAAAGGTGCAGAAAACCACCATGGCGAGTGTATACCGATGTAACAAACCTGCACATTCTGCACAAGTATCCCAGAACTTAAAGTGTAATTAAATATGTGTATATATGTAGAACTATAGACATTTTTCAGCTATAACTTTATCCAGCCTCTTTATATAGTATGAATTATAATAATTATATTAACCATTTCAATAATACTGAGCAATAAGTGGAACAGATTCCACTAGGAAAAAACTAAAGAAGATGACCAAGATCATACATTATAACGGCATCATTTCAGGAGCTTATGTAAGGAATAAGCCATTCACTAATACATATAAACCATATTTATACATTAAATAATTCTCATCTTCAATGCATTGTTCTACTTTTCCTTTCAACATTTTATTTTCTCCTGATCCTCCTTTACTCCTCAGCGGGACTCACTGGAAAAGGCATGTTCTTTGCTAAAACGAGGTCAATAATATTGCCATTTTCAACTGTGCTATCATTTTCACAGGTCCAAGTTGAAATGAAATCAATTATGAGAACGAATAGCATAGTTTTATCACTAACGAATGGATTTAGCGTTGTTTTCCATATTCCTACCACTTAAAATGGAAGAAATAGAGCAAATGTGGTATATGGAAAGCTCAAATAGTCCATGCTAATGGTGGAAATGCTTAAGCATCATCCGCATACAGCTAACATAAACCAAAGTGGTTTATTACCACGGTTTTGTGATTTATGACTCACATTACAATTTTATTTTGAAATGGTTACATGAAATATTAATGTGTGGTGAACGAACACACAACAAGGAGTAGAGATCATGTTTTATCAGATGTATGGGTGCTCAGTGATTTCTTCCTCTTAAGACACTGAGCTCCAATCTCAGTATCCTATTTGCTCTCTTATTGTAATCAGCCCCTCCTAATCAAACCTTCCAAGGTGAAGCAGCTCTACTTTTGCTCCTAGATTATAGGTTACGTACCGTTAATTTTTAAAAGGATGGAGTAGTTTATAACAAATGTGAATAATTTATAGCAAATGTTCTCAGCATTGATTAGTGTTCTTCTGCAAAGGAACGTCTTCTTGATATGTATCATTTCTCTAATGCCTTATGAAAAGTCAGAAAACCTGTTACTGCACTGCTTAATGGACAAATCAAGTTTAATTTTAATCATATATAAGATGAGAGATATGTCCCTATGTTTTCCGTTTGGAATTTGCCAGGCATTAACACTAAGCATTAGCTCAAAGCAATCTAAAGAGAAGTTAACTATAGGAGAGTTGCCTCTCCCTTGAAATTTACATTTTCTCCAGTTTCTACAAACTCTTGGATCTATGGTTTCTGTAGCTGTTTACTGTCCTGCCTCCAAGGTCATTCCACACCCTACTTTGCAAAGCTACAATCCGGGGCCTTGTTTAAGTAACAGATCCCATAACAACAACTTTACTGCACAGTAAATTGATTTACGCTGCGTTCCATACTTCATTTTAATTTGATCAACTATATCTGATGCATAAAAAACTGAATATCTTTTTGAATCATTATGAAAGTTATGTTTGACTTCTACTGTATTGAAGTCCCCAACCATCATTTTATTCTACTGCTATGTATTTTTAAATGTCAGTTGGTGTAAATAAAAACAACATAAAATAATAGCTAAGGCAGGGCATGGTGGCTCACACCTGTAATCCCTGCACTTTGGGAGGCCAAGGCAGGCAGATCACCCAAGGTCGGGAGTTTGAGACCAGCCTGAACAATATGGTGAAACCCTGTCTCTACTGAAAACACAAAAATTAGCAGGGTGTGGTGGCGGGTGCCTATAATCCCAGCTACTCGGGAGGCAGAGGCAGAGAATTTCTTGAACCTGGGAGGCAGAGGTTGCAGTGAGCCGAGGTCATGCCACTGTACTCCAGCCGGGGCAATAGAGCAAGACTCCATCTCAAAAATAATAATAAAAATAACAATAGCTAATACTGCACTTTCTATGTGTACGATGTTCACTGTCTAAGAGCTTTGCATATATTAACTCACTCCATTCTCTCAATAGCCCAGAAAATAAGTACTATTCTAATGTTTATCATACCAAAAAGAAACTGAGGCACAGAATTGGTAAGCAACTTGCCCTGGTAACACCACCAGTAGCTGCAGAGCTAGAATGAAGAACTGAGCTGGTTCACCTTCAGAGTCCATCCACTAACCACCATACTATTATTTCCATTGTCCTCTTTCTGGAAACATTTGGTTGCAAAGTTCTTTGTTAAAAAAAAAAAATGAGAAAAATCTTCTGATTTGGGATTGCAGGATACAAATCTAACTTTACAAAGGTCCAGTGTTAAGAATAGACATGTCCTTAAATGTCTACGGTCATCCAAATGGCAAAATGGCCCCTTCCATTCCCTGGAAGGGCTCCCTGAAGCAAATCCTCCTCCAAAACCCTCCCAGGATAGTAAAATGCAAAGCAAAGGCCACTTTGGTCAAGGAGAGCTTGCACAGAAATCCAAGCTAAACCACTTCCTACCTGAATAATCTTGGGACTGTTATTGAACCTCTCTGAGCCAAGATTTTTATTTCCAAACTGAGATAATAACACCCACCAGTAGTACAGTTGTAATGATTAGAGATAATGTTTGTAAAGTGTTTGGCATCGAGTAGGCATTCACTATGATATATAATAGCTGTTATCATTGTTTTTGTTCTATCATTGTTATTCTTTCTGCAAGCCTATCCTCGGAATGAGTCACTGCATGAATGCAGGGAACGCAGCCCTTGGTAACGTTAACCGTAAAGATCTTTAGTTAATTCCACTTCCACTTTCTAGGACCGCTCAACTTTTCTCAGAATCTATTGAGTTAAATCCAGATGCATTCTTAACCTCAAACAGCCAATGAAGAAATCCAGACAAGAGACACAGAAAATACAGGGGAGGGTATGATGATTCCACATAAATGTCACTGCTAAGGAAAAGTCCTTAGAGAGAAAACGCCTCACTCTTCACCTGTGTGGTTTGATTATAAATACATGACCTCCAGGATTCCTTGTCTATTAATGATGAGTCTGTTCTTACTTGGGTATGGGCTTCATTTAAGAAATAGGACAAAAAGCAGGTAGGAAAGAAAACCAGAATCCCTATGATTTGGGAAAAGAAGATAAAGGGAAACAGGAGAGAGAAAGAAAGAAAGAAGAGAGAGGGAGAAAAATGTCTTCCAGAGAGAAAGCAAATCGATAGTAGACACTCTGTGGGGAATAATTGTGGTAGAAATAGAATGGAAACTGAGCCAGGGTCATTTATTGTTTCGTGTATTCAGTTATAGGAAAGAGCAAGAATAACAAAGAAATCTGTCCACAGGCATGGGACTCCCCCACAACAGAACAGGCCAATTCCAGTGCTATGGGATTTTTTTTTTCCTATTTTTAATTTTTAAATGAAATAGCACATGACATTCTAACAGCTGCTTAGGTTTGTAGCTTAGTTGTCACAGGACGAGGGGAAGGGGTGTAATTGCTCCTCACAACATCATTGGAAGTGGATGAAAATGCAGCCCTTCTCTTCCTGAAAGCATCATTCTCGAACATGTGATTCTTAAACTTGCCTCCCTCTCCTAAGATGTACTCAGGAGGTGAGAATTGTCCCTGCTTACAGCAATTATCAAAATGCTGCTTTATTTTTTTCTTTATATCTATAGTGAGTATTTATACCTTTCTTTTTACCCTCCTTTGTCACAGGGATCATGACCACTTTTTTATTTTTATTTTTTGGGTCAGAATATCACTCCGTTGCCTAGGCTGGAGTGCAGTGGCATGATATTAGCTCACTGCAACCTCTGCCTCCTGGGTTCAGGTGATTCTCCTGCTTCAGCCTCTCTAGTAGCTAGGATTACAGGCGTGCATCACCACACCCAGCTAATTTTCATATTTTTAGTAGATATGGGGTTTTGCCATGTTGGCCAGGCTGGTCTCGAACTCCTGACCTTTTTATGATCTGCCCGCCTCGGCTTCCCAAAGCACTGAGATTACAGGAGTGAGCCACTGGGCCTGGCTCATGACCACTTTTTAAAAACTTTATTGCCTCTTTTCTCTCATCTTTCTGTTCCAATTTTAATCTTCACCTGAGAGCAGCTCAGAACATAATCCCTATTACAGGACTTCAGTCTAGCATCCTGCATGTCTTCTTTCAAGGACCCAATTGTCTGGTTGAAATTAGTAAATGCCATAGGAATGAGGTCTATATCAATCACTACTAATGTATGCTCTATATTAAAATTTCCTAAAAGCCAAAAAGGACTATTTTTAGGGGCTAACACACAAATTAGAAGGCAAGCTTTTTTAAATACAACCGCTCATGTATACGAAACATAATCATTCTCAAATACTATGTTTCACATTTTCTGGTTCTAGTGTTGTTGACAAACAAATTTTTAAGTAAACCAGTTCATTTATGGCTTATCCACACACATTAAAAAGCAGAATTTGGCAAATGCAAACAAGCTATTTGGGCTTATCAAAGCTATGTTTTGTCGACTGCTTTACGGTTATTAAAAAAAGAAATTCTCTTTGTAGCAATTGTGAATGGAAGTTCATTCATGATTTGGCTCTCTGCTCCTCTATTGTTGGTAGAAAAGGTGGTGTATATACACCATGGAATATTATGCAGCCATAAAAAGGAATGAGATCATGTCCCATGGAACTGAAAGCCATCATCCTTAGCAAACTAACACAGGAACAGAAAACCAAACGCCACATGTTCTCACTCATAAGTGGGAACTGAGCAATGAGAACACAGGGAGGGGAACAATACACACTGTGGCGCCTGCTGGGGGATTCAGGGGAGGGAAAGCATCAGAACAAATAGCTAATGCATGCTGGGCTTAATACTAGGTGATAGGTTGATACGTGCAGCAAACCACCATGGCACAGGTTTACCTATGTAACAAATCTGCACATTTTGCACTTGTATCCCAGAACCTAAAATAAAATAAAGTTAAAAATAAAAGAAATTGACTTTTGTAGAAGAAAAGAGTTCCCAGGTTATTTGAAATATCATGCATTCCAGACTCTGAACTGAGTTATAAGTTCCAGTTTCAACCAAATTTTTTTTACCTAAACAGTAATCTCAAAAAAAAAAAGAAAAAGGTAAGATGTGTATGCCATAACTCAGATCATTTTCACAAGAAGAAAACAAGACCTAAAACAAAAACAAAAATGAATCGGGCCCTATACTTATACAAAGATAAAGAAAGATCATCCTCACTTTCAATTTACTTTGTATATTCTTTGAGAGGTAACCGTGCCTTATCTCCCCCCAAAAATTCCTCTTAAAAGGAAATTTCCAAAGATGCTTTCTTCTGTGAATAAAGCAACATGCTCATTTGTTCACTGGTTTTCTCAATATGCAATTTTAGAAGGCCTACTATGTACCAGGAATTGTGTCACAGCCAAGAGGATCCAGCAATGAACAGGAGATTGCCCTTGATTCATGAGGTTTACAAGTTAGTAGGGACAAAGAACATTTTTAAATATAATTTTTGGTATATTTAAGTTTTCTACATTCTTGCATACGTGATATATTTCATATTTTGAAGAATATGCAGAAAATAAGCTTCTAAATAAAGAGACTTTCTTAAGCACTGCAATAGTGAGAATTTAGGAGAACAGAAGATCGGAGGGCTACAGGGGCTAAACTACACAATGAGTCCATGGAAATAAGTTAACAGGAGAAGGGGGTAAGTATGCACCTGATTTGTCTAGGTGACCAGCAAGCACTTACCAATAGTCTTTTCAAAACAACAGCTCCTTATCTTGTCAAATCTCAAGAAGTGATATTTATGGTTAAAAACCTCAGACCCAACAGAAAATCCATGGAGGAGATGGTTTTGGAAAGGCAGAATTTTCAGAGATGATATCCTTTTATAAACAAGCAGATACTTTCCCCAAATAGAATTCAATGCCTCAGTCTACCTCCTGCTGAAACCACTAACACTATCACCAAAGTTTGAATATATGGGAAAATTTAGGGATCGCTTTCAAAATATGTCCCAGCATAAAGGCAATTAAAAAATGTAAAGTGCCAAAGATGCAAGAGAAACATAAATGAATAAAATATCTGGCACTAAAGTTTTCAAAAGCTTGGGATTCTGATTAAAAATAAAATAAAATCAGACAAGAAGTGTTAGTAGGTCAGTCAATCAAGTTTCAAGAAGACAGAAAGACAAAATCAATATCTCTGGCATCTGATACTACTACTGGAGGAGAAAAAAAAAGCAGATGGAGTTTTGTTTATGGCTTTTTTAAAAAATCCCATTACTTGGACAAGAGTCATAGCAGAAAATCACTGTTTATTTCCATTCTGTGAACTGTAAATATCAGAGCCAACACCCAGAAAAATTCACCATTGGCCAGTTGGTTTTGCCTGCCCAATTGGAGAAGGTAAGGGGCCTGCTATGGATGACACTTCTTCTGACATAAGTTGTTTCTTGCTTTTTCTCTCTCTCTACTTACTGTATGTCTTTAAATCCCTTATATCGCTCCTTTCTCACTACTATTCAATTAGCCTTCAAATGAGTGAGGGGCACCTATGCACCAAGATTGCCACTGTACCGAGTATCATCACAAGAGTTCACAACCAGCTGCTTAAAAGTATTTGGCATCATTATGTGCAGAAAAAATACTTTTCTAATGGTTGCCTGGAAGATTTATATCACTAAAATGTAATTAAAAAGTAGATTTAGAAATATACTCAGCAACCAGAAAGATTAAATATTAATGTGAAGTGTAATTAATAAATTATACATCTCTTGATTACTAATGGCTTATTGACTGTAAAAGCATAACATTATGGAATATTAGGGCAAACAAAGGCTTTTGGGGAATATTGTTCAGCTTCAAGGATGCTGCTGCTGCTCTTGAATTTCCAGAAGAAATCCTAATTTTTGCAGAGGAAATAATAATTTCCCTAATTATTTCTATTATCATTCTTCACTCATTCTATATGTCACTGAGTCTGTCACTCTTTACAAAATGAAAACTTTGTAGTTTCCTGAATCATTTTTTATTGCACTAAGGCAATTTCTCTTGCATGTTCCATTGGCTAAGCAGTTGAAATTAAGTTTCAAACTTAAAAGCAATTCTGACATCTTATAGAAAAATAAGGTGTTTAATACCATTGGCAGTGACACCAGTACAAAGAAATATCTGGAGTGAGAACGGTGTGTGATGGATAATGCTTACACAGCAATGTAGTTGCAGTCTGTAGAGTAAGATAAAACCATGAACAAAAAGAGGGGGCTTTCCAGACATTAATAAAAATATGCAAACTACAATCACTTCATACTCTTTTGAAAAATTTTCAGGCCAAGTGCAGGGGCTCATGCCTGTAATTTCAACACTAGCAGACCGAGGCAGGGGGATCACTTGAATCTAGGAGTCCAAGTCCAGCCTGGGCAATATAGTGCAAACTTGTCTCTACAAATTTAAAAAAAGAAATAGCCTGGCATGGGGTCGCATTCCTGTAGTCCCAGCTACTTAGGAGACTGAGGTGGGAAGACTACTTGAACCCAGGAGGTGAAGGCTGCAGTGAACCATGATCATGCCACTGTAGTGAGAGTGAATCACAAGTGAGCAAGACCCTGCTTCAAAAAAAAAAAAAAATCAAGACATTCATCAGAATCTTAGAATGTGAGAGTTATAGAAAGTGCCTTGGGAGTTATGTAGCCTACCAGCTTCATTTTATATAAGAATTTGGAATTCTCTTATCTAAGGCAGTAGCATGACTTAAGATTTCAAGGATAGTCAATGGCAGAATGGGAGCAATAGCTCAGGTCTCCCCACACTGATAGCAACAGGAGGTCAACAAATTCTTAGACAGACAGGGACAGGTCCCTGGTGAAACTCCACCTTCAAGCCAAGGACAGTGTGAAACTTGAACAACAAACTACCAGTTCGGGATAGATTCCACAGACTGGATTGAGAACTTTCATTCCCATTGGGTGCAATCAGCCCCCAATTGGTCCTGGGTCAAGGTCCTGGGCCAAGCCTTCACTTCAGCCCCCAATTTGTCCCAGGCCAGGCTTTCACTTCAGCTCCCTATTGGTTCTTTACACTATCACACCTCTTTCTGAATGGCATTTTTTCCAAGCCTATCCATAAGCCAATCAGCACATGGTTCTCCATTCCAAGCCCATAAAAACCCCAAACTCAGCCTCATAGCTGGCAATCCCATTCCAGTTCCCTTCACACTGCTGAGAGCTTTCTTTCTGTCACTCAATAAAATTCTACTCTGCCTTACTCACTCCCCAGTGTCCACACACCTCATTCCTCTTGGCCGTGAGACAAGAACTTGGAACTCACTGAACTGTGGGAGTGAAAGAGCTATAATACTCCCTCCTGCTTGCTGAACTACGGGAGTGAAGAAGCCACATCACCATCAATCCAAAGTTTTTTCCTTTGTTTCATGTGATAATTGAGGAACTATAATGGTCAGATTTGTTATAGATCTAAAGCTGCAGGTCTTCTGATTTTTGTGTTTTTCTAAGACATTTCATTATAACAGTAGCAAGCTATGTGCAAACCATGAGAACCAAACTTCAAATAGTAACCATTAGGACTAACAAATTAGGACCAACTGGTTTAGGACGTTGGCCCGGGACCAAGCAAGGACCAAGTGCACTCATCAGGAATGGAAGTTCTCACGCTGGTCCATGGACTCTATCCAAAACTGGTAGTTTGATGTTCAGGCTTCAACCATCCCATAGTTAAGATTTTCTCCCAACTCCCACTATCTCTTTGTCTAAGACAATTTATGCTTTAGTCCAAACCATCTTCCAATGGAGAAAAATTAGCAGAGCAAGATAGGACCATGGGCCTAAAAATTCAGTCTCTATTTCCTTCTGAAATTAGACAACAGCTTATTCCATTCCCCAGCTCTGCAAAGCAGAACAAATAACTCATTTCAGCATTTACAGCAATAAAAGATGGACTTTGGCAGGGATAATATCTTGGAAACCTTGGCCAATAAGTTTTGCTCAGAAAATTTTCCAGAGCTAAACCAGTGAGGGGACCCCAAAAAACTCATCTGATTTTTAAAGTGGAGTGTTTCCTGGGTCATAGTTCAAGGTGAAGGAAGTCTTACCTCTCATCCTTCAGAAAGCCCATGAGCAACCAAACCTTGACTCTCATCTTAGCTTCAATATTTTCTTCTTCAGGTAGGCACACTCCACCTGCACACTTTCTTCATAGCATGCATCATAATTATACTTTTTGTCTATGTATCTAACCATCTATTGCATCTGTTTTAGCTACATTTTTGTCTATCAGCTTATTTTGTCTCTTTGTCTGTTTAATGTTATTTACTGCTATTTTTTAGAGTAGACTTTAAGCTCAATGAAAGGAAAAATCTGTACTCCTTTAACACCCAAGTCAAGCACCTCACTGGAAGCCTGGATGCTTCATAAGTATCTGTTGGGTAGTAATGGCATCCACAAGGACAGAACACTCCTGAAAAACCTCCAAGGTTGTTCTATCCCTGCTTGGTGTTGGCATTCTAGGTCAGTGCTTCTATTTCAATGGTGCAGTCTCTCCTAGTATTCCCTGTGCAGCCAAAAATGGGAGCAAGAAGGAGGAAATCTTCCCTCACTAGGAAGATGGCCACCATCCACATGGAAAACCCTCTGAGGACAAGAATGGGACAGTATGCTCCACTTCACCTCAAAGTCAATGTGGATTGAGTTGCACAGAACCTCACACAAGAGGAAAACCAAAGCGACTTCTAGAATGAAGAGATGGTCTTACCCCAGAGACAAGGAGGAAAGGACAACTAAACTATAGCTCTGAACAAGAAGTAAAATAAAAGGGGGGAAAATAAGTAGTCAAGACATTCTCAAGTTATCTTAAATACAAGATTCTAGTAACTTCATTAACAAATACATTTTTTTAAATTTAAGAGATACATCATTCTTTTTTCACATGAATTTAGTTCACAAGCCATAAATTCTAGTTTATAGAAACTTCCTTGGCTACTTATAAAAGATATCACTTATACGTCCTTATATATGTCACTCTATAGGAGTCCTTGGCTGAATTTTTTAAATTTCAATGTAAGCCCAAAGATGTCAGATTGGTTACTAAAGAAAAGACTTTAATATTTTGACATCAAGACATCATCTCTCTTCCTGAACAGAGTTTACGTCTCAGTTCACTCTACTTTCTCTAAATTGTCATTTTGTTGCTTCTTTTCTTTGACCTTCAATTCAGTAGCTGACAATAACAAATCCACCTGGAAACTATATGAACAAATTAACATGGGCTCCAAGTCTCCAAAATACAAGCTCATTTGCTCAACTCTAATAGAAATGATATCATTGGAAATCACTTCTCTAATTATAAATAATAACATAATCACTAAATCCTTATGATACTATAATTCGGCAGGCAAACGATGTTCGATGTCACCAGCCACACTACCTATTTAACAAGGAAATGCTTTAAACTGCTTAACAAATTATCTGTGGCTTAGAAATTTCATAAAATTTCTCATTTCATAAACAAGAAAATTAAGGCCTTGGGGGTTGAATCATTATCAAGTAATCAGTGGGTTCGCTGCCCAATGTGTGTACTGGCCAATATTATGGCACCAGCCTTTAAGAAAAGAAAAGCTTTATTTTGAATCCATCTCCTTGAGCTGAGATTTGGGTAGGGTTTTATAAGAATATGGTGACAGGCAAGTTCAATCTGATTGGATCCTGGATCCTGTCATGTGGTGTCTCTTTTTAATTCAGTCCCTGCTCCTCAGTCAGAATATTTAGGTTCCCCCTGCAATTAAGGACTTGGTTCATCTGGGCATGCTCAGGCTATGGCTTTCAACCTGGGAGTCCATGGCAACTGAAAAAAAAGACTCACAACTTCTTTAAGTTGAGTCGGATTGGTCTAGTGTGGTTATAAAATGGCTTAAGGTCCCACAGTCATTTAAAGCAATACATTACCTAACTGATATTCATTTTGATGCCATTATTTTATTTTATGAAATTAGTCATCCTGGCAGATGTGTACCTGATTACCATCTTGACAACTACTTTGCCTATTTTATTAACAGCTGCATTTAACCCATGTGGCAGGATAACTAATTTCTATTGTTTTTATATTTTTGCCTCCTCCTTCTAAGACAGCAGTAGAGTTCTGTGTTAAATCTTGCTTCAGAGGGGCTTGTTTAAAATAGTTGTGAAGAAAGTAAAATACATAGAAAAACACTTGTTATAAAAGAAAAAAGATGTCTATTCTGAATAAATTATGCATACATAAAAGGCTGAGCAAAAACATGAAAAGTTGTGTATCAATTTTAAAAATTTCTACCAGTATATTACTTACTCAAACAAAAATTAAAATATAATATAATTAAGTACATATTCTAAGACAACAAATGGAAGTTAACAGTTAATTCTGGAAAAAGATTCCAGATACTTTGACCAGTCATCCCTAAAAGTATAAAATTCGTCATGTGGCATTTTATCAGACTTGCTGTGGTTATTTGATGAGACTCACTTTTGCAGTTTCTGTTGGTAACACAAACATTTTGGGCCTTAATATGTGTATCCACAATCCTTTATGACAATGTCAAGATTCAAACATTTCTGGAAACCGAAATTTTTGTGCTGATTCACCTGGGAACAAAACCCGTCCTGAAGTGACATATAGCTATTAACAGTCCTTATCTCACTAATGGGAACGCTGATGCTGACTACAGAAATAGTAACAATTTTGACTGTGGAGTGATGGGGTGAACCTGGCCAGGGCCGTTACAGCACATGTGATGCGGATATCACATTACCTTCCAAAATCGGAAAACCTCCGAATTTCAAACCTCGTCTGGCTTAAGCGTTCATGAGATGGATTGTGGGCCTGCATTTTGTCTTTTTTCACCGTGGAATGTTGTCATCCTCTAAGGAACAACAGCTTCCAAATCCCTTTGCTGTGCTCACAAGTCACATATCATCCAAATTTGAGCAGTTCTTGGTGTTAATCATCTGACAACTTCCTAGCAAATGAGTCAAGGAAAACCATCATTGGCACTTGTGGGTGGCTTGTTAGAAATTCACAGAGATATACTCGGGACCGTCAGCTACAGAAGTGGTAACAAGCAAAATCTAACATACACTATTTTAAATATTCATCTGCCTAATATATTCTGGAAGCTCTCAAGAATGTATGACACTAATATCTCTAAAATGTTTCCAGTTTTAAAATAAATAACAATAAGTGTCTGTGATTCAGTTTGAAAGACAATTATTTCCCAGTAACTTAAGCACTAAAAATATAGAATAAGCTAGTATTTTACATGTATGCAGAGGTGTTCTGGACATGAAGAAATAGGAAGAACAACTAAGCTTGGAATATTTCAACTTTAAAATAATTTTTAATATTGGGAAAAGGGGGTCATTAAATGTTCAAATCCATGTGGACTCACGCATGCTTGTTACACACAAGCAAATTGGTATCAAATTGACTTTTTCTTGAAATAAGCAGTATTTCCTATCATTTCATAACCAAATTTTAGTCTATGTCTTCCTGCCTATATTCATCACATTTACAAAATGAATAGGCAGCACAAATAGACTGAACCCTGGATGAGTAAAATGCTCCCTGGATAAGTCATATTCTGGGTAACATATTAACCCTTTGGAGTCTGCTCAGGGGCCATTTAGCATATTTAAATCATGAATAAGAAAATCAACATCAATTAATTTTGTCCCTGTGCCCGTGGGATACGTGGCACTGTCCTGTTGGACTCTTGTGGAAACAGTCATTAACTGTCCCTGTTCTCAAAGGCCACTTTCCAAACAGACAACAATACCCATCTGGTTCTTTCCCTAAACCTCAAAAAACCAACAACAAAAAAAAATATAACTTTAACAAATTAAGAGACTTTGTTTTTGAATGAATACTGTACATCAGCTGGCTTAAATCTGTGTCTTTGAGGCGGTAGAGGAAGGACTGGGGAAATAAAGGTACGAGGCAGAGAACTGATGAAAAGAAGAAGGAAAGTAGCAAAGTCCAGAGGGAAGGCTCTGCTTCCTTGTGCTGGGCGTCCACGGAGTCTCCCCTCCCCCAGGACACACAGTTCATCCTTTCTTTCTCTCATTCATTCACCTCTATATCCCCAGAGTTTATTCTGTGCCAAACATTGTCCTGGGTTCTGGGGACTAAAGAGGGAATAAAGAGGAAATAAAGTAGCCCTTGTCCCCAAATATACAGTGGGGACAGTGGTAGTCCCTGCCTCTTTGGGTTATTGTGAAGATTAAATGAGCCATCAGAATAAGGCCCAGAGCGTATCTTACACAGCACAAATGCCCTAATGTATACATGTATATAATATATATACCAATATATTATATATAATATATATAGTTGTTGTTGTTGTTTGTTTGTTTGGAGACAGAATCTCACTCTGTTACCGAGGCTAGGGTGTAGTGGTGCAATCTTGACTCACTGTAATCTCTGCCTCCTGGGTTCAAGGGATTCTCTTGCCCTAGCCTCCTGAGTAGCTGGGACTACAGGCACCCGCCACCACATCTGGCTAATTTTTGTATTTTTAGTAGAGACGGGGTTTCACCATGTTAGGCAGGATGGTCTTGAAGCCCTGACCTTGTGATCCGCCCACCTCAGCCTCTCAAAGTGCTGGGATTACAGGCATGAGCCACCGAACCCAGCCAATATTTTTAAATAAAAAAATTAAAAGAGCCTAGTTTGGAAATGGGTACATAACCAGACGTTTTCAGTGCAGTGTGATGAGGGAAAATAGAGGATACTGTGGAAGCAGAGAAGCCAGGCTGCAAGGAGGGAGGAGGGGTAGTTCAGGATGGGCTCCAGAATCCTGTTGCCTGTCTCCACATCATGCAGACTGCAGGGCTGTGCTGGTTGGGCTGCCCTATGGAGGAGGCAGGAACCCAGGCTGTGTGCCCTCCCCTAACCATGTCACACCTGGGGCCATATGCACCACAATTAAGGGACATCTTCTCTTCAGACAAAGGTGACTTCCTCTCTGCACACCACATGTCCTCCAAGAGGGGAGCCTCCCAGGCTTTAAGCAAGAGGAGGAACTGATCAGGTCCCTATCTGATCAGGTCTGATGCACACAGGGATGGCTGACTGTTCTGCCCAAGAGCCTGGAGCACTCTCTGAGGTGTAGCCACTGTGTCTCGGCTCTGCCTGTGGCATTTTCCTGCCCTTTCACAGGGCTGTCTCAGAGGTGAGAAGGGCCAGGCTCTCTAGCAGAACGTGACACCACCTAGAAAAGCCACCTGCTTGGGCCTCCCAGTTGGGGGTGCTAAGACTGCCTACTTAGTTCCCAACACATCCAGATGTGGCCAACCTGTGGGCTACGTATTTTCAATAAAGAGTAGGAAACTGGAAGCCAGCTAATACCACACAGGGCTGAATACAGCTGCTGGTTGGGCTCATGTTCCATCAGTTAAAGTCTAGAGAGGAAGAGAGCAGGAGGGCAATCCCAAATACCCCACCTGGAGGTGGCAGCATGAAATCCCTGGTGGATGACATAACAGGGACGCAGCAGGAGGCGGAGGTCATGTTCAGGTGGTTTCTGTATCTGTTGAATGAGCCTTGGGAGCCTGCTGTGTACGAGGCCCTGAGCCAGGGCACTGGGGATTCAAAAGTGAATAGAACTCAGCTCCAGGGTACATAGTCATCTGCATCAGACAGATGCCCAAATACTTGAAGTAAAGGGTCTGAGGGATGGTACTATCAGCATACAAGAGTCCACACAGACCACAGAGAGAGAGGGGCTAGTTTTATACGGCAGAGACTCAGAAAAGGGCTTCCCAAAGGAAGCGAGCTATGGGCTGAGATTGAAGCCAAGGGACAGGGGTGGGATGCAGTTCTGGGTGGATCCTTTGCTTCACAAGCAAACAGAAACAATCTGGAAACAGCTGGAGCCTCCAGGAAATTCGGGGACTTTAGTATAACTGGAAGGGGGTCAGGTGAAGGCTCTGCCAAAACAGGAGGCAAAGGGCAGGCTGGCCCAGGCCAGAGACTTGGGCACTGGAATGCCAAGTGTAGGAATGTGGTGTCCTCTGAGTAAGAGTAAGCAAGGGCCCCTGAGCTTGGGTAGTAATAGGAGTTGTCGCAGAGGAAACATCAGCAGGATTTGGCACAATATTGCCATGAAGAGATAAAGGAGCCCAGAGGGCTAATGATGGCTCCAGGTAGTAACAAGGATGGAAGCAAAAACGTCAGTGCCACGCACCAGCCCTTCCTGTGCACAAAATACACAGTCCAATCTATGCCCAGGGGCTCGGGACTGCTAGTGGCAGAGCTGGATTATCACTGACGCCCCACTGCTGGCTCCACTGGGCCAGGCTGAACGTTCTGCATGGAGGGAACTGGGGCCAGGCGGTGCAGGTGCACGCTGGAGGAGAGAGTCTCTTGTCCCAGGCTCCTTTTTCATTTCCTGGCCTTCCCTTGCAATTGTTTCCCTCCCTTTTGCCATCAAGTCACCCTGTGTACTCCACTGTACCAGCAGATATACCATCCTATGATCTGCCTTTGAATCTGCTCTTGAGAACCCCAGGTAAACTCATACCCCTTCTTCTCAGTTCCACGTCCGAATGCACTGGCTCCATCATCCAAGGCCTGTGCACCAAGAAAGAGATCACTCACTTTAGGTAGAGTGAGAGCTGGCAGACAATACCCAATACCCCCACCAATTGCTTAGAACATTTGTAAGTTAGAGAGCAGGCTACCCTGGGGAGTCATCTGTGTCACCTCAGGCCCTGGCCCTCACAGTGCCTCTCACAATGTCTTCCTCGAGGCCATGGCCCCTACTCACTTACCTGGGCTAAAGGCTAACTATGGCCCCCCTCGAAGAAGGGGGTCCTGAGTTAAACGCCAAACTCCAGAGTCTCTTATCCGATCTCTTTCCTCAGTCCATCCCACCCCCTTCCCAAGTTCTTGCTCCTCCACTTTTAAATGTCCAAGGAAACAAAAACTAACTCATTACATAGCTCAGGGCTTGGAGGAAGCTACCTTCAATACCTTAGAGGATTATAAAGGAAGTGAAAGCAAAACAAAACAACCATGGCTCAATCTCTCTGCCATTTATAAATTATAAAAATTAATTTCCCTTAATTCACAGAGGTGATGTGGATTAACCTTTGGCTTTGAACTTTCAAGGTTTCAGATGTTTCTAAAATTGGGAAGGTCTCTATGCCGTACGAATGATGGTTTCTATTGTTCAAAAGAAAGACCTGAGGATAATTTTTTGCCCACAAATTGGGAGCCTGAATAATGCTGTGATGCCATGGAGTTTATTTCAATTCTTTGGTTATGTATATAATAAAGACAAATTGTGAATTTACAGGAAATTGAAAAAAACAAGTGAAAGAAGTTCCCGGTGCATGTTAGTCAAGCTTCTGTTTCCTATCAGATTTCTAATTCCAAATCCCAACAAAGTACTACATAGGTAACACTGGAAGTTATCTAGTGCCTATGGCCTTTATTTTGCTCATTTCTAGAAAGGGGAGGAAGGAGACCCATCTTTCTTGCGTGGGCTCAAAAGTGACAGCAGGGATGTGGGCATTTGGGACACTGAGAAGCTGGGTGCATCCATTCTTTCCTAAAAGCCAAAGTCCCGGTACATTATGGTCTGAGGATTTGCCTACTTAGAAACGTCAGAGACCAAATTATTCAAAACAGGGAAAAGCCAAAAGTAAGGTTCAAAATCTTGCAATACAAACATCCTGGGGCTTTAGGGTATGTCAGCATTAATTCACTGCCTGCTGCCCCCTGGTTTACTCTTCCCCTCATAGACCCTGTTTTTTGAGGTCAGACCTGAACAATTCTCTGAAGACACAGAGCAGCAAACATGAGTTAAGGGCAAAGTGAGCGGGGTCCAGCAGTAGGGAGAAGAGAATTTCTCAGCATTGTTTCAAGCTCAGGTGATTGTCAGGAAAAGAACTCACATCATTCCCAACTGGGCTCCAAAGAGAATTCACTGAGCACCGGTCATGGGCTAGCTATGTGCTGAGCATTCTAAATGTCTTACGTGAATCTCATCCACCCCTCATAGAAAGTAGGCATTTCAAATCGTAGTTCTCTAAGTCCTTAAAGGGAATGACAAAGCATTCTGCAAAGTGACTCACTGACATAAGCCGTGGTTTAAGCCTGTCTGCGCTTTTTGAGAGTAACCATATATATCATTTAATAAGCCCCTACTATGCACCAGATACCGGGCCAGATGCTCTGTATGTATTATTTCTAGTATTCTTCCCAGATTCTACATGTCAGAGATTATTGCTATTCCCATTTTACAGATAAGAAAACTGACTTTCAGAAACATGAAGTTACTTGCTCAAGGATTTAAAGCCAGAATTCACCTTTCTCTCTGCTATATTTCCTCAGGATAAAACGCTCACACTTTAAGCACTGACGAGGCAGGATATTATTGAAATAACCCCAGATTCTGATCTATATAGACTTTGGAAATATCTCGGAGTAGCCACTTCCTGGCCTACAGAACCCTAATTTTGTTTAGGCAGTAACATGTCATTCTGGATGAATTATTTGTTCTAAGAAAATCATGAAAACCCCAATTGTCTTAACCAGTGACTGGTTTAGTGGTTGCTATGTGACTCTCTTCTGACCAAAGAGATGAAAAAAGCCTGTTCTTTACTTCTGGGAAAGTTTTCCTCCCTGACGGAGGAGACTTGTGGAGGAGAAAGCCCTTTTGTGGCAGCTCCTCCTTCTGGCTGAAACACTGTCATGTGAGGACATAATGATCGGAGCAGAGGCAGCTGTCTTGTGAGCATGAGTGGAAGCGTGGGCGTTGCTCATACTCTAAGGATACTGGAATGAAGAAGAGATTAAGACATTTGGGACAGTAAATTATGGGAAAGTGACTAGAAAATATATCAGAGAAACCAAGGAACAGAAGGGTTATTTTAGGAAATTTAGTTGTGCAAATTTATCTTGATATCGTCTCCCCATCTCTAATGACACAACTATTCTCTTCTTCCTGGTATCAGGAGAACACCTTTCTCACAGGAAAATTATGCCTTCCTTTTAGGCAGAAAAGTAGGGGGCAGATAGCCCTTCCTACATCTGCTTTACTTAATTGCCTTCAGCTCAAAATAATTAATATGCCAAAGCATCATATTTTGGGATGACATATTCTGATCCCTTTTACTTAAAAATAAATGATATATCTATGATTTTACTTTTCTATTTAAAATATAAATATTTTTATATATTATAAATTATAAATTATTTATATTTAAGTTTTAAATATAGATATAATTAAAACATTAATTTTATAATATTATTACTAAATAGCCTACTAACATTAATCACAATGCTTACTGCATGTTGCATTTAAACTTTTAAAATTAGTATGTAATTATTATAACTTAACCATTAAGGAAATACATAAAGCAAAAGTGAAAGCTACCCCAGAATCAAAATGTACTAAAACTTCTTTTACTAATTATAAAATTAACTTACATTGTACTTGATCTTCACCCATGTTGTGTGTATCAATAGCTTAAATCCTTTTTAATGAGTAGTATTCCACTGTGCAGACATACCACAGTGTAATTATTGACTCTCCTATTGATAAACATTTAGATTATTTCCAGTTTGAAACTATTATGAAGAACGCTGCTATTAACATCCTGGTACATGTATTTTTAGTGGACATTTTTTCACTTTGATTTCTCTGGGGTGGAGAGTAAGCAAAGCTAAGTTCTAAGGCTGGAAAACAGAACAGTGGTTTCCTCTAAGGGTGGCACGATGGGGCTTCTGAGCTTATGGAAATGCTCTATGCTCTCACTGATATGGTGATTATGCAGCTATATACATTTATCAAAACTTATTAAAACTTTGGGCATTAAAGTGTGTAAATTATACTCTATTTATAAAAATCATAAAAAAGAAAACAGTCCCAAAAGAGAATCAGATTGTGGTAGACGAACAGAATCGGCGGTTGGCATTCCTTACGGCCATGCTCTTGCGTGCCCCCAAACTGCAGATGCTGGGAAGCTGAGAACCACATTTCTCAGATTCCCTTGAATCAAAGGGAAGGAGCCAGTTTGATCTTCACCCATTTTGTGTGTATCAATCATTTAATTATTTTTTAATGAGCAGTATTCCATTGCACAGACATAGGAGTCAAACTGGCTTCTTCAAACTAGATACAGTCACACAAGATTTGCAAAGGAGAAGCAAACGGGCAGAGGTGGAGGCCGTCTTCCCATGAAGTAGAAGGCAGGAGGGATCTCCTGCAGCTCCTCTCCCATACCAATGACCAGGGCAGCTGGACCCATGGCAAGGCCAAAGCACCATCCCAGTGTCCAGTTCCCAGCCTCATGCCTGCTGAGGGGCAGTTAGAGCAGCAGCAGCTACAGAGAGAAGCTACAAGTCTGGTTTGGTTTGCTTTGTTTTTTTTCAACCAGAAATCTTTTGGAGCATGCAGAATAGTTGACAGTATTATATAGTGAATGTACATATATCCACCACCCAGATTCTACAATTGTGTTAGATTTGCTTTATCATGTATCCACGATATATTCATCCATCACTTGGTCTTATTTTCTGATTCATTGATGGTTTGTATTTTAACTCAGCAATTTCCTTGGTGGCCTCCCACTCCCATCCTGACCAAAGTAGTGGCTTCTCTAGAGGACCAGTGTCCAGACTTGTCCTTGGAGTCTTCCTGGGAGCCAGCCAGGCCTTCCAATGATTGTGTATGTTCCTCATTCATCATCCTTTCTACCGTCTGTTGTACTACAATGCATCTCTCAAAGGCTCTAAGATAGTTCGTGTAGAATTAGGAGTTAGAAGGTGATGCCCCTTTAACATGACAAGTATATTGGTTCATACATGTTTCTTAGTAAAAGAAGCAGGAAAAGAAAAATCTTTAGCTTGGCTACAAAATACTTCCTAGTTCTAAGGAAAATTAAACCTGATCATCTACAGCAGAGGTACCCCTAACCTTGAAGGCTCTTGCAAGGGGCCGTTTGCTCTTTCTCTTGTGCTAAGAGCTTCCATCTGCATTTTATCAATCCACCTTCCAGCATTTCACTTTTTTTGAAGTTTTCATTTTTAATATTATTGAGGCTAAGTCCAATCATACACAGTTCATGCCTCAATTACCCAACCATCCCCAAAGTTACAAGCATCATGTTTACAAATACTGTGGGTGCAAATTTACGTAGGTTTTGGTGATCTGCAATAAACCTGTATGACTGTGTTAATAATTTTGAAGAGCACAAGGTTTTTCAGGAACATATATATTACGTTATAGAAGAAATAACTGTAATAAATCATTTTCTGGTTAAAACAGCTACAATAATTATGCCACCTGCAATTGAAATCTGACTGAGACAGAAATAAAGTCAAGCATCCCACCCTATCCCAGACCCCAGCTCCATCCCAGTAATAACCATCAAAGACAGATCTTTGGAACTTTTCGCCTAAGAGACTATATTGCAGATGCCTCCCTGTACTGGGCCGCACTTAGGCATGATAGCTGAACTGTCTCTCCAACACCAGGGCACATAGTTCTCCCTCCTTCATTATCTGGGGTTTGTTGTAATTTATTTAAACAACCTTCCTCCTCCTTTCACCTATGGACACTTAGGATGTTTCAACTACGTGTCTGTTATTACAAGAAATGGTATAGTTGGCATCTTTCAAGATAGCACTTTACTTAAGAGACTGAACATGGGTGTGGGGTGCTCCCTGAGAGAGTGCACGTGGTTTGTTGTTGTCCCACACAGGGGGTGTTCTAACACACTCCCATCAAACCGATGGACACACAAGCACTGTTACCGGCCAACTTTAAATGAATTTTTGTCGTTGACCATTTGATGGATTTAAAAAAATGGCAGCTTGTCTTAATTTGAGTTTCTTAATATTGAGAAGAGTTGAACAGTTTTTGTTTATTTACTTTATTCTCCCTATGGTTTATTTGCTTTTTTATTTTAAATTGATCTGTAAATATTTCACATGTCAATGAAATTCACTCTTTGTCCAATGCATTTGAAAATGTTTTGGCTCACCATTTGCCTTTTGGTTTTACTTATTTTAATTTTTTATGCAGAAATTTTCAACTTTTAAGTAACTAAAATCATCAGTCTGTTCCATTATTTTACCTCTGATTATTATGTCATGTTTACAAACTTCTCAACTTTTCCAAAAATACATACAGTCTTTCCCTCAGTCTCCCTTGAGGGCTTTGGTCCAGGACCTCCCACAGAAACCAAAATAGTGGATGCCCAAGTCCCTGAATAAAAAAAAAAAAGCATCGTATCTGCATATAACCTACTCAATCCTTCTCTACACTTTAAATTATCCCTACATTATTTATAATACCTCATACAATGTAAATACTATGCAAATCACTGTTATACCATATTGTTTAGGGAATAAACTCAAGAAAAATGTATGTACCTGTTCAGTACACACAGGTTTTTACTTCCCAGACATTTTTGATCCAAGGTTGGTTGAATCCACACACGCAAAACCTATAGATATGAAGAGCTGACTGTGTGTGTGTGTGTGTGTGTGTGTGTGTGTGTGTGTGTGTGTGTGTATATATAACTATATATATTTATATACTATATATAGTTATATATATAACTATATATATATAGTTATATATATATATATATATATATATATTTCTAGTAATATAATGGTTTTTATGGTTAACTCTGGTCCACCAGAAATTTTTTTGGTATTTAGAGAGGGATTTTTAATCCACATAGGTAGTAAGTTGGATCAACATAATTTATTGAATTATGTTTCATTTATTCATGAATGCATGGGTTCCCTACAAATTTTGAGCTATTTCTGGAACATTCTGTTCAATCCATATGTCTGCTGTTGCTCCAGGTCCAAATATTTTGATATTGTAAGTAACACAAGAAAACATTCAATATATGGTGTAAATTGGCTCCTTTCTTAATACTCTCCTCAAATGTCATATTTTTTAGAACCTCTGGTCAGAAGCCAGAAACAAGCACTTCTAGGGAGGAGCAAAAAGAACAGGAATATATTCTGAGTAGGGTGGTTGAATATACATATTCAATAAACTACAGGAGGAGATATGAATATTTATGAGAAGAGATACGTGTGCATGTGCAATTGAGCTTCCTGCCTCTCCATGTGTCCAAGGAACAAAAAATGGTGGTACTAGCATGATCTGAGGATCGAGTTTTCAGTCCTTTGAAGTCTAAACATGAAGCAGAGGACATACAAACCCTTACTGCACATTCTTTATAGACTATCCAGAATCATTTCATGGTTGGTGGTCTCTTATCAGCATAAAAGAAGGAGCATCACAGTTGCTTGATGTCAGTGGTGGAGTCTTTGGAAAGGGCTTGTCTCTGTTTAGCCCTTGGGGAAGAAAGCCTCGTGGTGGTGAGGGAGGGGGTTGTATTAGGGTTCTCTAGAGGGACAGAACTAATAGGATAGATGTATACATAAAGGGGAGTTTATTGAGGAGCATTGCCTCACGCGATCACAAGGTAAGGTCCCACAATAGGTCATCTGCAAGCTGAGGAGCAAGGAAGCCTGTCTGAGCCCCAAAACCTCAAAAGTAGGAAAGCCAACAGTGCAACCTTCAATCTGTGGTTGAAGGTCCAAGAGCTCCAACGATGAAGAACTTGGAGTCTGATGTTCAAAGGCAGGAAGTATTCAGCATGGGTGAAAGATGAAGGCAGGAAGACTTAGCCAGTCTTGTCCTTCAATATTCTTCTGGCTGCTTTTATTCTGGCTGCACTGGTAGCTGATTAGGTGATGCCCACCCAGATTGAGGGTGAGTTACTTTTCCCAGTCCACTGACTCAAATGTTAATCTCCTTTGACAACACCCTCACAGACACAGCCAGGATCAATACTTTACATCCTTTAATCCAATCAAATTGACCCTCAATACTAACCTTCATAGAAGTATAATGAGGCATGTCCAACCTCCTATCCCCTCATGGATGAGAACTCAGTTTTCAAGGAGTCCCTTTGGCCAAGAGAAGGTCCATTCAATCAGCTGGGGGGAATTCAAATTTTATTTTTGGTTTATAGGTGGAAGACTCAGAGCCCATCAGGAACGCACAAAGAAAGCAAACTAAAAGACAGAAGGTGGCGGACACTTGGAATAATAAGAAACAATCTTTTCAGAATTGTGTTTTCCTAAACTTTGGGAAAGTTAAGAAAACAACTCTCTGCTTTCAAACACTTACTTGGGAGAAACAAAGTCTGACTGTCTGCTGGTGACGAATTATCAACACCAAGTGCAGTAAACCTCATTAATTTCCCCTAATTGGGCAGAAAGTTTTGGAAAAGTCTGAAGCAGAGAAACATTTTTATAAAATTCAGCTTAATTTCAAGTTCATATGGAAACAAGGATGACAGGGCCTCAGGAAGGGAAAGAGCAGAATGTCTTGGATAATTTTTTAAGGGTTTCAATAATAGATTTTTATAAGTCATTAGGAATTAGAACACTCACTGATTCACAGGAGCATTTAAATACAAAATGGTCTTACATGTGTTTAGAAACCTTTGTTGGCCCCCAGCCTTGTGAAGACTAAAAGTTTCCCTTGTTTATACTTTTAATTTGCTTGGCAAATACTTCCCCCCACTTCAAGCCCTAATACATCAATGCACTTCACCAGCATTTTAAATTTATCCAGGATTCTGAGTTAGTGGATTTCTCACTGCCCAAGATTACACAATTTTTTTTCCTCAAAATCCTCAATACTTTTATGCTCCCAGGAAATGCACCTGTCAATATGTCATGTGCTTTGTCTCATTTTCTTAAAAGCAGGAACTAAGTTTCATTTTTCACCCTGGACTCTAAAGCAGTTGGAGAGCTTGAAAGTGAAGGGGCTGTCAGAGAGGGAGCAAATACATCTAACTGTGGTGAAAAGGTGATGAAAGACTTGTGCCTGCATTTCCTCAATTTGTTATTAAAATAATTGTTGACACACTCTTTCATTTAGGACCACTCTTGATTTTCCAAGGCTTAGGTCACAGAGATCAGGAACAAAAGACATGGTTATTTTAAAACACAAATGTGAGCAATTAGTTCCCACTTTTTCTCTTAATATTTTCAAAGATGTTAATAAATAGCTAAGCCAACTTCTTTGAATTTGGTATTTTGCTCCTTCCCCCTGCCCCTTACAGGTATGCAGTTGAACAATGAGCTGGTTAAGAGGAATGACAAGAAAAAAATCTGAAAATATTGCACAGGCTACATAAGGCCTATGGGCATTTCTAATAGACCAAACAACTCAACAATGGATTTAAAGGGGAAAAAGATATACATGATATTGGGACAGTATTTTAGTTTGTTCGCACACTGCTGTAAAGAAATACCTGAGACTGGGTAATTTGTAAATAAACGAGGTTTAACTGGCTCACGGTTCTGCAGGCTGTACAGGAAGTATAGAAGCTTTTGCTTCTTGGCAGGCCTCAGGAAACTTACAACAATGGCAGACAGCACAGGGGAAACAAGGCACTTTGCATGGCCAGAGTAGGAAGAAGAGAGAGGAGGGGGATACACACTTTTAAACAACCATATCTCATGATAACTCACACATTCACTATCACAAGAACAGCACCAAGAAGATGATGCTAAACCACAAGAAACTGCTCCCATGATCCAATCACCTCACACCAGGCCCCACCTCCAGCATTGGGGATTACAGTTTGACATAAGATTTGGGCAGGGACACAAATGCAAACCCTATCGTTCCATCCCTGGCTCCTCCCAAATCTCATGTCCTTCTCCTATTGCAACAGAGGGGAGGAAACTAAAACTGTGGAGTGTGGAAGATAGCATCAGTGTTACAACAGTGTCCCCAGGCACTCACCATCCATATCATACTCAGACATGATACTCTTTACCTGCTATACACACAGACAACTCCCAGCCTCCTCCCTCATGGAGCTCACCCTTACAGTGTACCACTAGGAGGCTGGAGGTGCTAGAAAGCTAATATCCCTGAGCAGCTCTCAGCTCAGATGAGTGGGAGTTGGAGGATAAATATTCAGCTTTCTCCTCTCAGGGCGGGACAGCTCTGAAAGCATAGTCTACCCTGTTCTTCAATGACTCACCTTACAAATGAGTCAGTGGCTAGCCTTTGTTCTGGACAACCTTGTCAAGGATGTCTGTATAGAAAAGCAGTCTTGGACTGTAGAGACAACGCCTCCCTCTGGAGTGAAGAGAAGGTATGCTTACTTCCCATTTTATAAGATTTGGGTGCCCTAAGTACAGGGTTCCAACCCACTTACTGTGTAGGCAATATCTAGGCCTCACTGAACCATGCCCAAGGGACTAGGGGGCAAGGAGAACCAGCACAGTGATGCTCATGCTGCTTGTTGTGCTGAAAGAAAGAGAGGCCTTTGTCTCTGATATAATGGCCTCATATCATCTGCCAGCATCCATGGCATGTGGCAGGCCAACCCATTGGCTTATAAGCATGGGGAAGATCTCAGATGCATCACAGTTAATAACTAACCCCATTGACCTCACATCATGGAAAGCAGCCAACTGCAGGATGAAATTTTAATTTGGTTTACATTAAAAGAAAAATTTTATAAGTTTATTTTAAAACTTTATTATATTGTTCAGATAGGATCAAAATTAAAGTGGAATATTTTGAAAGATAGATATTCTGTGTTTTTCTAGCCACAAAATTTGAAGTTGAACCACTCAAGTCCCCAGCAAGTGGCAGACATACCATGGGCAATAGAGTTAATACAATGATTATCTCAGATAGTGTTATTTAAAGATTCAGGAAACTAGTACAGCTCCTTTTCCCAAGAATAAATGCAGCCCTCGGGAATGAGGAATTGTGAACTTCCAGGGCATATAGTAATGCATATATATACACAGCATACATAGTAACAGCCAAATGCAATGAGTTCATAACTTATGCTTCTCACCTGTGACCCTATGGGTCAACATTTATGTTTTATTTGTTTATTCACTTATTTGTTACAGCACAAAAAATGTCTATTTTGTTAAGCATATGCCTTAAAATGATGAATGAAGGAAAAAATATAATTAATGATGGAAAAGAGAAAAGTTCTTGAGACATGCAATCTTTTGCAAGTTGAAGGGGAAGAGCAAACACATGTCTGGCCCTGGGATTGGCGATGGGCTTGAAGTCCAAAGCATTTTTGTACTTGTTCATAGGTGACCAGACCATGTGCAGAACAGAAAGAGGAAGCATTAGGAAGTTCATCATCTCTCTGCAGCCCCATGGAAAGCAGATACCTCTATTTCACAGATCATTGAAAACAAATCAGACCCCAGTATAGCTTAAGAATCTTGGTTTTGCTTTCACTAAAAGTTCTCATATATGTTAATAAAAAGGATTTCAGGAAAAGCTCTTTCTAGACTACACATAAAAATAAGGGCTTATTTTACTATCACTGGTTCTCTATATACCTAAAGTTTCCCAATCACATAAAGCACAAAGCTAGGATGAAATTGAAAAAGTTAGCTATATAAATTTCACTGTGGGCATAATAAATTTCACTTCAAATCAGAGACGGAAGACCCAAAGCCAGGGAAATAATTTCACCCTTGCTTAATATGCTTTTCAGATTAATCTCAGAATGACACCAAAAGGCCAAGATAAGAAATGCAGGCAGTGAATATAAGCAAAGAGCATTTAATATTAGAAACTTACATACTGCATAAGTGATAAAATTGGTATTAACAATGTTCTCAAACTCCTTAGTTTTCCATCATTTTGTTTGTTTAAGAACTTTTAGTTTCAAATAGAAATAAAATTAGTTTTCTCCCTTAAAAATAGGATATTCATTCCTGGCCTGATTTTGACACTGATGTTGTAAGTAATTTGGACAATAAACATCCTCAAATGCACATTCGCTTGCTAAGTACCTGTGCCATGCCAGACATTGTTTCCGATGCTAGGAATTCAAAGAGGAATACACAGGGCCGATGCCCTTGAGGAACTTGAATTCTGATAAGAGACATTTTTTCCCAAGAGAAAAAATAAATATGTTACTTAGCTTTTTAAAGGCTCTGAAATTGGATTTTTTTCCCCAAATTTTCTGCAAAATGGAAACCCGGGGAGAAATGAAGACAAGGTTTTATTCAGTAGGTTAATTATATGTCCTAACTATGGTAGGAGCTTCCAGTTTCCTACTAGGATGGGTAGAAAATAGACATCAAAATCTCTTACGTCCATGTACTTTTTTTTTAGGTTACATCTCACATTAGTTGCTTGGCTTCCTGAAATTCCTTCAACCAGAAAAATGAGATGGTCTTAAGTCTGTGTTTCATTGGGCCTTGATGGGACAATGGAGCCCAAGGCCCAAAGCATCTCCAAAAAGGTGAAATACAGGATCCTCATAGCCCAGGCTATACTTCAAAGACAGAAGATCAGCTGTGGATTGAGGACCAAGCCTCCACTGACAATACAGCAGGATCCGTGGCCCTTCCTGTCCTTAATGCTAAAGACAGAGTGTGAAGAACCAAATAACGTTGCAGGTATGTTCCACAAACTGTTCTCTTTTACACAGATTATTCCAGAAAAAGCTCCCTACCTCAATTTATGAGGCTGATATAACCTAGGAACCAGAACAAGGATATTAAAAGAAAAATATATGATAGAGTAATTATCTATATGATGATTACAAATGCAAAAACCCTAAATAAACTGTTGGTAACAAAAATCCAGAAGACAAATAAATACATGATGGCCACATAACCTAATCCTTTATTGCTGGGATAAGTATAACATTAGAAAAATCTCCAACTATAATTCATAGCCCATTACAGGAGAAAGGCTATATGATCACTACCATAGATGCAAAAAAGCACAAAGGCAAAATTCAGCGTTTTGCAAGGTAACAAAACAAGTATCCTAAACAAGTTAAGAGTGAAAGGAATTCACTTAATATGATAGATGGAATCTATACAAGTTAATTAAATAGTCAAGAATTAGAAGCATTCTCCTAAAGGGAACAAAGCAAGTCAGAAACATAATGAGAATGCTTACTCTAGTTACTTCTATTTAACACTGTTCCAGAAGGCCAAGATGGGAAGACCACTTGCTCGTGAGTTCGAGACCAGACTGGGTAACATAGAGAGATCTTGTCTCTATTTAAAAAATAAATAAATAAATAACATTGTTCCAGAGATCATAGCCAGCATGATAAGGCATGGCAAAGAAATAACTGATATAATCATTAGAGAGAAAGAAATAAAATTGTCATTATTTGTAGGCTATATGATTATTTACTTAGAAAATTCAAGAGAACCTACAACTTACTAGAGCAAAGAAATAGAGGTAAAGAAATAGCCCAGATGAACTGATTAGAGAGACTAACAATAGGCCAACATACACTTGAGCATCTCACGTATGACAGAAAGTAATATAAACCAATGGGCAAAGAATAAACTATTCAAAAAATGGTCTGGGTTGACTATCTATTTGGAAAAAAACAACTTTGTTTCATTCCAATTACAAAATAAATAAATTCCAGATGAATTTGAAAAGGTTTTCTAAATTTAACATTTATGGAAGAAAAATAGAGATTTGTTTTAGAACTCCAGGGCAGGGAATCGTTTCTAAACCAAGGAAAAAAAATGACACATAATAAAGAAAAGAGTAACACATTTTTTGCTACATTAATATTTGAAATCTCTGTATGGCACTGTAAATAGAGTGAAATTTATAAGCCAAATACTGGAGAAGACATGAGCAACACAAATAGCTACAAAAGAGACTTTCTTTTAGGTCTTCTTGGTCAGAAATGGGTCTGGGGAAGGAAGGAATAGGGATAGATTTGTTGAAGGACACAAAATTACAGCTAGATAGGAGAAATATGTTCTAGTGTTCTATACCACTGTAGGATGACTATAGTTGACAATAATATATAGTTTCAAATAACTAGGAGGATGTTGAATGTTCCCAACACAAAGAAATAACTGTTTGAGATGATTATGATAATTACCTTGATCAGATAATTATACATGATATACATTGAAACATCACTATGTGCCTCATGGATATGTACAATTATTATTTGTCAATTAAAAAATAAAATAAAGAAATAGGTCTGATGACCATCAACCATTGCTCATCACAATGTGGAAGACCTGTCTTCCTTTCTTAGTACATTGTCTCCTCACATTTTAACTAAATTGGGCCACTTTTCACAAAAATTAAAGGAGAAAAGTGTTTAATAAACAATCTACAGCATCTAGCAAAGGCAGTTCACAGGCAATTGACAGAAGAGCAAACTAGAGTGGTTGATAAGCAAATGAAAAGTTGTGAACCTCACTAGTAGTTGGAAGAATATAATTTAAAGAAGAAAGAGAGATATCACCATATAACCATCAGACTGAAACATTCTAAATCCTCTAATAACACCAACTTTTGGGGTTTTATGAAGCCCATCTCTGCTTACCTGTCTCACAAGCCTCTGAAATTCAATGCATTCAAAATCGAACCACTTCCTCTGAACCGTTTCTTCTTCTCAATCCAGTAAACGCTACCACCAAGAACTCAAGGAAAAGACTTGAGTCATCCTCACAACTGCCATAGCCTCAACCCTCTTATCCAGTCACCCTGACAATATCTGTAAACCCTCTGGATCTGTCTCCACACCTCTAGAACCGATTTGCACTGCCTGGGAGATGTCATCATCATTTCCCGCATGGCCAACATTCACATCCACTTAACCAGTCTTTCTTCCTCCTCATCTCACGCCTGGCAATCATTATTTAGTGAGTAGTGCAACTGACTCTCCCACACTTAAATACATTCTATAGCCTTTGCTATAAAGATCAAGTTGAAATCCCAGATGGGATGGCCCTTAGCAATCTGGCTGTCCTTTTCCAGCCTCATCTACAGTTTCCCCTGCATTCCCCTTTTCTACTGTGTTTCTTCTCCCTAAGTATAATACACTCATTAGAGTTATTTCAGTGAGCAGTAAATTCATCTAGTACTTGTTTAAAATCTTCTTTTATTTTGCTTTCATTCTGGAATGATTGTTTATTCTAGGATAATGGTTGTTTAACCAACAGGAGTTTAATGGCCTCCTTCTAACTTTTGTCTGAGATCATCCTTACTTATGAAACAGAGTCTACTTCACAAAAGGAATTCACTACTCTCATTACCTTCTTTTACTTGTTTATTTCTGACCATACTGATGCTCTGCAAGAAACCCAGCAATGGGGACTGCACTCGTGTCTATCCAGGTTTGCAGGTTAACACAGGCTCAGGAATATTCATGTACTTTGTCATCATTTAAGGCAAAGTCAGACTGTTATGCTTAGCTTCCTATGATTTAAAAAATTTATAAGTGGTAAATGTTTGAGATGATATGTTAATTACTCTGATCTGATCACGATACAGTATATGTATCAAAACATCACTATGTACCCCATGAATATGGACAATTCACTATTTGTCAATTTAAAAATAAAATTTTAAAAACTATAAGTTAAATAACTATGTTAAACTTTCTATTTTAGTCCTACATGTAAAAGCCAGACATGAGACCCAATGCTCAGAACACTGAGACTAACTTATTTTGTAAAATAGATCATTTCCTTTCAGCTGGCCAGTTTAGATAAATGCATGTTATTAATGAGATTACTTGTAACCTCACATTGGCACAATTGAGCAACTCTTATTCATTTCTAAAACACCAATATTTGTGTTTACACGAATATCACACCAAAAATATTTGTGTAATAAATGTATTGATTTATGGCAAAGATGCAGGTTAAAGTTGTTTTGAGTTTTACTGCACCAAAAAACTATTAACTTAGTATTCAGAAGAGAAAGACATGTTTTGAAAAAATAGGAAATATTCCAGGACTCTATTGGCCAAAAGGAAAACATGCTAAGGAGTAACATACACATAGAGTTGAATGCTTCTTAGAGTGTGTGATACGGTTGGGCTGTGTCCCCACCCCAATCTCATCTTGAATTGTAGTTCCCATAATCCCCACATGTTGTTGTAGGGACCCAGTGGGAGGTAATTGAATCATGGGGTCAATAATTCCCATGTTGTTCTCGTGATAGTGGGTGAGTTCTCGTGATAGTGAGTGATGGTTTTATAAGGGGCTTCCTCAGTCACCTATTCTCATTCTTCTCCTTCCTGCTACCATGTGAAGAAGCTCGTTTGCTTCCCTTTCTGCAGTGATTATAAGTTTCCTGAGGCCTCCCCAGCCATACTGAACTCTGAGTCAAGTAAACTTCTTTGCTTCATAAATAACCCAGTCTCAGGTATATCTTTATCAGCAATATGAGAATGAACTAATACAGTGTGTGAATTTATATCAAATTTCCTTGAGTGAGGTAGACATACTTATTTTGTGCAAGGGATATATTTATCCTAGAAATTCATAAAACATATTCAATTTTAACCCACTAAAAAATGTTACTAATTTATCCTCTTTAATTTGCATTTCTTTTGTCATTCATGTATACAATCTAAATCCACCATATAAACCTTGGCATAAATTCAGTCACATATTTGTTCTCCTGAAATTTGAATGAGCATAAGCATTGTCTTAATGTAAAAGGCTGTAAGTTATTTGGGGGCGAGAACAATGACTTTCATTGTTGTTATTTGTCATAACTTTCTAATTAATAGATTTGCGTTCCCCAAATGCTACACTTCCTTTTACCACCAGGCCTTTGCATGTGGTATTCCCCATGCCTGAAATAGACAGTTCTTGCCTTGCATCCTCCAGGAAATTGAACTTCAAATTTGGTAAAAAGATATTATGAGAAACTTTATATCACTAAATGTGACAATTTAGATGAAATGAACACATTTCTTGACAATCACATCTTACCAAAACTGACACAAGAAAAGAGAGAAACTATAAATAGCTCCATATTTATCTTGGAAATTGAATCTGTCAATGTAATATAAATAAAAATATAAATTTTCCCACAAAGAAAACTTCAGGTTCAAATGACTTCCTCTGTAAGCTTTTTTAAATGTAAGGAAGAAATAATATCGATACTATAAGAACCCTCTAGAGATTAGATAAAATTCAGCTAGACCTTGACACTAAAATCTGCAAGATGAAGAATTAAACCAAATTCATTTCTTAGATTACAAAATTCTGAGCAAATTATTTGCAAACTGAATCTAGTAATGTATAGAAAAAAATTACATTATGATAAATTTGAGTTTATCCTAGGAATGCAAAGTTGGAATAATATTAGATCAATTAATATGATTAACCACATCAACAAATTAAATTTGTTGATGTGGCTAATCATATAGATATAGATATCTATATATATATAGACATATATATATATGTCTATATATATATACCTCTATTACGTTTACTCTATGATCATTATAAATACAATAGATGCAGAAAAACAATTAGATAAAATTCAATGTTCATTCACATTAAAAAAAGAAAAAAGACTTTTAACCAACTGGGAATAGTAAGAGCCCTTCTTAACCTATAAAAATCTATAGTAAATGTTGTGCTTCGTGGTAAAACATTGAAAGCTTTTCTTGGGAAACTGGCAAAAAGATTCAGGTGCATTATGACTTCTGTCAACACTATAGTGGATGTTCTAGCAAGTGCTAGAAAAATGCAAAGAAAATTAAATAAATAAAAATTATTACCAAAAAAACACAACTTTTATTATTCACAGGGGATATGTATGATTTTAGCATCTACATTCATGAGTAAATTTAGGATGAAACTTTCCTTTCTCATTCTTGTCAGATCTAGTATCAAGTTTACAATAGCTAACTTTTTCAATTCTCTGGAATAGTTTATGTATATAGTAACCATGTCTCTCGTTTTCTGTTTCCTGATGTTTTGAAATCGAGGCTTTGCTAAGCCTGGAGGGACTGCTCCTCCCCATATTTGTCTATTCCTAGAGATAGTAAACAAGGCACCCATAAGATTGCCTTTCAAATGCAAACCAGTGAATCCAGAGCCCATAACCCCAACCACTGCCTTTCGTGCATACTCTAGGTCACTATCCACCTACCCTGATCACCCCAGAGCTAAGCACCGAACAAGCAGGGACAGCTCCTATGCTCCAGAGCCCACTGAAATTATTCAAACTAGCCAATTCTAAACCTATTTACCCTGCCTCACACATTCCTTTTAATAAAAGCCATAAAAGGTTCTTGCTGAAGATTTCCCCTCTTCCTCTGCCTCCTGACCAAGCCCTGTGCTTCCCTGTGTGGCCCCCAACAGTGTGGCATGTCCCCTTCTCTTGAGATCTTTGAGTAACAAACTATCTGTTCAATGGCAGTTGCCTCCTAATCTGTTGACTTTGCATACCTAAATAATAATAAAAACTGTATCTCAAGGCAACGTAAAATTGAAATTATTTGTAGAATTTACCAATAAGTTCTACAAATAACCTGAAGACTTTCTGCATGAGAAGCTTTTTCACATTAACTTTTTATGTTTCTAGAATTATTTATAATTAATTATTATTTCTTCCTGAGACAACAGTAAGTAATAGTGTTCTAGTGATATGCTGCTTTAGCTGCCTTCCTCTAGTTTTATTATAGAGCATTTTTACTTCCGAAGTACTTTAATTTCAGCATTTTTCTTTGTTTTGTATTCTAACCCTCTGATTTTGTAATCATTTTTTGAGTTCCGTAATTATTCCTTTATACTCTGGTCTGAAGAAATCTCATCCAACACCCTGACTTTAAACACCAACTAAAGGCCAATGATTCCTAATTTTATACCCTCAGCTCCTGGAAATGTAAATCAAACATCCTACTTAATATTTGCATCCAAATGACTAGTAAGTATTCAGACTTCATGGCAAGCAACATGCCTGATTTCTATTCAGAAGATCCTTGCTTTAGGCTGCTTATTTATTTATTTAGAGATGGAGTCTCGCACTGTCGCCTTGGCTGGAGTGCAGTGGTGCAATCGTGGCTCGCTGGAACCTCCACCTCCCAGGTTCAAGTGGTTCTTCTGCCTCAGTCTCCCAAAAAGCTGAGATTACAGGCTCCTGCCACCACACCCAGCTAATTTTTTACATTTTTAGTAGAGATATGGTTTCACTGTGTTGGCCAGGCTGGTTTCGAACTCCTGCCCTCATGATTCACCCGCCTTGGCCTCCCAAAGTGCTGGGATTACAGGCATGAGCCACCATACCCAGCCTCCCTCAGGCCACTTATTTCCAATCACCCATTTGTCAAAAATGTGGAGTCATCATTGATTTTTCCTTTCTTCTTCATCCTTACAAGCTGCCACCCACAAGTCCTGTCACCTCCAGCCCACAGCACCTCCCTGGCCAGTTCACCCCCCTTCCCCTCCACTATGGTCATCCTGGTCTAAACACCTGTCATCTCTTACCAGCACACTTGCCTTGCCTCCCAGCTAGAGTCCCTGCCTCTCCGTTTATCACCCACCACTCATTCTCTGTACAATGGAAAGAATTATCCAGACCCCATCACTGACATGTTTAAAACCTCCAAATGTAGCCCATCAAACACCTTTACCAACATCCATTAGAACTGGCCCTTGTCTCCCTCGCCTTGCATTATTTTTCTCTGTTTTTAGATTTCAGCCACATTAGCCTTTTCATTTTAATACAAATCCTTTAGGGCCTTTTATGCCCAAATTTCTCTTGGCCTGGAAGGTTCTTGCCAAAACCTTTTTCCTTTATCTGCATCTCAGACAGGCCTTCCCTGGTCGTTCAGTCTAAAATGAACTCTTGTCCTACAACCCCTTAGTGTTTTAGAGTTGGGTATGTTGCCCACACTGGCCTTGAACTCCTGGACTCAAGCAATCTCTTCATGCCTCAGCCTCCAAAGTATCTGGGATGACAGGCATGTGCCACTGTACCTGATTTGTATCTCCTTTCTTCATTACATCACCATTTTATTTTATATATTTTTCTATCATACTTACTGCAACCCCAAATTATCTTCTTTTTGTTTTACTTTCCTAACATCTATTTTCATGAGAGCCAAAACTCTTGACTGATTTTTCACTGCTTTTGCTTAGGATGATACCTGGCACACAATAGATGCTCACTATAATTGTTTGAATGAAGAATTAGTAAATGGACATGAGAATATACTCACGATGGGCCATGACATGTGTTCGAGAAAATAGTTCGAGACCATGTGCTGTAGAGCCTGTGTTGCTTGGGGAATGGTGAGAAACAGGTGGGGTCTAAGTACTTATTGAAAGAGTCAGGCAGGAAGGAACATGGACACTGTCATCACCTTTAACTTCTTCAGCCTTTGAGCTAAGATTATTTGTCAGGCTGAAGGCTTGCACTGCAGTCACTTCTTGTTTGACATTTAGTCACCAGTAACGTGAGATTCAAATAATCAGTAGGGAATATTGTTATAAGCGACTATTCTAAACTCTAGGGATATCCAAAAATGGAATTCTAGTCTTCCTTAAAAGAAAAGGAGACATCTTAGAAAATGAGGTCTTTAAGATAAATATCACTAAGCATCAATTTGGGCATTATGCGAATTCTGACATCACAAGTGAAAACAATTTCAACTCCACTTAAAGAGATGTCAGATTCAGGCAGTTTTACAACAGGAAATGGGAAAAGGTTAAGGCTTTGTCTTGATTCAGATGTCATTTGATATATATACATAGGAAATTAGGTCACTGAAAATAATTTTTTTCAATCAAGAAATTTACAGCACAGAATAAAATGATGTTTTAATCCATTTTAGCTGTTGTTCCTCGTCATTTAGCTGGTGATGTGTTATCCTGTACTGACTACTTAAAACCTACAAACAATGGAAAGTTCGAAAAAGATCTCTATGCTTATTTCTCTTATCAGCATTTTAATGCCTGTAAATTTAAACTATTGAGCACAGCTATTTTCATGAAAAAAAAAAAAAGTGACTGACATCCATTAAGATATGGTGACCAAGAGTTTGAAACCAGCCTTGGAAACATAGCAAGACCCCATCTCTACAAAAAAAAAAAAAAAAAATTAAAAATTAGCTGGGCATGGTGGTACATACCTGTAGTCCCAGCTCTTTGGGAGGCTGAATCAGGAAAATTGCTTGAGCCCAGGAGTTCGAGGCTGCAGTGAGCTATGATCACACCACTGCATTACAGCCTGGGTAACAGAGCAAGACTCTATCTATAAAAAACAAAATAATAAAATAAAGACTTCATGGGTGACTATAAGAATGCAGTAAATATTCATTAATGTCAAAGTCACTCAGTTATGAAGCAAACTACCCTTGGGGAAGCAAGCCAGAAAAGTGTTGATGAACCCCTGTACCTATGCAAGCATTAAAAACCCAACTCAAATATCGCCTTCTATGTGAATACATGCCACTTCCTCTTAAGAAGGATTATCATTCCTTCCTCTGTTTATCAATGTATAAATCTCTATTCTTATACACACTTCATTAGGTAATAAATCAGTCTCTCACACTCAACTGTCAGCTTCTTAAAAACAGAAATCCTTTTTTAATCAACTTTGAATCCCCAGCTCCCAATAGTGTCAAGCATTCAAGAAAGATTTACTGGAAAAGCAGAGTAAACAAGTATTTGAGGATCTCCGATATAACAAGTGTTGATCATTGTCTCATTAGTAATAATTTTTTTAATCCAATCTATTCCTGCCCTTAAACATCTTATGTTCTGATTGTGGAGTCTAAAGGGGAGGAGGCCTGCTATCCATTTATGACTCTGCCTTCACCCACCCCACTTTGTGAGGAGTGTAATGGCAACCTGCCTGTATTTTCTCTGGCACAAGTTGCTTATATTCCAAATCAACACACACAGTCCTAACAATAAAGGATCAAGAAATCATGTCACACCGTATCAAACCTTGACTATCCCTAAAGTCTGCTTTAAAATTAAAGAAAAGGTTTGTGAAATTCCAAACTGTTTTCTAAAGCAGGAATCTGATGCAAGTAATGCCAAGGAATAGGCTTGCAACATTTTTTAAAGAAAGGGAAATTTTAAATATAACATGTGCAAGTCACTATACTAATTTACTTATAAAATATATCTAGTAAAGAGTGGCTTCTAGCATAACTTATACATTTAATATGTCCAGCTATAAATCAAAACCACTCACCACAGGGTTTTTCTATTGAAATTGTCCCAATTCCCATTAATTTTGCTGACTGGAATTTCAGTGGAAGATTAAGCAGTTAATTTTTCAGGTAGTAGCACAAGTTCTCTTTTCTCTTAATGGAAGATGGTGAGAGAACAGAGTTTTCTACATTTCTGGCCTATATGTAGAGCTGAAACAGTCTGGTGTTGCCAAACTGCAAAAATAATACTCTTATTTGGATAGGTTTTCTTTATTTACAATATCCATTGTGTAAAAGTTGAGAATTTTCTTATTCAATGGAATTATAAAACACATATTTTTAAAATGGGAAAAATCTGCTACACTAGAAATCATGTAAGTCATGCCATCCTAATTCTGTGAAATAGTTATGATTTGAAATATTATGTTCCATTATCCACACAAGAATACTCATACCTATCACACATTAAGTTTTGGTATTTGCTTTGGATAATAAGGATCCTGCAATGATCACACTGTGTCACCCAAAGTGACATACAATAAATGGGTGTTACAACACAACTTTTGTTTTGGGAGATAGTTCTGTTCTTTAACTTTCATTTTATAAGCAGCCTCACTCTACTTTAACTCTTTTAAAAAGCTACTTGGCCAGGCGCAGTGGCTCATGCCTGTAATCCTAGTACTTTGGGAGGCTGAGGCAGGCAATTACCTGAGGTCAGGAGTTTGAGACCAGCCTGACCAACATGGAGAAACCCCATCTCTACTAAAAATACAAAATTAGCTGGGTGTGGTGGTGCCTGTCTGTAATCCCGGCTACATGGGAGGCTGAGGCAGGAGAATCGCTTGAACCTGGGAGGTGGAAGTTGAGGTGAGCCCAGATCATGCCACTGCACTCCAGCCTGGCAACAAGAGTGAAACGCCATCTCAAAAAAAAAAAAAAAAAACTATTTAACCATATATTTCCCACCTGGCAGTCTTAAAGATTTTTGTGAGCTGACCTACAATATAAATTTTGTTGTAGTATTGATAGATATTTCCTAATTCTGATAATCAGCAAGTGCCTCTCAAATACCTTATCTTAAATATTATCTCTTGCATTAATATTAATACCAATTTTTCTAAATTATTTTCCTTAATCATGTGACAAGCATTCCCAAAAGGATGTCTTACAGAAAGAAAACAAAGAAGTACAGCTTACAAAGAAGATAAAGAAATATTTAGATTCAGCTTTCAATGTATTCAAAATATACTGTTCTTTCTAGTTAAAGAAGAAAACGATTACATATTCAGTTATCTTGAAATAATTAAAAGGTCATCAATTTTCTGTCATGGATGTGATATGGTTTAATTACATTCTATGAATGTATTGACCAGGCCATCAGAGGAGACCATCCTGAGAGGTTATTATCTTAACAACAAACTGATGTCCATTGAATGGGATAGAAGTATGTATGCAGAGATTTGTGTACATGCGTGGATTCAAAAATGACTGAGAAAACTGGGACAGAGTTGGTTGGAACTAAAGAGCGCTTGAGATTTGCTCATGTTTCCCTAAGATAAAATAAAGTATTTCTTCATAGAAATACAGAGTTTATTTACATTAATAAATAAATTTTTTCCCTGTGCAAGAACTTTAATCCATAACAGACTATTGAAACTAGGCAAAGAAAATGGCAGGCAAAAATACAGTTACATAGAATATCTCTCAAAGTAATCACATTTTCAATTCCCCCTATTCTATTTTAAAACAGATAGAAGAAACAAGTCTCCATGTGTATTGGAAAGCTAAAGGATTCAGGCTGGTATCACCCAATCATGTGTCTCCACCAGCTAGGAAAGCCCTACATAGGAAGTGACTTGGAAAAACCAGAAATGGTAGCTCCTGCTTGGCTCTATTCACTCCAGGATTCCAGCCAATAAGCTTTACTGCAAAGAAGAGAGTGGACTACAAAGCCCATGCATCCTACATTAGGCCACCACCCATGCTGGCTGCTCCCTGAAGCTGCATGAATGTATGTATGCAGTTCCACTTATGTGTTGCAAGCTTCTTCCTCTTGCTTATCTGATCTTATCTGACCCCACCAGATTCTGGCTTCTGCACACAGCCATAGCGATTCCCATAGTTTAGGGTGGTATCCATATTAGAGTGTATATTGAAAGCTCCTAGGGATTATTCTAAAGTGCAAAAAAGTTGAAAATGATAGCATTCCATGCTGCTGACTCCAGCCCCTCCAGAATCCTTATATGCCTCTCCCTAAGTGAGCCCCTCTCCAAGTATGTTTTAGTTGTTTGTTTCCTAGTTTGCATATCCTGATTCCTGCAACATCTTTCAAGGCTGGGACTGTGTCTCATTTATCTTTAAATCACTACCAACTTAGCACAATGCCCAGCCTTTGCAGACCATCAATATACTGATAAATAAAATAAATAGGTAAGATGTTGGGTAAATGGCTCCACATTACTAGTCTTCTGTTTCCTGTTAAGAAAAATGAATATTTTCTCCTCCTACCCACAAAGATATTGGAAAAATAAACTGAGTTTAGGAAAGAATTTGTTCAAACAAATATATGCCATATAGAGCCATAGTATTGTTAACTTCTAGGAAGGTATGTTCACTTTCACTTGATTGAATAGGAAAGCTGCAGATATGATATTTATAAAAACTTATATCAATTTACTCATTCTAGCCTCTCTCACGAACTCATTTCTTTTCAATTTGTGGCTTTCAGCCATCATCCTGGAAGTAACTACTATAAAGTAGAATTCTTAGCTGTAGCGATTTTGAATACCTCTCAAAGAGACATGTAAATGATGAGCTAAATTTCATTTCACTTATGAACAAGACTGAAACATGAAGACAAGGACCCAGAGGACAAAAGATTATGTGAAAAGTCAGTCCTGCTCCTGGATCCTGAGCTGGGTCAAACTCTAAAGAGCAGAGCAAACTCAGAAACCACTGCTGACACTAACTCAGCAGCCAAGGCTTGGAGAGGCAAAACCCAGACTCAAAGAGAGAATTCCGGATACCCTGCTTGAAGGGTGCTCTGGCCAACCATGCTATTGCCTTTGGGATGTGGAAAATAGCAGTATTTGCTTCCAATTGCAGCTGTAACAAAGACCACAAACTTAGTGGCAAAAAAAAGAAAAAGAAAGAAAGAATATAAACATCGGGAGATTTATTTCCTTGCAGTCCTAGAGCTCAGAAGCCCAACATAAGTCTCAAGTAGCTCACATCAACATGTCAGCAGAGCTGGGTCCTTCTAGAGGCTCCAGGGGAGAATCAGTTCCTTGCTTCTGCCAGTGTCATGGTGGCAGGCGGTCCTGGTCTCCTGGCCGCATGGCTCCAATCACTGCCTCTGTGGTCACACAGCCTTCTCCTCTCCTATAGTCAGGTCTCCCTCTGCCTCCCCCTTGCAAGAACCTTTAGGATGGCATTCAGGGCCCAGCCCAATAATCCAGGATAATTTCTCCTTCTCAAGATCCTTAGCTTAATCAGATCTACAAAATCCCAAGTTTCTATTGCCATGTAAGGTAATATACATGGGTTCCTGAGATTAGGTGTGGGCATCATTGACAGCCATTATTCAACCTACTATAGATACATAATCAGATAAAAATAAGGTGTGGCCACAAATAAGTATAATACAGGGCTGCAAGTAATGATGTTCTAAGAGAAGTACAGATGGAACCATGGGGATAAGTCCTTCCCACCAAGAAAGGTCTTGAGAGACTGGAAGAATTCAGAAAGATTACAACTCAAAACATTAAGTGAAAAAATTGATAATCAATACTACTCCTCCCATGACACACACACACACTCAAAATAAAACAAAACAGCTTTTTATAAGAATATAAGAATATTAGGAGAATTGTGGACTTGTCCGCTAGTAACCAATGGTCCAAACTGTTGATAAGATGTTCTAATTCTGGAATCAACAGAGCAAAATAATCAAGAAACAAGTATCTAATAAATTTAAAAAAATGTAATGTATGGCTTTTATTTATTTTTGAGAAATATTTTAAATGAATGAAAAAGGGGTAAGTCATTTCATAAACAGCCTTGGGGTGGGCAACCAATTGGTATATATATATATGTGTGTGTGTGTGTGTGTGTGTGTGTGTGTGTGTGCGTGCACATATATATATATACACACACACACATACATATATATATATTTAGATTAGAATCAGTCACCAAAATAAGTTTCAAGGGAATTTAAAAATTAAATGTGAAATATCAATAAATAAGAAATCAAGAAAAAATAGAAATAAATATTTACCATCACTGGAGGAGGTACAATTTACTAAACTTAGAATAAAAACATTGAATATTTAACTATGTTATAAATGTAAGCATCTATTCTTCCCAAAATAAAGAAATAGAAGCAAATTAAAAGGCATCTTATTTGGGGGGAAATAGTCAGAGGGGATACTATATAGACAAAGTAGTAATATTCTTAAAAACTTAATCAAATTGAGTTTTAAAATACTGAAGCCTCAATAGATAAATTGGCAATGGATGTGAATAGGCAATCTCCAAAAAGGAAACTCTAAACAATCAACAAATGTGTGGAAAACACTTTCCTTCACTAGCAATCAAAGAATGGCACATTAAAATAAAAATGAAGTAACATTTGACCTCTATCAAATTAACAAGGTTTTTTTTTTTAGAAAAATGATATCCACTACTGATGAGGGCACTGTGAAAAGGTACTCTCCAATATTGCTAATATTTTGGTATAATCCTTTCGGAAAGCAATTTGGCAAGGAGCCTTATGATGTTTATACTCTCCAATGCAGGAATTACACTTTTGAGAATGAAGACTAGGAACACCATCCTGACTAGTGAGAGGCATTATTTTTAATAGGAAAAAAAAAATTCAGAAGTAATCTAAATCCAAGACACAAAAATTAATAGTAACAAAAATCACATATATTCACTCCATTAATTATTTAACTTTAAAAAATTATATTTAGAAAAATATGCAAATATGGAAAATAAATGCAATATCAAAAAATAAAGTGAAAAAGTCAATGTTAAGTTAAATAGCAAGAAAAAATAGTATATTCATGACATTTCTACTTAGATTTTTTTAATAGAATAAATATTAGAAGGACATATAAGAAAATACTATATTATGTCTGTCTCTAGACAGCAAAACCATGAATGACTACATAAATAGTACATGTGCTTTTAAATTTCTATTTTTTAATTCAAAGGCCTTCTTACCCTTTTATTACCATTGTCACACTCTTACAATGTGTCACATACAGCTAAATTTTTTAAATGCCCAAAATTAAAGTTTTTTCTTCCTTAAGATGTTTAAAAAATATTTTTATTTCTTTTTTGTAAATGATAACTGGCTTTTGTATTTACTTTGTTGTTGCTCGTATGTAATAATGCAAGAATTATAATTTTAGATTTCTCTCAAGAAAAAATCCAGACCTCTTTCCTTCTAAGACAATTGTTATCTACTACAGCATTTTAAGTCTGAATTGATTATACCACAGCCCTCATAAAGTGTTTCTACTTGCTCATAATTTCCCCCATAAACTTTGAATTTCAAATAAGAAATAATGTGTTTTTTAAATCTAATCACGCTTTCTGGAAGATACGTATCTCGAGATAAAAGCGAAGCTGATTTCATGATTTTTAAAAGACTCCCAAATGTTAATATCATATATGAGTATAATCTTATGAGCAATTAGCTTTTAAACTGTTTGTTCATTGAAGGTAACCTTTGCAAATCATTTTAAGAAATTCATCAAATGACTCTCCACTGTTTGATTTGGCAAAAATGGAGTTTAAAGTTGAGGGAAGGGGCAAGGAATGCAGGATCCAGGGATCCAGCCAATTTCGGACCCAAAAACCAAAGGAGAAAGTCAACAAGAAGGTACGTAGGCATATTCTAAGTACTGAGAGCCACTTGGTACTGAGAACCAAATGGAGCATTCTGTCCTGGAAACTAGACATGGAATGCAGCTGAGAATAAGGTTTGCCCTGGGGGAATTTTAAGAAAAGAAACCAACTTTTGTTCCCTGGTGATGTCCAGTCCTGCACCCTCTGCTGGGCAGGAGCCACCCCGACTGTATTTTCCACAAGAGTGCAGTGCGGGGAAACTTTCCATCAAGGTGGAATGATCTATACCTGTGCTGTCCAATGCAGAGCCCCTAGCCGCCTGTGGTTTACCTTGAAATATGGCTTGTGCAACTGAGACACTGAATTGAAGGCCATCTTGGCCACTGAAGGAGCCCCATTCCCATGAACCAGGAAGGCTGTCCTGGTCAAACACGCTATTGCCTTTAGGATGTAGGAGAGCCTTTGAATAGCTTCTTTCACTTCTCTTGCCCGGTTGATAGCTGTGCTGGACCAGGTGAGAGGCTGTGGCCTCCTGATACACTATGACATTCTAAACAACCTCACCAGGTGTCATCTTACCACGAACATCTCAACATTCTTGAACAGCAATGACCAGTGCTGGAACCAATAGCCACATGTAGCTATTTAACTTTAAATTTAAATGAATTAAATTTAAGTAAAATTTGAAATTCAATTTCTCAGTTGCACAAGCCATATTTCAAGTTGAGCCACAGGTGGCTCGGGGATCCGCATTGGATAGCACAGATACAGACCATTCCCACCATGATGGAACCTTCCCTGTACAGCACTCTTAAAGAAGATACCTGGTCTAGCAGATGCCGGAGTGCCTGTTTTCCTCCTTTTGTAAAACACAGAAACTTAGAGGGTTCAGCATAAAGAACCCCCAGGGAAGAGGCCTAAGTGCCGTTAGCATTTAATTAATTAATTAAAATTTGCCTTCAGCCTTGTGTAAGATAGACCCTCCAACTGTGGTCAGCAGTTGCACGCAGACTTTGTCATTTTGCTTACTGACCACACATTCTCATGGATCAATTCTAAATTGGATTATTGTTAGTTTGAAAAGCGCCTGAGCAGCAGAAAGCAGCCGTGGTGGCAGGCAAAGGGGAGATTGATAGCAGAATAAACAGGGAAAGTGACAAGATCCAAGGCTGAATTGATCACTGTCAGTGCGTCCGTGGTCAGCTGTCTGCCCTTTAGTGCCCAGAGTAAACATCAGAATAATGTTTAGACAAACACATTTGATTTTTGAGGTAATGGGTATGTCAACTAATGACAAACCTTAGAAAGGTCAAAGGGATATCCATTTTTCAGACTTTTCCAACCATTAATTGTTGATTTTGGTAGCACTGCACTTCTAGGCAGAGCATAGAGGGAACTTCGGCGTGGGTGGGGGCCATGACCAATCTCCCTAGGATTCACCTGGCCATCAACATTTTCCTCCATAATAAAATTCTGTTGAAAGCAGGGAGTTCATTCTTTAAAAATGGAAGCTCCACTAGATGCAGAATTTTAGTTGTCTAGAGAAAATGTGCAACAATCCTCCCAATCCTCCAAAGGGACAGGTCCATTAGCCCCCACTAGAATTACGAACATCTTGCCTGTTACGAAAAACAAAACAAAGCAAGGAAAATTGCTTTATCAGCAGCAGTTTGCCATTGAGGAACTTATGCTATTGTTCCAAAAATAAGATATCGTTGGTGAATCATGGGTACCCAGAATTACAGTTTGGTACTGTAATTTATCATTGGCTGGGTCATTTTTTAATGTGATTTTTTTTCTTTACACTACCATCCATTAACTGTGATTTGGGAGGTCAATTGCAATTAATTGACTATATTGAGAGCTCCAAAATTAACGTGGTTTTTCTGTTCGTGTAAGGCATTTTTTCTTTTGTCCACAAAAATGTGGCAGATGAAACCCGATGGGAGTGGAATGTGGTCTAGAAATCAGCTTGCCTATAGACGGAGCAGAGTAGTACAACCCTGCTTCCCACGGAACGTCCTGCTGTGCAGTCATTTGCTTTGTTCATGCTATAATCAATCAATCTCTTTAAATAATATCACTTGCCAAAATGCTGGGACTCTCTAAAGTTCCTCAAGCACACAACTGCACCCTAGAAGTCAGAGAAATGTGAAGAATATATTTGGGTTCTACCTGTAAAACCTGTGGGATATATATTCCTCAGACAAAATAGCGTGATAGGAGAGAAAGCAGAAAACACGTAGATGGCTGTTTCCCTAGCTGTGTAAAATCCCAGCAAACTTATTTAGGAAGGTGGGTACTTAGGAAATAAGTGTACATTTGAATGAAGACATTTGCAGAGTAGGTGGTGTCAGCTCAGGCTGCCATAACAAAACACCCTAGAATGTGTGGCTTAAACCACAGACAGTTATTTTCTCAGTTCTGGAGGCTAGAAGTCCAAGATCGATTTATCGGCATTGTTGAGTTTGAGTTCTAGTGAAAGCTATCTTCCTAGCCTGTAAACAGATACTCACTTGGCATAGGGAAAAGGAGACCGTGAGATCTCCCTAAAGTCTCTTCTTCTAAAGGTACTAATCCCATCATGAGGGCCCCGCCTTCATGACCTCAGACTAAATCTTTGACTTTCCGAAGGCCCCATCTCCAAATACCATCACATTGGGAGTTAAGGCTTCAGCACCCTTTCCCCTGCCCCAGCTCCAACAACCACTGATCTGTTCTTTAGATCTATTCTGATATTTTCAAAATACATCACAGAAATTGAATTATACAATATGCAGCCTTTTGAACCTGCCTTTTCCCACTCAGAATAATGCCTTTGAAACCCATCCAAGTCATCATGTGTATCGTCTGTTCTTGTTTATTGCTGAATAGTATTCCATGGTATGGATATACTATTTTGTTTAACCATTCAACTGTTGAAGGACATCTGGTTTATTTCCAGATCTTGGCAATTTTAAATACAACAGCTGTAAACATTTATGTATAGTTTGTTGTGTGATCATAAGTTTTCATTACTCTAGAATAAACCCCAAGAGTGAGATTGCTGTTAAAAAGTTACTTGTAAATATCGGCATCACATTAAACATCCAGATTTTATTCAGGTCATCCTTATAAGAGACTAGCATCACTATCAATCAATGCTCAAAAACTAATATGCCTTACCCCCTTTGAAAATTGGATTTGTTTCATCTATAGCCATACCACCCTGAACACATCCCATCTTGTCTGAAAACTTGAGTTGTTTTGATATATTTCGTGATATTTGATTTTTTGTGGTATTACTATTTTACATAAATGTTAATGGAAAATGTGGTATTATTAACTATTTTGCATAAATGTTAATGAAAAATATCATTTTAACAATTGTAAAAATGTTGCAGTGATGCAAGAGTTCCTCCTATTGACTTAGAGATACTCATTCAATTTCCCAAAATAAAGTAAAATTTAAAATCTGAGTAGAAGGGAACCACCACATCAGAGTCTGAGTTAACACAGACCTGGTCTGGCATGGTTGAAAAGTTGCTATGCTAAACTTTGTAAATAATACACCACCATTACCCTCCATGAAGTACGCCCTAGAGTGTTTGAAGATTATTTTAAGAGTGGCCCAAATGCCTGTGTTTGACATTTGTTAAAGAATCCTAGAGGAGCTGCTGTCTCTGGAGTTCTGTGGGTTCATCCGTGGCTGGCCCCTCTCATCCTGAATCCCATGGGTCTCGTGGGCCCTGAAACAATCTACATCCCCCCGGTTGAAAATGATAGCATAATGTCAGTGAACTTAAAATTCAATTTCATTCTTCCTAATCTATGCGCCATTATGCAAGTCTTTGAAATAGTCTCCAAAGAAGGTAAGTCTGTATTGATTCCATTCCCTTACATAGCAACTGGTGGGTAGCAACCCATAGTATAATATGAGAGGGAGAAAATATTGATTCTAGGAAACTTAATATTATTAAAAGACAGTTGTATTAAATCTCTTTCCTGAACTTAGCTGAGCACTTTTTTTTTCCTTTTCCCATTTTCAAAAAAATCAATGAAGCTAATACTCTTGTTAGTTTTAGAGTTTCTACTACAGCAGTTCCCTGTCATCAAAAAACCTACAGAAGGTTTGTAGGCTCAGCACTTGAGGCTTGGAGTCCTCTGCTGACTGATGAGCATAACATTTCTCTCTTCAGTTATTCTGGCCACTCAGAGAGGGCAAGTAGTATTTAAATTTTATTTTCCATGTTATCTGTTTTCCTTAGTGTGTAAAAATCTCAATATATTGCCTAGCCTTAGTTATAAATGCCTAAGTGCATGTAATGAAGTTCATTACACAAATGCAATTTTCAGTTTGAGAGAAGTCTAAAGAAATAAAATCAACATGGGGTGGGAGGTTTTTGATGGAAAACACCTGTCAGTTGAAAATCCCAGAATTTGCTATTTAAGATTGGAAGACATATTTTCTTTTTTTGAGGACCATCCAAACTTGAGTTTTTTTTTTTTTTTTCTAAACAAAAAAGAAACAGCTGCTTCTGATTTGTGACAAGATTAAAGCATTTTGGAATCTCTCTCCAGATATCCAAGTTCTGATAGAATGTCTGCTGTGTCATTATCAAATATAACAAGACTATAACATGGCTCCAGAGTCAATGAACTAAACACTGGAATCTTCTTCTAATTATATAATATAAAACTTCTTATAATTCTGATGCCATGCATTTGGAATTCGTGATTAAGATGGGTTAGGCTTTGCTAAGCAAGCGTTTTCTTCATAGATACTGCAAACCATATTTTAAAAATAAGATTGTAAGAATAATGCTGAAAATATGTGAAAAACAAGCTGTTTCCAAACCCCCTGAAAGATTCTAGAAGCCACAATTAGCATGAAAATATTTGTGGCGCTTTTCATAGTTATTTTATATCTCTGTCTCTGGCTTCTCTTGAGAGCAGTGCTCTCTGCTGCCAGGAGAACAGCCAAGTCCACCTGGATATTCCAGACCCCATAAACGCATATGCTCCAGACCGGATTTGATTTTTGTACTCCTGCTAATCGTTCCTCCTTTTTCCCCATTTTCCCACCTTCACTGTCATCTATAGGAGAAATCCAAACAGCAACCAGAGATCACTGGCTTGGTGGGCACAGCTTGGAAAATTTTAGTCTAATTTGCCTCCTCTCCCCTAGAATCCAGCTTGCTGCTTCCTCTTTGCTCACCTGGACCATAGCAAGGGCCTCCTGAAGTGCTTTCAACCAGTATCCCCTCCTCAACCTCTGCAATCAGAGGGAGCCTCTCGCAAAAAAAAAAAAAAAAAAAAGGTCAAATCACATTGAAAACTGCCATGGGCTTGACGTCATCTGTCGGATAAAACAGTCATCAGCACTGAGCACTAGCAAGGGCTTTGCATAGAGAGATGAGTGGGAAGAACCCAGGCAGGCAGCAGAGTATGACCATGACCCATGTCATACTTGGGTCATGGTAAGAAGACCAAATTAGCTAGAACAGAGATATTTTTTTATAAGTGATGGTTATAGAAGATAACTACGAAGAGGTGAAGGGGGTCTGGATCAGTGGAGACTTGAAAGGCTCAGCCTGAGGCTTTCTGACCTTATCCCTTATGCCATGGGGAGCCATAGAATGTTCATCAGCAGAAGAGGCAGATAAAACACAGTCCAGTTGGAATCAACAACCACTCCCCCATTAGCACACACACAAGTGAATGGCATTCGGCTACTAGTTACTTTTCCTAGTGACCATCCCCATTGTCTTTCACTAAGAAAAAGAAAATTATTGACAAGTAATTCTTTAGGTGCTTCCCTTTCGCATATTTGCAATTTTTAAGTAACACTTTATACTGGCTTAACAAACATAAATGACATTGCAGAGATTTACAATATATTAGTATAATATTAGTGTATCATTTAAATGTATTGCCCCTTTCTTCAGAAACCAAAGAAAAATAGAAGCATAATACATCATCGGTTAAAGTATTAACATATTAATGAAAAGACTTCATGCCTCTCAACCAAAGAAAACAAAAATGGTGATGAGGAACGCATTAATAAGAGTTTTAGGCATAAATGACAGAAATTCTAACGCCTATTCCAAATATGCTAATTTACTTAAAATTAGAATAAAATGTATTAATACTTATGGATCATCAGAGTTGCCTTCTATCCTGACCAGCATGTCACAAGCCCCTAAGCTGACCACTTGTCACTTCCAAGATAATCTCGAAAGCAGCTAAAACTTGCCCTGGCCAAGGCTGAATGCATCATTATCTTCCCCAAATCTTCTCCGTCTCGGTAAGGGTGTAAGTGTCCATCTGGTCCCCTAAGCTAGAAATGTTGTAATCATCCTTGTCTCCTTTCTCTCTCCCTAAACCCCTGCATTGGTTCCCTAATTGTCATCACTTTTATCTCTAAAATGTCTGTCTGAATCAGACTTCCTCAGCATTCTCACCATCAATGCCTTACCATCAACCAACTTCCCGAAAGATTTCAGTTGCCCCCTAACAAGCCTCTTACTAATACTCCAACAGCCAGCTGCTGTCTTCTAATTTCAGCATCCCTGGAATCCCCTCTCCCCGTCTTCCTCCTGACAAACCTCTCTTACCCTTCCAGCCTGAACTCAGATGTCACCTCCCTGGCATTCTCATCATCCCCCACTTCCTTCCCAAAAGAATAAACAGTTTCCACCTCTAGATTCCCTCTTCTATGTGTTCTTTCTTGATTACAACACTCGTCCCATTTCTACCATGACTCAATGCTTAAGAATTTGTGTCCTCGACTGGGAGCGATGGCTCATGCCTGTAATCCCAGCACTTTGGGAAGCTGAGACGGGTGGATCACGAGGTCAGGAGTTTGAGACCAGCCTGGCCAACATGGTGAAACCCCGTCTCTACGAAAAATACAAAAATTAGTCGCGCGTGGTGGCGGGTGCCTATAATCACAACTACTTGGGAGACTGAAGCAGAAGAATTGCTTGAACCCGGGAGGTAGAGGTTTCAGTGAGCTAAGATTGTGCCACTGCACTCCAGCCAAAAAAGAAATTAAAAAAAAAAAAAAGAATCTGTGTCCTCTCATACATTTGTGCATTTATTGGGGTTCAGTACTGTGTGTTATTCTTCTTTGAGTTTCTGACGAGTAGGGGTCCATGCCACCCTCACCACACTCTCCTTTTAGTAAAATGATGCATCTGATTCAAAGCGTCATCATTTGCAATTTAAGCTTTTAAAATTTTCATAGCTGCACATCTTGCCTAATGTAAATTACCTTTGCCCAACCTTCCTTTGTAGTTGTTTCTATTTGGTCTTCCTAAGAATGGACCACTTACATGCAGAATTTGGCACAAGATTTTACCACCAGCTGGGTGCCTAAAGAGGAAAGGGCAGACAGGGCAAAAGATCTATATGTACTTCAGCACGTACCTTGATAGCCCACGCCCCAACCCTGGCATTGGCTTCTAGAGAAAATAGCTGTGCAGAGAGAACCACCTGTGCTCCTAAAGCAGAGACTAGAATGTTCTATGATTGATAATCATCTGTGGGCAAAAGTAACAGCATGGCCTCTGAAGCGATCACTCCTCATGGCTTTCTCAGTCCACACCTGCCCTGAACTAGTCAATTACCAATGCTGAGAAAGCAGGAAATGAATGGCTCATGATTTTAAGCATCAATAATTTAAATAAAAAAGTTATAAAGAGTCATCCTTCTTCCTGGAGTGTAAATGAATGTGATTCTAAGTGTATGGTAAAGACACGATAATTGCCAGCAAATTAACTCCCAATGAAGATGAAGAGGGATATCTGTCTCCTTTGACTCTTGGACAATTTCCTTCCAAAGGGATTTTATTGTCCCACATTAGGAGTGAGAACTCGACTCAACTCAGTACAGGCCATGCTTCTGTGTTGAAGAATGATCACCAGGCAGTCACATAGGAGCGGCTTCGGCCAGCAATGCTGATATCCGCACTCGGGGCTGACAAGGTTATATACTCTGCAACTAGTGCTCTGCAAATCTAGTGATGTGTTGGTCCAGAGTTGTTTTAGATAAAGAGAAGGCAGCTCTTCTCTCATCCAGATCCTCTGTGGCACACTGACCTTTGAGAATAAGAAGCGTGCATGTTTTAATTCTATGCTCAGCAATGCAATGTTGTATTTAGTTAGAGGCTGCTTAGGAATAATTTCCTAGAACTCAAACTGGTGTCAGATTTCCATTAAATTGCAGGCAGCTTCCCCACCTTTCATGCCTTCATCATCCCTCTCTAGTTTGAGAGTCTTCTCTACCCTGCAATTTTCACCAGTCTGTTTAATCCAAAGTAACTTTGTCAGACAACCTCATTCAAACTAAGGTAGTGGTGGTCCTATGTGTTATCTCCTCCCCTGGAGGAGATCACTTAAAAATCAATTGGCAAGAATTTGGTATGGACATGCCATAGTCTATCCATCCATATGGACATGCCCCATGGCACAAGGTGGATGAGCCTTGAAAGCATAACACTAAGTGAGGAGTCAGACACAAAAGACCATGTACTGTATGATTCCATTTATATGAAATGCCCAGAATAGGCTAATCCACAGAGATGGATCCAGACTGGTTGCTACCAGGGGTTAGAAAAAGAGGAAATGAGAAGTGACTGCTTGGTGACTACAGGATTTCCTTTTGGGGTGATGAAAATGTTTTGGAACTACATAACAGTGATGGTTTCACAACATTGTGATTGTACGTAATGCCACAGACTTATTCACTTTAAATGGTTAATTTTATGTTATTCAAATTTCACTTCAATTTTAAAAGGGGGAGGGGGAAGTGGGGGAATCTATACGTAACCAAGTATGAAGCTTTGATGGTGAGATTTCAGAAGTAGTGGGAATAGAAAAGAAGGTTCCTATTAAGAAGCGTTCACAGGATCTCATTCGCAGGCATGCCTGCCTCTGATGTCTCACCTTTGTCGGGGCCCTTCCGGAAAGCCAAGTTAGTACAAAAGAAACCAAGCCAGGTTAGCCTCAACCTTTCATTAGATGCATCCATCCTTTATGAAGAAGAAGAAAAAGATTACATAATAAGGAACTGATGCTAGCTGGAGTTATTATTATTGTCAATACTCTATGCTGACCTTCTACTTTCTGTGGCCTAAAATTAGATCCTGTATTGTTTATGAAACTTTCACTTGGGAATGTTTTTAGGTTGCATGGGTTTTCTGCTGCTGTGGCAGCAGGACCAAGCCAAGGCAAAAGGCCCAGTGTTACTCACAGTTGGCTTTATGGTTTCACCCAAGGATGGGGACGGAAGCACACAGCTGAAAAAGCAACATTGGTTTCTGGTCTCTGATGACACATGTGTTTCCTCTTTCTTTCTCATGCTCCCAGCAAAATAGAGTCCTACCCAGTGACTTCCCCAAAGAAGTCTGGAGTCCTCTGGCTGTTGAGACTCTAGACTGCAGAATCTAGAAGTCCGAGTCTTGAAGACCATCTCACTCAGTTCCTGCTGGGTCTCTGATAGGAACATCAGCCCTTCTCAGGGGAGGAATTTGACATTACGAGGGGTAAAAATAAAGAAATGAGCTTTGGGCATGTACAGTTTTTTGGTCCTGCTTTTTTTAATTTGAGAAGTAGTATGTTCAACATTGCCTTTCTACAATAGAAATTACCAGAAATATGGCATACCTCTCAGGGTCCAGTCAGGAGACAGCCATTACCCCAGCTATTTTAACAAGGAAAATGTAACACAAATAGTTGTCAACTATTAAAGGTGGTTAGCTACTGACATGGTTTTTCTGTGTCCCCACCCAAATCTCATCCTGAATTACAGCTCCCATAATCCCCACATGTCATGGAAGGAACCCAGTGGGAGGTAATTGAATCATGGGGTGGGTTTTTATTGTGCTGTTTTTGTGACAGTGAATACGTCTCACGAGATCTGACGGTTTTATAAAGAGCAGTTCCCCTGAACAAGCTGTCTTGCCTGCCACCATGTAAGATGTGCCTTTCCTTCTCCTTTGCCTTCCACCATGATTGTGAGGCCTCCCCAGCCACATGGAACTGTAAGTTCACTAAGGCTGTTTTTTTTTTTTTTTTTTTTAAACCCCCGGTCCCAGGTTTTTTTTTTTTTTTTTTTTTTTTTTTTGAGATGGAGTCTTGCTCTCTCCCCCAGGCTGGAGTGCAGTGGCATGATCTCAGCTCACAGCAACCTCTGCCTCCACCTCCTGGGTTCAAGCAATTCTCCTGCCTCAGCCTCCTGAGCAGCTGGGATTACACATGCCCACTACCACACGTGGCTAATTTTTGTATTTTTAGTAGGGACAAGGTTTCACCATGTTGGTCAAGCTGATCTTGAACTCCTGACCTCATGATCCACCTGCCCCAGCCTCCCAAAGTTCTGGGATTACAGGCGTGAGCCACCATGCCCGGCCCTCAGGTATTTCTTTACAGCGGCATGAAAACAGACTAATGCAACTACTAAAAAGAACTTTAAAAAGACCTTAAAGGAAGTAGCAAAAGAGCAGCTATTGCTTCTAGGCTGAAAGACAGTGAAAATGTAAAGGAATCAAGCATGAGCAGAGGGGCCTTCTACCTCCACTGAGGCTGAGGTTCAGATTTTTTCAGAGATTTCTGCCAAATGTTACTCTTGTTCATGCCGAGTCTGCCCTGTGGGAATGAATAACGCAGATCACCATTCCACCCTTTATTACCAACCAGTTAGATTGCATGGCACAAAGGTCAGTATCCTTGGTGTCTGCAAAGTGCTTCTTTCTCTCAGCTTCATGGTTATTTGCCCCCTTTCAGAGGCCATGCAACGCAATAGTAAGAGTTGAACTCCAAGGGGAAGACTCTTGGTAAACTCATTATTAGAGATTTTTATCTAAAATTTTGTTGCCAATTTTTTTTTAGCTGCTTTTTTTTTTTTTTTTTTTTTTTTTTTTTTTTTTTTGGTCAACACTTTTTTCCAATTTTTATTTGTTGCCATAGGAGTTCACAAATTGCTGTTGGAGAAGCTTTCTGGAAAGCAAGGACATGGGGTAGTCTGCAAAAGCAGGCCCTCTGTTGTTGTAGGAGGCTGTGGGCAGGAAGGAGCTTCTGAGAAGTGACCAGTGCTGGGGAGAGCACAGCCTGAGGGCAGGGCTGGGGGCTCAGCTGCATGGGCCAGGTGCTACTGCATTGAATGATAGTAACTAGCCAAGCCCGGAATCCAGCAGAGAAGTTCCTGGCACTATACCTCTCTAGCACCCTCTAGTGATGACATTAACATTCAGCCAGCTGGTTAAGAAATGTTGACAAGGTTCAGTTCCAGCCAGTGTCACAAAGTGGAGCAGAGAAGGATGAATTTGAAGCTGAGAGACAATAAGTTGAAACCTGGCATAGAGGGGAGTCCAATTCTCTATCTGATCTCACTTCCAGTGCAGGTAAACCCTTCACATCACTGAGCTGCTATCAGAGTCTTCATCCATGGAAGGAGCATGGACTGCCTGCTTTACCCAACTCCAGCTGCCAGTACTCAAGAGTATTTCCAGGCAGGTCAAGGAACATCACTAAACTTTCAAAATCAGTAACAGAGAAATATTTTCACAAAGTCTTAGGTAGAGGAAAAAAGTCAAGAGGAGAATGTTCATAAAGTTAGGTGTGCCCAAAATGGCTGTATTTTCCACTGACCTCAATTTCCTTTTTCTCTTGAGCACTCAGATAGACTCTTCCTATCTTCCTTTCACAGTTAAATTAGACTTACATGACTGGGTTCTAGCCAGTGGAAGATAAGCAAAAATAATCTATCCTACTTCCAGGCCTGTCCCAAAGAAGACCTCTGGCACAATCCCTCCTGCCTTCTCTTTTCCTGGACCTAAGCATTGACTGCAGAGCAGATCTCAGGAAAGAGCAGAACATGTAGGAAAGTAGCCTGTTTCTGAGTCACCACCTGGAGGAGGGTCTCCCTGAAGAGTCGCCCCAGCTGGAAATACTCTGATTGGATTGTGAGGAGAGGAAGCAATAGCCCTTTCTGTCCTAGTTCTGAAAACGTGTTTCCCAGACCAGTAGCACAAGCATCACCTGGAAACTTGTCAAAAATGAAAATTCTCAGGCCCCACCTTAGACTTAACCAGAAACTCTGGGAGTGGGGCCCAGCAGTTAGGTGATTTGGGTGTTCTGAAGTTCAATAATCACTGCCTTATTGTGTAAAAACACTAAAATTTTGAGGTTTTTTTTTTCCTTAAGGCACATAGACAACCTCGACATAAAAACCTTAAAAGAAGACCTTAACAGCCAGTTAAAATGTATTTTCCCAGTAACAGCCCTTTCCCAAAACAGATCTCCTTGCCTGAGGACTAGACTTGTAGGACTAACATTAGCCAAGTTTAGAAATTAGGGATTAGGAGTCATGCAGCTGGAGGCTACAAGATTCTGACTCTCCCTCAATTGCTCCTAAGATCAGTGCTTGAGATATTCTGCAGATCCTGCAGTTGATGGATCAGCTGGCCCCACCCAGATCAATAAACTAGCTCATCTGATCTTGTGGCCCCCACCCAAAAACTGAGTGTAGGAAGACAGCTCCAACTCCTTATGATTTCATCTCTGACCAATCAGGACTCCTGGCACACCGGCTTCCCCCAACCCACCAAGTTATCCTTAAAAACTCTGCTACCTGAATGCTCGAGGAGACTGATTTGAGTAATAATAAAACTTGGATCTCCCACAAAAATAGATAAATAAATAGGTCAGGTGCTTTGGCTTATGCCTGTAATCCCAGCACCTTGGGAGCCCAAGGTGGGCAGGTCACCTAAGGTCAGGAGTTCAAGATCAGCCTGGTCAACATGGTGAAACCCCATCTCTACTAAAAATACAAAAATTAGCCAGGCATGGTGGCACATGCCTGTAATCTCAGCTACTCAGGAGACTGAGGCAAGAGAATTGCTTGAACCCGGGAGGCGGAGGTTGCAGTGAGCCGAGACTGTGCCATTGCATTCCAGCCTGGGCAACGGAGTGAGATTCCGTCTCAAGAAAAAAAAAAAAATTAGCTGGGCATAGTAGTGGGTGCCTGTAATCCCAGCTACGCAGGAAGCTGAGACAGGAGAATCTCTTGAACCCAGGAGGCGGAGGCTGCAGTGAACTGAGATCACACCACTGCACTCCAGCCTAGGCAACAAGAGCAAAGCTCCATCAGACAAACAAACAAATAAATAAAATGCGCCTACCACCTCACTAGGGATTATTGTCATGGCTCCATCCTCCACAACACACCTGAGGAGTCCATACATCCATAAGACCTCTGAATAGATCATGCAGAGACAAAACTGGTGTTACAGACTCCATGCTTCCCAATGTTTCACTGTTTTATTGCTCATACTACCTACTTTGAATCTGCACACTTGCTCTAAGCCTGAATAAAGCTGATTAGGTTGTTATAAAGTTGAAGGTTTATTAACTTCAGGTATCACCTGTTACATTTGACTAGAAGCCAGAAAACAAGGACTGTGCTCATTAATTGAGTTACTTTAAACAAGTTATTTAACCTGCTCACTTTTATTGCCCTCTCTGAAAAGTCAGATAACATCCTATAGACCTGTTTTAAAATCACCTGCAGGAAAAATTCTCAAAAAAGAATAAGAGATTGCATTTCCATATTTAGAGATATTCCATATGATTGGTTTTATATTCATCGAAGTTTAAACAACAGAAAACACGAAGTGGTCCCTCTTCCACTCCTTACAACAGCTGTATTCCGGAGACTTTGAAGAAGTAAATTGCCTAAGTTAACTCATATTCAATTTAGAACTATCCAAATGCAAAGTTTTCTGCTTCAGTTACTGACTTAACCATAACATCACCTCTAGAAAAATGTGAGTTGTTTAATTTCCCAAATATAAAGCCTAAATTTGAAACATTTCTAAGAAAAAAATAATCATTTGAGGGAAATAGGAAGAAACAGGAGCAACTGCTGTGAAAGGGATATTTTTAGTGAGCCACGTGGGTAAACAAGTTCTGCCAGGAATGTGGTGCTCCAAAGGGGAGTCCTAGCATTTAGCTCCAGCTCCACACAAAGCCACATCTTCAGCACTTAGTTCAGAAGTAATTACCATCTAACTGGCACTGGGGTGGAAGGAGAAAAGAACTATATTCATCTTGTGATTAAATGGCAATTAGCAACTAAGTGCCCTGAAATAATGTGGCACTCATGACCTCTTCACAGCAGCTTCCCCTGCCAATACCACGAGCCTTCTGGGTATCAGAGCCCAGTATATCAGGGCTAGGACCCCAGGGAATCCCAAGGCTGATCTGCACACCAGCTAACATAGGTTGGGTGGTGGCACAAATTAGTGGTTAAGAGCCTGGCCTCTACAGGCAAGCTGCCTGGATTCCAAACACAGCTCCTCCACTAGCCATCTGCCAACTTGGCCAAGTTACCTAAACCTTTCTGATCATCAGTGTCCTCACCTGGAAACTGGGGGAAATAGTTGTTTCTAAAATGTAGCTAGATTGTGAGGCTTAAGTGAGTTAAGAATGCAAAGCATCTAAGAGAGTTTCTAACACATGGTGAAGACCCGATCAAAAGAGGCTAATGTTTCCATAGGCTTCAATAGCTTCCCCTCCACAAGCCTGGGATAGATTAACTCGGTTCTGCCAATGCATTGTTTAATGGTAAAAATAATATTTAAATGTATTGCACTGCTTCAAACAAAAACTAAACATCTTTTCAGTCCTGATTCTGGTTCATCCTACTCCCAAGGGTCCACCTTCAGTTGTTCCAAATTGCAAAACAAATAGAAGCAATTTTTAGGAAGCCCTGGGCAGAAACCATTTATTGCCCAAGAATAAGTCTGTGGATCTGGATCAGAGATTGGAAGCCCAGCCTCTCCAGCAGAAGTAAATGAGGATGGACCAACGTCATACCAAAGGGAAGACGCATATGATCAGCTCTTGATGATCTACAACAAGGTAGCTTTTTAGGCTGGCATCTCATCTTGTCAAAGTGATTGTGAATTTGATGCACAAACTGTTTCCAAAATTAGTTTTAAAACATAAGTAGAGAATGAATCTGTTGCAAAGCCATAGCCCTTCTTTAAGGCTATTCCTCTGTAGCAGCAGGTGTCTATTTACTCTCCCAGTTCCTGCCCGACTTTGCTCTGTGTCACAGAAACCTTCATTCCCCACACTTCTTGCTATCTGGCTTCTAAGTAGTTTTAGCCAATAGTAGGCAATGGTAAGACTAGAGAGTCTTACGCTACATAGAACAGGACCCCCAGCAGTGCCCACATCTTCTCTGTGGGCTGAGCTCCCACCAGAGAGCCCTTTACTGTGGGTTCCCAGCTCCAGCCAAGCAGTCTCCACCTTGTGGTCATGGTGACCCCACACTGGGCAGTCCCACAGTTTTTATATCTCATCCTTCCATTGTTCCTCCAGCCCAAGGGGTGGCAGTAGAATATTCTTATTGCAAATTACTGATTAACTGGTGGTTCTCTGGTGGTTTCTCAGCTCTTACATCGCCTGTGTAACCAATTCCCTTTATTAAATTCCCTATGCTTGAAAAGCCTACGCTGGATTTTTGTTTCCAGAAGGGCTGGGGTCTCTGACTGATAAGCCATTAATTGTATTTATGTGTCATCCCCCTCCATGATTTCAGTGTTAAAAGCACTGGAGTAGGAGTCAGGAGTCCTGAGTTCTGGTCCCAGGTCTGCCCCTAACTGACTGTGTGACCATAAGCATGCTTCTCTTGCCTCAGTTTCCTGAGTTGGTTCAAGCACATCCATGAGCAAGCCATTTCAAATTAACAGCAGAATCAGGACAAAGGGATCCAATCTGTTTTGGAGGTGAGAAAAGGAATGCAAGAGGGCTTGGGTCATTGCTGTGTCTATGCTTGTATGTCTTATATGAGCTTGTAACTCCCCAAGGAACTCATAGGTACACATTTTCCTCTCGATTCATTATTTTCACCCTGATTTTTCACATGTAAAATTAAAGAGTTTAGCACATTAACATTGCAAAATAATGATTGATGAGGATAATACTATCCAAATTAATACCCCAAACCAAATTAGTATGAAAATCCTGGATAATAAACATGAAAATATGGTAAATTAGAGGCCTCAGAAAGTAGATTTGTGTTTTCTTTCTCTTTCTAAACTACCAGTTCCAGTATGACGAGTTATGGACCACGCATCAGCATAGCTATGCAAAATTCCCAGTGGGCTATCTGTAACCTGATCTTTTAAACTTTTTCTAATAGTTAATAATTTTGAATAATTATTCTTATTTGATATTAATGTCCATAACAGTTGTACTGTTAGACTTTCATTGATTTTAAGCCAGAGTTGCAATCAGCATATACTTTTGGCTTTGGAGATGGGATCTCACTCTGTGGCCCAAGCTGGTCTTGAACTCATGGGCTCAAGAGATCCTCCTGCCTCAGGCTCCCAAGTAGCTGAGATTATACATGTGCGCCATCATGCCTAGCTGCAATCAGTACATACTTAAGTCAGTTATCAATTCAGGCCCTTTATTGAAAGAACATTTAAACATAAGATTATTTTTATATGCACGGGTCTACATATATCACACATATACACACACTCAACATTGAAGATATTTCTACAGTGAAAACTGTCATAAATTCTTTCTTCTCAGGCAACATAGTCCTAAACTTCACCCAAAATAATTATTTTCTTTTAACTCCTCACTGCTTCTTTTAAAAAACTCGATCTATCCCTTTTATCAAATGCAAAAGCCAATCTGGAACTATTCACGTGTATCTTCCATGACCAATGTCGTAGAACCAAACACACATAGCCATTGGGTACTTGAAATGTAGTTGCTCCAAAATGCATTATGCCAGAAATGTAAAAAATACACCATATTTTGCACCCTCAATGTGAAAAAGCATAAATATTTCATTAATAATTTTATGTTAATTGTGCGTTGAAAGTATAATATTCTGGATATGTTGGGTTACACTGTTAAAATTAATTTTATCTGTCTCTTTACTACAAAATTTAAAGTTGCATTGCATCGCATTTCTACTGGACAGCACCGATTCTAGAAGTTAAGGAAAGGAAAAGGCGCTTCTACCATTCTCTGCCATTTTACAAGAATCCTAAGGAAGAGCAGCAGTATTGATACATTGATGGGGTGGGGGTGGGGGTGGGAGAATGGCAGAACTTAGAGGAAAGATGGATGTGCCTGAGTTTTAACTTGCTGACACCCAAATCAAGCTTCGGCCTATAGAGAAAATAACAAAGACCCAATTAATAGTGCTGTACACTGGAAGCAACATCATTGTATTAATAGCTTGTGCTGCCTTCAAGCGTCCAAGACAGAAGAGCTTACAGCATTTTATTCCTATTGACTGAAGACTGAAGGAAGTAAGGACCTCAGAATTAAAGTTTCAGAGAATTGAATTGGCTCTTTGCTCCCTCATTTGATTATCATTCAAAAAAGTATACATCTAAAATATGTCTTACAAATATACAGAGGACTAAAGCCTTAGTATATTCAGAGGAAAAGATCACACATATATTCTACCTTACATCTAAATAATTTCATTCATTGTCTTAATCCATGGGCTTGGCACGGAGCTTGGTTCACAGTGGGTGCTTAATGTTTGTGGAGCTGAACTAAATGCACAACCTAAAAAGCATTATAATTATTGGGACTCGGGATCCAGTCATGCTGTTTAAAACAAGGAAGCAAAGACACAGCTCCAGAAATTCAGAAATACAGCTGCAAAAATTACCAAAAATATGCCAAAGCTATTAAAAGAACGGAAAGCTGAATCAAACATTTTTGGAGAGCCACAGAATGCCATGAGGCCTTTCTAACAACTGATTAGGACCTTGCTTTTCTGCAGAGTAGTACAATAACCATTTGGCTAATAATTTAAGGGGGAAAAGGGTCTCTTCACCACCAGAGTCTGTATTGCTCTACATTCTTTTGTCTAGGCATTTTACACTTACAAGTATATATACACACATATTTAAAGAGTGTATTATTTTCCCTTGAATGAATCATGTGGGCACTGGGGTGGACCTCTGGGGATTTTGGGTGGATGAGACCAATACCAGGAATTGCTAATGTGGTTTCTATTGAATGTGATGGATTCATTAGGTAGAATCATTTGATAAACCAAGAGTCCTACATTTTTATTCCATTCATCTTTGTCTTGTGGATTCCAGGGTGACTCTGCCGATACTGCCACTGTGAGCTGAATGAGCAGCCTTACTTGAAGAAGCTGGCTTCAGAAAGAAATGTTGCTGTTCCTTGACTCTTGTGAGCTCCTGCCTGTCAGCCCTGGCCCCTCATCTGGAAGTCACTCTGAAGCTATGCTTCGCAGATGGGCCTTCATTTTCCCAGAGAATTAAAAGGATGCACTCCAAGACTTTGGGAGTTTCTTCTGCGTATTACATGGTAAGTCGCTTGGATGCAACCATTATGGTCTTTAAACATCCCAGGGGCTGTTATTTATCAGGTGTACTAAACTGAATAGCAACCCCCAAAACGGTATGTCTATGTCCAAACCCCTCAGGGCCTGTTAATGTGACCTTATTTGAGAAAAGCAGTTTTGCATATATAATTAAGGATTTCAAGATGAGATCATCCTGGATTGAGGATGGGTCCTAAATCTAATGACGGGTATCCTTATAGGGGAAAGGCAGAGGGAGTTTTGACACTGCTATGGTTTGTCTACATTGAAACTCATGTTGAAGCTTGATTCCCAATGTGGCAGTGTTGGGAGGTGGGGCCTAGTGGGAGGTGTTTGGATCTTGGGCACATCACACCCCTAAATAGATTAACGCCTTCTCAAGGTCATGAGTGAGTTCTCAATCTCATGAGACTGGATTAGTTCTTGCAGGAAGGCGTTAGCTGCATTAGAGCAGGTGTTTACAAAGGGAGGATTCTTCTCACATTTGGGTCCCCTTCCCACATGGTGAATTCCCCTTTGACCTTCTACCATGTTATGGTGCAGCTCACAAGCCCTCACCAGAAGCCAAGCACATGTCAGAGCCATGCTTTGAACTTCACAGCCTGCAGAATCGTGAGCTAAATTAACTTTTCTTTAAAATTTTCCCAGTCTTAGGTATTCAGCTAATAGCAACACAAAATGGACTAAAAACAGAAGCTCACTTTCAAGTAGGACCAGAAAAGGTTGTCTAGTGTAATTCTCACATAGTGCTGGAATTCTGTTCCCACCTCTATCTCTCCAAATATACACACATTCATACACACTCCTTGCCTATGCCCATGAACCTCTAGTGAGTTTACTTCCTCCTACAATGGCATCTACCTATGGGCTCCCCTGCAAGTCTTTGGAGAGCAAGAACCATGTGTTCTCAACCTCCAAATGATCCCAGCACCTAAGGCCATGTCCAGAACATCCAGGGGCTTAATACTTGTTTGCTAAGTGAGTAAACAGAACAAATCTATGATTAAAAATGAACTTCTAGTAATACTTGTGTCTCAGTCCTAGCTCCTTCCTGAAGAATCTACTGATTATGCTTCTCTATGGCCAACATGACATCTGGGCAACGAGTCCATCATCTGACTTATGCAGACTTAAACTCATAAGCCACTGTTGAGCAGAGGCACAGACAGACAAGACCATGACCTTGTACTTGATTTACATGTATTTTCTTTTTTCAGACTCCCACTTCTTCAAACCTCAACTCAAATACAATGACCTCTGGGAATCTTTTCTGAATTTCCCTATGCAGATTTTACCTCCTTCTCTCATTGTATTATGGAAAACTCTTGGCATTGAAATCTAGTAAACACTCAGTAAACAATAGTCACTATGGTATTTTTGTTGGTGGTAAAGGAGGTAGTGGTATCAATATGATGCCCTCTGCTTGAAGTCTTTCCCTTATTTATACCAATTATCCTGTTTTATTGTAGTTTATTTGCATATCTTCTTTTCCCTCTATACCAGAAGCTCCAAGGGATGGAAGCCAAGTTTTCCCCTTGAAATCATGAGTATCCATTCAGCAGAAGATACTTTACCAATAGTCTGAAAGAAGAATATGGTCCGTGCATACTGTCCAGAAAACCGGGCAACAGCAGAGTTTGGCCTGTATAATAAATTCAACCATGGTCTGGCTTTGTAGAGTGGGCTGAGCAAATTAGAGAGAGGTTAAGATAGGAACTGGAGTGGCCCCACAAAACCCAAAACACTGTTTGGCCCAATACAGAAAAAGTATGCTGAACTGGACACTAAACACACCAGCATCTGGCTTGTAATTTAACTGTGGCTTTAATTTCTTATATGATGACCTCACATTAGCTTCCCCAGAAATTCTACCAAGGACTCAGAAATGGTTTGGAGCCTAGATTGGGCCTGGAGAGCCCTGATGGGGCAAATACATCCACACACCAAAAAAAAGAAAAAGGCAACTCTGAGTTTTAAAAGCATCTGCTAGTACTTCACATTTTAAACACTCCCTCTCCAGTAATTATAAGCTAAATCTATAATTTTTAAAACATTATGAGTCAGGAGGAAAGAGGACTATAGTTGTTTATGGGGCCAAGCCTTCATCGAAACCACTTCAGAAAGCAAGTTCCTTAAAAAGACACCAGTAACCAGGCTGAGCTGGTGTAGGAAATGGAGCTGCAACACAAGGGTCAGAACACAGCACTGTTCAGTCAGAAAAAAGATGGAAATCTGCCCAGACCAGAAACCCGAAGTGTAACGTGCTTGCATACTCACGAAGAATGTAACTGAACACAGTTGGTGGGTCTACACTGCGTTCTAGGGCACGTTGGTTTTGTTTTTCTACTCAGGTGAAATAGGTTTCCGTAGGTCCTTTAAACTGGCATAGCTTTGTGTTTTTGTTGCTTTACTGTTATTTCTTTTTATGAGTAAAACTTTTCTCTGATAATGACTGCATCTTCCTAAAAGCTTCTTCTGAGTTCTTATTTTCAAAGAAGCCGAATCCATCTTAATATTTTCCTGCCATAATTGCCCCAGGCCAATTTCTTCTAAAGGAATTAAAAATGCAAATCTAATATTCTAATTGCATAATAGAATAATCTTGGCAGCTGGATCAATACTATCTCCCACTGTCAATAATACGGCCGGGATGTGTGTATGTCAGAGCCCACCAGTCTCACTTTATCACTGGCCCCGTGGCCCATCCACATCTATAAGATGTGACACTTTATTAGCGGCCTTCCATCAATCAACTCTAATTTGTGCATCAAAGAGATGTGTGTTGTCATTTCAGCATCCACGTTGCCCTGGGCACCAGACAACACAGAGTTGAAGCTTCATGTTTCCAAGGACTAAGTTAAATGACAGGAAAAGGGTGGATGACAGCTCCACAAAGGATTTCGTCCTGTTGACCATCCAATGAATTAAGAAGCAAAGGACCTACAACCAGTCACCCCAAATAAAAAGACTTCAGAAAATAAGAATGTGGACAGCTCCCAAAACCATCAGTGCAGCTACAAACCATTGCAAGCAGACAGGCCTGGAGTCAGGAAACCTGGCTGTGAGGTCCGGCTTGGCCATTCCCTGCTGGGTCACCTAGCCTCTATCTGCCTCAGTTTCCTCTCTTGTAAAGTAAGAGTGTTGACCTAGATTGTTCCAACCCAAAACTTATTTTACTTCAAGCATAGAAAAGATTGTACTCTGAGTAGCCTGGGTGAAGACATCTGTCAATTTGACAGCGATCAGAGATATCATTGCTACTTCTGGGCAATTTGCCAATTGACAGTAGAACTATCATAATTAAAGCTTATTATCCAAACTACGTTTCCATTAAGAAGTGTTTTTCCAATAGCTCTCCTTCACCTTTTAAATGTTCTTGGCCAGGCACAGTGGCTGATGCCTCTAATCTCAGCACTTTGGAGGCCGAGGTGGGAGGAGTACTTGAGCCCCAGAATTTGTCAAAACGAGCCTGGGCAACAGGGCAAAACTCCATTTCTACTAAAACTACACAAACAAAAATTAGCTGGGCATGGTGGCACTCACCTGTAGTCCCAGCTACTTGGGAGACTGAGGTGAGAGGGTCACTTGAGCCCAGGAGGTCAAGGCTGCAGTGAGCTGTGAGTGTGCCACTTCACTCCAGCCTGGGTGATAGAGTGAGACCCTGTCTCAAAAAAAGTAAATGAAACATAAATGTCTCTCTGTAGCTGAAATTATTTTTAAGGTCTCAAATACCACACCATTTGGGTCAGAATATTTTGTTCAAAATATTTGGCTCAAAAAATCTGGTTCAATTTATCCACCTTAACCAGAAAAAAAATTCTTGTATAAACTGTGTTTAAAAAATCATAAATTTCCTTAAATATAATTAAGCAATGGGTATAACAGAACTTTAGGTTCTCATGAAATCTGATTTGAGGGAAGGCTAATTTTAAAGAGACAATCAGAATGAAGATCTAAATTATTTGATGAACAAAATACCTTTGCAAAAATTAGGACAGCACACAACTCAAAATGCAATTTATTTAGCTTTGTAGAAAAATGACCTGCCTGCATTTCACTTGTAACTATAGTAAGATTTCTTGTTGATATGGTTCTTTGCAGTTTATTCAAATAACAATTATCCACTACTAGTGCTGGGTATTGTGTAAGAGGCTTTCATACACATTTTAAAATTTGGTTCTGCTAGTGACATTGGGGATTAGGTGAGACTGGCATTATTGTCCTGAAGGAGAAAATGGAGGCTAGAAAGCAGTAAGAGACGTCCCCAGAAATTATCAGCAATGTGAAAAGTGACAGAAGATTCAAGGATGAGTTTAAAAAAAACAGGCAGGAAAAAGAATATATATTCCTGAAAACTTGAGGCAGGCACATTTTCTAAGAGGTGTAAGGGAAGGGCTTGGAGATAGAGAGGGAGCAGCGGCAGAGGAAGAGATACAAGCCTTCTGTCAAATACAAACCGGGGGGCTTAGTATTGATCTCTGGGAGAACACGAGAGCTAATCGTTGCAGGTTGATCTTTGTGAGCTTGGGGACGAGAAAACAGTGACTGCCAAGAGGCTCTTCCACAAATCACCCTATCGAATCTCGTTTCCTCTCCTGATAGGGTTAACAGGCGGGGGGATCATGGATCTGGATTTCAGCGAGGCACTTGACAGAGTTGCTCAGGATATTCTTATAGACAAGATGGAGAAATGGGGATGGGAGTAGGACACAGCTAAGTGGATTTGCAGCTGGCTGAACAAATGCATCAAAGTGTTGATTAATAGAATGATGTCAGCCTGGAAGGAAAACTAGCCTTGTACTACAGGGCTCTGTTTTTGGCCCTGTTCTGTTCAGCAAGCTCATGGGTGACTTGAACAGAGGGATGGGAGGAACACCTGTTAGGACGGTGAATGACATCGTATGGGAGGGATTGCTAACACATTAAACAAAAGGGTTAGGATCCAAAATGCTCTCACCCTGCTAGACCAATGACCCCAAACCATCGAGAAGAAATGTAATTGGAATGAGTGTGTGACTCAAAACGAATCTGGAGTCCTTTAATTGATTCCAAAAATCAGCAACACAAAAAAGGATTTGAGATCCTTGGCTTAGGAGCAGTTCATGAAACAAAGACCTGGCCCCCAGGCACAACATGCTCCCATAGTATGTTGTAGCCAATAACAAAACCTAAGGGATTCTGGACTGCATTAGTAGGAGCCTAGGGCCTCCTCCAAAAGTAGTTACAATCCCACTGCTTGATGGACTGGTAGACACCCGGGTTCAGGCCAGGCGCTGCATTTTAAGACAAATGAGAGAAAATTCAGAGGAGGGAAAAAAGTACTAGGGAAAGGTGTGGCTATAATACAAGGTAGGAAATGGTTCATGTGGTTGGTGACATTTAGCCAAGGAGAGGCAAGGTGGCAATCTTCTCATATTTGGAGAGCTGACATAGGAAGAATGATAAAACACAACCTTCACCACTCTACATGGATTAAGAGTTACACAAGTGCCTAGTAAGTCTCAGGGCAACCTAACCGTGTGATTGCCACATGAGTGACTGAGTTCCCAGCACCAAGGGGATTCACAGGCTGGGCTGGTGGGAGAAACACTTCTTTTCAGAGAAGTGGTTTCATGTAATTTTACAGGACAAAATAATTTTGATATGTGCAAAGATGTAGACAATGGAATTGCCAGAAGTATTACCTGCTGATTAAATTCAACACATATGCCTTAGCCAATTATAATTTCAAGGTATACATAGAGCAGGTGTGGTGGAAAAGTAAACATGACCACATCACATTGTGTTCCCTGGAGGAGCTTAAAACTCTAAAGACACATAAGTAATTTTATCTAAACAGAAGATAAAATAGATTATATTTTAACAGATTATAATAAAATAAATTATAGTAAAGAAAGAGAAGCCACACAAGGTGGCTCATGCTGTAATCCCAGGACTTTGGGCGGCTGATGCTGGGAGATTGCTTGAGGTCAGGAGTCCAGGACCAGCCTGGGTAATATAGTGAGACCCCACCTCTATAAAAATAATAAAAAATCTAAAAATTAGCCAGGCATGGTGGCATACACCTGTAGTCCCAGCTACTCAGGAGGCTAAGGTGGGAGGATTGCCTAAGCCCAGGAGTTTAAAGCTTCAGTGAGTTATGATGGTACCACTGTGCTCCAGCCTGGGTGACAGAGTGAGACCCTGTTGCTAAAAGAAAAAGAGAAGAAAGAAAGAAAGAAAGAAAGAAAGAAAGAAAGAAAGAAAGAAAGAAAGAAAGAAAGAAAGAAAGAAAGAAAGAAAGAGAAAAGAAGGAAAGAAAGAGCTACATGATAAAGAAAGGGTAAGAATTAATTTTAAGTTGAGTTAGAGGTGATCAAAGAAGGCTTCACAAAACAGGTAGCATTCAACCTGAATGCATGTTGGGTTTCCAGTTCAGGCATCCAGGCAGCTCAGGTACAGCCCTGGTGAAACACTAAAGGTGGTCACCCTGCATCTCCTCCCATATTTAGCCATTTGAAATGCCATCTTGTCTGTGCTGTTATTTAAAAGGAATTTTGTTCTCTACCCATACCTGGCAACCTGATGGTTTAGATCTTTGCTTCCCACCTTCCTTGTCACCCTCATTGTTATGAGGGTCTAGCCTCCAATTCTTCTGCCCATGGTCACCTGCAGACATAGTCCTGGCACAGGAGTCACATTCCATCAGTTGTACCATGATGTAAGGTAACATGATCACAGAAAGGCCATTCCCTCACCATCACCATATTTTTAGTTAGAGCAATGCAGAGGTCATGGGCCTCTTTCAGGTCTGTCTGTTACAGGTGCCAAGCAGAGGTCAGTTAGACACTTGGAACAAGAAGGTGGAAAGATGGGGCAGGGTGTGAAGCAGGTGGGCACTTCAGAGCGGGGCACTCGACCTTGGGGATGCCTCCAGCAGTGCAATTAGGTTCCTCTCTCCTCTTACCCAGACAAATGGCTTGTCATCCTTGGTCATGAAAAAGACAGTTTACCTTTCAGGCATGAGTGCATATCCCATGCAGCAGGGTGAGCTAAGATGATACCCCCTGCACCCTCCTTGAGCTCACCCCCTTCAATTTTGGGAGGACCTCTCCTAGCCCTTGATGGTAGTAATCCACCCACCAGTGGTGGCTGACATCACTGGGATTTACAGGTCTCAGCCATCACACAGGGTCCCAGCCCATGGCTAAGTAACATTATCCCCCAAGCTGCGTGTCTATGCGGGGCACTTTCCAGACATTACCAGCTGCTTAGATGTACAGTTCACCTCCAGTGGCTTAAACCCCAACAGCACTCAGAGATTGTTGCTACACTTCTATCTCTCCTCTGTCATAATTTCAGCTATGGCCTCCCCTGAGCACCAACTATGTAAAAATTAATCACCATGTTTCATTCCACAAAAAAGATCCTGTTCTATTTCTTTATCCTTCTTCTTCAGATCCTCTCCTGGAAATGTGACAGAAAAAGCCATATGACTTGTCATTTTCTTCCTCTATAAAGTGGTGTGAAAATTGCACAAAGGTCAAAATTGCACATCAGGAGGCACTTCCAGTCTGAGATATCTCCTCCACCCAGAGGAGGAAAGGGGGTGTTTCCAACAGTGGCCAACTGTAAGTCTGATGCTCTTTGAGGCATTGACTAATGGTAAGAGTAGGTAGACTCCTAAATGGCCCCAATCCTTCACTCTTCCATCTGTAGCCATACCCTTTGCAATATGACTTTGTGCCTCTTCCCATCAAGAAGTGGAGTCTATTTCCCCACACCCTGAATCTGGCTTATTGTTATAATTTGCTTTAGGCAAGAGAATGAAGTGGGAGTGAAAGTCTGCCAGTTTGGGGCCTAGGTATTAAGAATCCTTGCATGTTTCTACCTCCTCTCTTCGAATGTACTCAGCCTCCCTGAGAACAAACCCAGGCTAACCTGCTAGAGGAGGAGAGACTGCTTGGAACAGAGACTTGCCATCTCATCATATTCTGTCCCGTCATTCACCATCCCAGCCTAGCCAGTCCAGCTGACTCAGAAGCTGACTACAAACACATGAATGAAGTCACCCGAGACGAGAAAAACCACCCAGGTAAGCCCCACCCAAACTACCAATCCACAGACTCATGAGTGAAGCAAATGGCTATTGTTTTAAGCTACCCTATCATGGGGTGGTTTGTTATGCAGTATGAGCTAACTGATGCAGACGCCATGGTTTATCAGCATAAACTTCCACATTGCCAGTTTCAAAAAAGCCACCACTCGGCTCATCTCAAACATTCAGCAGGGTGAGGGTATCCCCATTTTGTTCCTTGACTTGATCTCTGGAACCATTTTCTTGAGCCTCCAGGACCTAATATTGAAACTGGAAGGAACGGGTCTTGGGGGATGGGTTGTGAGTTGCCATATGTTTCCTTTCCACAAAAGTCCTTGCAAAGCATATTTCTTTTATTTCATCCTTGGATGATTGCCTTCAATTCCTTTGTTTCATAAGCTTCTATTCTCCCAAAGAGCCATGACAGCATTGATTTCAACCTATGATTGCCAGTGAAATATTAAACCCTATTGATTTGAAACTCAGGATTAGTTGCAACTTGGATCCTCTGCATATTTTGAAGATGGGCAATTTTATTTCTTATAGTTGAACAGTAATTTCAGTCTCACAGTATTCTTGTTTTTTGATGTAGGACTTCAAATCAGTTCCTTATTTGGTTCCCTAAAATTGTGAAATGCATTACGTTCACTAACTAATCACTTTTCTCTTTCAAATGAAGCCTCTCTACTTCTTACTAAGTGTGCCAGTGTGAGAATACATATCCTCTCCATCATCTATACATTGAATACTGTCATTATGATTCCTCCACCTCCCCAAACATCAACAAAAACCTTATTGGCTATAAGTAAAGACATCATATTCTGAGTGGGAATTCAGTAGAATCACTTTTCTTTTCCTTAGTAGAGTTCATCATTAGTTTGATGTGTACTGAAAGCATGCCACGGTATCTAAGACTCCCATTAGCTTTAAGCTCACCCCAGTACATGGCTACTACTGAAAATCTTTGTCCTAAGATTGCCTCCAAGAAGAGTATCACATTGCTGAAATAAAACTTCTCTGGGTGACTCAAGATGGGATCTGCAATGGGTTGCCAGAAAACCAAGTTCATCTGAAGATGCAAAAGGCTAAAGATGTGGACATCAACTGTCTCCCAATTCTTAATGCATGGCTGCATTAAGCATAAGCCTTTCCGAAATAAAAACAGTTAAACGTTTTGAAACAAAAGACGTTTCAAAAAAATGTATACACCTGTGAACATTTTTACTCACTAGACATATATCTATATAGTAGCTGTTTTCAACTTTAAAAACTGTTGCCCCAGTGTCTTCTAAATAGAGCCAAGAAACACAGGCTCCCCCTCCCTCTCCTTTCACCAGAGGTCTCCCCCAGCCCTGACCCACATTCCTTACCTCTCCCTAATATTCACCCAGGAGGAAGCCCAGTGGCAGAGCCAGCAGTCCCAGCAGCGTAGGGAGAGGATGGAGTGAGAGTAAAGTGTTGGGGAAGCCACAGCCCCCCAATCCTCAGACTGCATTCTCTGTCTCCCACACCATCATTCTATGACCTTCCTCCTCCTTCATACCAAACTTTTTACTCCTGAGATAAAATGTCTAGAAAGTGCAGCTGCAGGCATCCCTTTTGAAACATAGGCGAGATGCCCTGAGAACCTATTCCCGATTTATTGTTTGATCTATCCCTTCCTTTCTCAAGCAGCACTCACAGGACCAATCTGACATCTGTTAAGTCATGGCAGAGAAACAAATCTGTGATCCTAAGAGTCTTCAGGGGAAGTCCTGCTGAACTTAGCCTTTCTCAACAGGCTCAAAGATAAAAAATGAGAGGGTGAAGGGAAGACAAGCCTGCTCACCATTGTTTGTGCCTCTATCCACTTGAGCAAATTAACAAAATATTACATTAAAAGTAACGGCAAAACCCACAGTTACTTTTGCTCCCGCCTAATAACTATTAAACTAAAAAAAGAACTCTTGGGACTGTAAGCAGCTTATCAAGGAGTCTCAAAACATCAGGTTACAAACACAAAATGCTTGTAATTCTCCTAATCACTCCCCTCCGCCACCAGCCATTAGCTCGGTTGAGTCTTCCTTTTTACACTCCTTAACAGTGTCTTGGGCAGATTTCACACCTTTCCAGTCATTTAAAATGTGAAAGTGATGAGGCAATTAATGATGGGCCATTGCCAACCTTCAAAATCATCTTGTTTTCAGTCTCACGTCCTCTGTGCAGACTTGAGTAGGACCTTAAATGCTGAAGGGTGGGGCAGGGGGGCAGACTCTGCTACTGCATCGTCCACTGTCTACTCCAGGTTGTGCTTCTCCGGTTGACAGGAAGGGGCCATGTTCCTATTCACTTGTGTGACCGCTGCTGGCATTCTCTCTCAGATGATTCCTGCAGCGGTACTGTACCAGGCTGGTCTCGAACTCCTGACCCCAAGTGATCCACCCGTCTCGACCTCCTAAAGTGCTAGGATTACAGCGTGAGCTACCATTCCTGGCTAGGGGAGGCTTTTATAGATGAACACAGAAGTAAAGCAAAGATAAAATACTTGGAGGTGCGCATTCCAGCTTCCGGAGCCGGAGGGGGCTCGGCGTCCCCAGCCCCCAGGCCAACACCACCATGCTGTCCCACCTGCTAAAAGAACACCAGGCCAAACAGAATGAACGCAAGGAGCTGCAGGAGAAGAGGAAGCAAGAGGCTATCACTGCAGCAACCTGCCTGACAGAAGCTTTGGTGGATCACCTCAATGTGTGTGTAGCCCAGGCCTACATGAACCAGAGAAAGCTGGACCATGAGGTGAAGACCCTACAGGTGCAGACTGCCCAATTTGCCAAGCAGACAGGCCAATGGATTGGAATGGTGGAGAACTTCAACCATGCACCCAAAGAAATTGGGGATGTGGAGAACTGGGCTCGGAGCATCAAGCTGGACATACGCACCATTGCCACTGCACTGGAATATGTCTACAAAGGGCAGCTGCAGTCCGCCCCTTCCTAGCCCCTGTTCCCTCCCCCTCCACCCATCCCTCCTGCCTCACCCACAGCAGGAAGGAGGGAGACTGACAAGCCTTGAATAAAACACACGCCTCCAAAAAAAAAAAAAGATAAAATACTTGATTGGTTAAAGTTATACACTACAGAAAGTGAACTTTCAAGCACAAACAGTACTTTGACACTGTCTCATTCTTTCCATTAATGCTTGGTTGTACGTTATTCAAAAATGCTACTGAGTAGCTTATAACTAGCTGCCAGAGATCAAAAATCTTGTCCAAAGAGACAAAAAATATTCACACACAGAAAACATTTTTTAAAATACTCAGAAACTAATTTATAGAAATTCCATTTGACCCAGCAATCCCATTACTGGGTATATATCCAAAGGATTACAAATCGTTCTGCTATAAGGACACGTGCACACAAATGTTCATTGCAGCACTGTTTACAATAGCAAAGACCTGGAACCAACCCAAATGCCCATCGACGATAGACTGGATAGGGAAAATGTGGCACATATACACCGTGGAATATTATGCAGCCATCAAAAATGATGAGTTTGGGTCCTTTGTAGGGACATGGATGAACCTGGAAACCATCATTCTCAGCAAACTGACAGAGGAGCAGAAGATCAAACACCGCATGTTCTCACTCATAGGCGGGTGTTGAACAATGAGAACACATGGACACAGGGAGGGGAGCACTACACACTGGCGTCAGTTGGGGAGAAATAGGGGAGGGACAGTGGGGGGTGGGGAGCTGGGGAGGGGGAGAAATGCCAGATGTAGGTGATGGGGAGGAAGGCAGCAAATCACACTGCCACGTGTGTACCTATGCAACAATTTTGCATGTTCTTCACATGTACCCCAAAACTTAAAATGCAATAAAATAAATGGGAAAAAAATAAAAATAAAAATAAAAATACTCAGGAACTTTAAAAGACATTTCGTCATCAAACTGTAAGGTCCACAATGGCAAGAAGCACATGTGTTTTATTTCCACTGGGCACAAATATACCACTGGGCACAGTGACTGGCACATAGTTGGTCTCAAGATATTGCTCTAGTTAAAAACATCTGGGTACAAATGGTAGGCAACTCTTTGACCTAAGCATCTGAATTTGGACATTTATTTTTAAAAATCTGTCAAATATATAATCAATATTTCCCATGAGAACTCAGTCTTGCTTTGTATTTTTCATGCCTTATCAATTTTTTAACCTTGAGTATTTAATAACTCAAGGCTCACTGATACCTTATACACCTCAGCATCATCTTAATACTAGACCAGTGTAAATGCCAGGAGCCTAAATAAACCACTTTTCAGTTAACTCATTTAGAAATTTCCAAGATTGGGTGAAATAACTAAAGGCAGACATATTTATTCCCAGCTTGCTTGGCCTGCACAGAGAGCTCTTCTGAACACATGCTGTGCTAGATCTTTCCCTTAAGGAGAAACCAGACTGGCCAGTGGAACCATCATCTTCCCTATCTTCCAGCAGCTGTCAATCTATCACGGCCGGTGTTCAGTGAGACTCCTGTAACATGAAACTTGCAGCTCTTTTCACCAGAAAGTGACTCTGGCCAATTTCAGCAAAGTGTGGGGTTTAGTAGAAGGAAAATCACAGAATCAGGAGGGGGTCTTCAAAAGGACAGGCTGAGTCCTGAGACCCCAGCGGGAGGTGCTGGAACCTTCTCTCAGGCATTGTGGGAAGTTGACTCATCTCTGGCTTGGCTTCTATCACAGTGCATCCTATTTTTCCACTTTCTTGAGAGAATGTGGAAACCATTCTTCAACCTATGGGTACCATCAACTTATAGTACTACAGAGTCACATGTCCACTTCTCAGTGAGATAGAGCCCAGGAAAAAAAATCTCCCCCACCTAAGAAGGCACTTTGTCCCTAGAAGAATGTGCTAGGAGACTGAGCCCAAGACACCTGTCATCAGGTGCTGGTTTAGAGTATACCCACGTGCAAAATGGACACTGAGACCAGCAATGATGTTGTCATTACTGCTAACACTTATCAAGAGCTTATTATGTACCAGTTGCCCTTCTCATCTTAACAGCCATTAACTCCCATTTCTCACTACAACCTGTCAAGTGATTCTTTTTCTAATAGAAACATCTGGAACCCAGATGTTCCAGAAATAGCTCACCTGAGAGACTCTCCCTGAAGAAGACCTTAATTTGGTTGAGCCTAGGAGACAGACACTATGGTGGTAGGGTTCTAAGAAGGTTCTCTGCTTCTCTCCCGAGAGGCAATGCCTCATATAATCCCCTGCCCTTGATGTATAGATGTCTATTACTCCATTTTTCCATCATAGCTACAGAGATCCCTGCTGGCCTTGCAACCTGCCTATGGAGAAGTCCGTGTGTCTGGGAATGGTGAAGGCCTCTGGAGCTGAGGGTCTCAGTCCTACAGACACAACAACCTGAATTCTTCCAACCACCAGTGGACTTGGAAGAGGACCCTGGTCTCAGACGAGATGAGCACCGCAGCCAACACCTTGATTGCTGCCTTTGAGACCCTAAGCAGAGGACCAGGTAAGCTGGGTATAGACCAGAGCACCACGACAACTGCGAGATAATAAATACATATTGTGTTAAGCCATTAAGTGTGGTCAGTTTGTTATGTAGCACAGGAACCTAGTGTAGAACCACTGTTAGAGTAAATTTAAATGGAGACTGGGCCTGAAGACTCCCTGAGCAGACAAAGCCTTAACTTTCATTGATTTGCAAACACAAGCAAAACTGAATTTAAGCTATTTCTTGTAAATGTCTATATTAAAGAAAAACAAAACTTAAGCCCAGACAATCGGAAACAGCTAACAAACTTATAAAAAGAGAGACTCTCTAGCAGGATAGGCCAAATAAGGCAACTGTATAACTGTAGCCAATTAAGTATTTTCTCTTTGCTTTACTTCTGTGTTCATCTATAAAAGCCTCCCCCAGCTAGGAATGGTAGCTCACGCTGCAATCCTAGCACTTTTAGGAGGTCGAGATGGGTGGATCACTTGAGATCAGGAGTTCAAGACCAGCCTGGCCAACATGCTGAAATCCCATCTTTATGAAAAATAAATAATACAAATGTTAGCTGGTTGTGGTGGCACACACCTGTAGTTCCCAGCTGCTTAGGAGGCTGAGGCAGGAGAATCACTTGAATCCAGGAGGTGGAGGTTGTAGTACGCAGAGATAGCGCCACTGCACTCCAGCCAAGGTGACAGAGCAAGACTTAGTCCCGAAAAAAAAAAAAAATGCCTTCCCATTTTCCCTCAGTGGAGCTCATGAACTGCCTCTGGTTTGGTTGCTCATTTGGTTTGGTTTCTCTTTGCTCAATGAATTGCTGTTTGCCCAATGAGTGCTTTAAAATTTTACTGTGCCCCAGTTTACATGCTTAACGACACCAACAAGGACAGCAGTTGCACAGAGCATGGACAGCCCTGACTGGAAGGACAGTGCCTGTGGGGTGGCTCAGAGGAGAGAAGAGTCTATCAAAACAGGACCACCCCCTACCCCCAAATAAGGAGCTTATTTTGCAGCTAACCAAGCCTATGGGGGCAAATCTGATCTGGCTCCCACTGTGCCAGAAACCTGATACCTTCTTTAGCCTTTTTATAGACTTAAAAACACCAGGGAATGCTTCCAAAAAATGCACAGATGGGCAGTATTGTGTACACTTCAGGCAGATTTTAGGGCCCCTGAAATTTCCCCTTGTGTCCTCTGCTTCCATACCCAGGAATTCCCACTCTGGATCATGCTTTCCCAAAGTGGGGCCATATGGTACCCAAGGAAATGAGATGTGGTTTTAGGGAGGAGATTAAAAAAATCTTATTCTTTTTAATCATGTAGCACAGATATACATAGGATACATAAACAGATTTACAGTGTATCTGTGGTGTTATAAATCCACAGGAGAAAGAAAACAATGTCTTAAAAAGCTCCATGGGGGGAAGACAATGAAAAAAGGTGGAGAAATACTGGTGTAGACAATAATAGTTCATGGTCAAAACAGAGAGAGGCTTTGAGACACTGATAATACTCTAGGTTTTGTTCTTGCTGGTGGTTACATCGATGTGTTTGCTTTGTGAAAGTCCACAAGGACATGCTAAAGATCTGTACGCTTTATGTAAGGCACAGTTCATCAAGAGGGAACGTTTAGCAACAATTGGAAAAGCAGAATCCAGTGTTCTGACACTTTTAGCTAGACACCACTATACTGGAGTGAAACGCACAGACTCCAGGCAGATCTCAAGGCTCTGTCTCAGTTCCTCCTTTTTCTTGTGTGTGTGACCTTGGCTAAATAACACACTTCTGAGCCTCAGCGTTCTCATCTGGAAAATAGGTACAGCCTGCCACAAAGGGTTGTGGTGAGATTAAATGAGTTTATACATGTAGAATGCTTAAGACAGCGTATGAAACAGCACATGCTAAGGAAGTTCTGCTGTCCTGTTTTGTAGTTTGTGACAGGGTCTCCCTCTGTCACCCAGGCTGGAGTTCAGTGACACAATCTCAGCTCACTGCATCCTCTGCCTCCCAGGTTCAAGCAATTCTCATGTCTCAGCCTTCTGAGTAGCTGGGATTACAGGTGCATGTCACCACTTCAGGCTAATTTTTATATATATATAAAATATCTACTAAAATATATTTTATATATATTTAGCATACATATATATACTCTAAAATCCCATCTCTACTAAAATATATTTTATATAAATATATATTTATATATAAATACATATTTTATATATGTGTATATATATATATATGGCTATGTTGGCCAGGCTGGTCTCGAGCTCCTGACCTCAGGTGATCCAGCCGCCTCAGCCTCTCAAAGTGCTGGAATTACAGGCATGTGCTACTGCACCTGGCCCATCTGGTTTTATTGAAGCTCTTTCTGCCCTGTCTTTTCTCTATCAACTTTAAGTTCCTGAAGAACAGGGGAAAAACCACCAGCGGTTATCCTTCCCCAGCCCACAGTGTGGTGCTTTGCAAAAGCTAGATGTTCCCAGTGTTGTGGTTGAAGTTGTGGAATCATTTACTTTCTTGTGGCATTTTGATACAGTTCAGAATTATTGATCTTGGTTTCTGGGAACAATATGGTTACATATTAGATACTTTCAGACCAAATTCTGTTTTCTCCTTTAAAGATAAGGTAAAGGGTCACAGTTGCCTAGTCTTGACATAGACAAATGACCAACGGGGAGTCAGGAGCCCAGGGCTCTAATTCCATCTCTGCTGGCCACTTGCTGAGGGATCTTTAATAAAAAATTATTTCTCCCACACACAGGCCTGGGTTTTCTCATCTGAACAATGAGACAGCTGGATCAGACAACCTCTAAGGTTCTTCCTGTGTGGCTATGTAGTTAATAATAATCACAACAATAACAACAGCAGCAATTTCACCTTTAATGTGGGCCAGGCAGGAGTCTATTACTCACCCCTTCAGTCCCCATAATATATGGACTCTCATGATACTCATTTTACAGATGGGGAAACTGAGGCACAGTGCCCCCCCCCCAACACTAGTAAATGACAGAGCCTGTGTTCTTAACCATTACCAGGTACTGCCACCTTCAATTTCATAAAGACATAAAACATAAATTATTCATGTACTTCCCCTAGCAAGCAGTGTCCCAAGCCAGCACCCTCAGGCCTCCGTGACATCACTCCAATTGTCCCTCAATTCACCTTCCAAGAAGCAACTCCACATCCCCTATTTCCTAAAACCTTTCTGTGTCAGCACCAGAAGCCATGCCTCATTCTTTTGCATGCATCCCCATCTGGGGTTCTAGGTGATAGTCAAGTGTTTTGCATTGGTTCCTGTTATTTTATTTGAATTGTCCCATCTCCCCACATAAGTGATTATTCTTCCGAGGTCAGAGACTGTCTTCATCTATTGATATCCTCCTTCAGAGCACATAGGAGAGTTCCAAAAATATTACAACCAGAGCACCACTTACACCCACATATACAGTCATCTCTTTTACAAGGGAAATGAGTTCCAGGACCCCCTGAGGATACCAAAACCTGAGGATGCTCAAATCCTAAAGTTGGCCCCCTGGAGCACAAGGATATGAAAAGTCAGCCCAGTATATCTGTGGGTTCCACGTGCTGCAAATACAGTACCTTACTTCCCTTGTGCAGTTGGTTGAATCCATGAATGTGGAACCTAGGGATGCAGAGGGACAACTGTAGTGAATCCTACTCTGATATAATCTATTTATTTAGCTGATAGAATGTGGGATGAGGACAAAGAGAAGGCTTGACTCTTGAGTTCATGGTTTCGGGTGGATGGTGGCATGGTGGACCAAGGCAAGCCTTAGAGGAGGAATGCACTTAGACAGGGAAGACAATGCACTTGGACAGGTAGGAAACAGAATGTGTTTATTTCTATAATACAATGTGAGAACTGAGCACCAGACATGCCCCAGGTTGCCACAGGAACTTCCTGAGGAGCCGTGGACTCTTCACTCCCAGCCTCACAAGAGTGACCCTGGAGGAGCAATGCACCATTGCAATGTCATTTCCATGTTCACCTTTTTTAATATGAATGACCCTGGCTAGCCTTTGTTCTGCTGGCTATACCTGTCCCTAGAGGAGATGAAGGCAAAGCAGATGAACTCAGGGTTCGGGACTGAAACTCCATCAGCCCTTTGGGTCAATGGAAATCTTTTATGTTATGACGGCGACACAGGTTCATGTCTTCTTTCACTTAATTCCAGAAGCTGTCGTCTTCATGAGGCAGAACTCCATTTAGGGTCTAACCCCAAACCCTGTGGCTGTGGGGCCAGAAAGCACATGAGCAGAATAAGGGGTCTCTGTTGAGCAGACTGCGCACCGCAAGTGTCCGTAGCTACACGTGCCATGTCCTTACCCCAATGGATCCCAACCCTGCTGTCTGGGGGGAAAGCTAATTTTAAGATTTATACTAGGAATGCATACATGAAAAGAGGATTTGATCTTTTTTGGCATATCTGGTTTGTAGCTATGTGTCTGCACTGGATTGTTAATAATATCAGAAACAGATCTGAACCACCTAGAGATGTGTCTGTCTTGTCAGCACTGTCTGGAAATAGCTGTCAGGCCCGCACCAGCCAAGGCTCTCAAAGAAAGGAGAGGAGAGAGGTTACATGTTCTAACAGAAGTTATAGAAACCTATCGGTTCAGGAAGAAAGACCAAGCTGCAAAGACAGGGTTGGAAAACGAGCTGTCAGTGCCTGAGCAGTAGCCAAAATACCTGGAAACCTCAGAGAAGGAGGCCAGGACCAGTGCATAGTCCAGAGTAGTGACGGCAAATGTTCATCCAACCTTGGAGCATTTGTTTACCCATATCCTGCCTACTGCCTGACTACTGTCTACAGCTGCGGGCTCTGTGTAATTAAAGGCCACCTAGTGCAATCCCCGTCTGAGGCTAACACACACCTACACTCACACACAAACTGCAGTAGACACAAGTGCCCTTCCATATTCCTGTGACCCTTCTCTTTTCAGTGCCTCTGGCCCCAATTCCAAATTCCAGCACCTGCACCTCTTTGTCAAAAGGCTTTCTCTGGCCACCAGAGCCTGATCTTCTCATAGACATTATGGGTTAGAACTGACAGGAAATTAATGACTCCAGGACCAGCTCTTACTCAGTAACTGACGGGAGTTTGTAGGTAAACACACCCTGAGGTAGTAAAAATCTGAAATTCATATTCAATGCTGTTTACGCGAGTCCCCTGAGGGGATGAGGCTCCAGTTTCTCACAAAAATAACTTGCTGAACTTGAATTCTTGCTTCAGAATCTGTTTCTGGGGAAACCTAAACTTGGATATTTGTATATTACACACACACAAACACACACGCGCGCACACACACTGCTATTATAGAAAGTTTCAAATTGTACAACACCCTTTACTTATACTTACATTAACTTTGTTATTGTTCCTATCATTCCAATTTTTAAAATGAGGAAACCATCTCACAGAGGCTAATATAGATCATCAAAAGCCATACAGGAGACTCAAAGCCACTACTAGCTGCTATCAACGCTTCTGGCTTTTCTACTGCACCTGTGCTACCCCAGTGGAGGGCAAATCAGCAAAAGGACACACTTCCAAAGAGCTCACTTTTCGTCAGTGTGTCTCTTAGTGAAAGCTAAAACTGCTGGAATGGCAGAGCCAATGTAACTCTGGGGGTGAATTGATCCCTATCCATCTCCCACAAAGTCTCTCATTATCTCCTGGCACATGCTACAAAGAATAGTAGGTGTTCAATAGATACATGATATATGGAAAGATGGATGGATGGATAGATGGATGAATGGACAGACAGATGAATGAATACATGGATGAATGGATGAAGAATGAGTGGAGGAAAACATTAATGGATGAGGATGGATGGATAGATGAATGGATGGATGGATGAATCAATGGATGGGGATAAATGAAAGAATGATAAATGGGTAGATGGATGAATGAATAAGTGGATCTATGGGTGGATTAGTGGATGGGAATAGATGAATGGATGAATAATAAATGGGTGAAGAGATGGATAGGTGAATGAATGGATGCAAGGAGGAATGAATGGATGAAAATATGGATGGATGGATGGATGATGAATGGGTGGATGGATGGATAGATGAATGAACAAACAGATGGATGGGTACATAGATGAGTGGATGATGAATGAGTAGATGAATAGATGAATGGATGGGGATGGATGGATGGGGATAAACGAATGGACGAATGATAAATGGGTAGGTGGTTGAGTGAATAAGTGAATAGATGGATGAATGGATGGATGAATGGATGGGATAGATGAATGAATGAATGATAAATGGGTGGATAGATGAATGATCGAGTAGATAAATTAATGGATGAATGAATGGATGCAAGGAGGAATAAATGGATGAAAAGATGGATGGATGGATGGATGGATGGATGATGATGAATAGATCAATGACCATATCAGTCCACAGTAAATGTCTGAGCCTATTGTAGCCTTAACCTTAGCAAGAACAAGGTTGAAGTTACAACTGAAATGTGATTTACATATAACTTTTGCTTATTTTATTGTCTATTATAAGCACCAAACACATCTGAGATGGTGTGTATGAAAATGTCATCTACTAATGATTTCATAAGAGAAACAGTTTGAGAAAAACAAGTCAATTACTCACCAGAGGTGGGGTTTATTCTTATGTTTTAGGGAGAATAAAAACCACCTGGGAAGCTTATAAGCTTGTTAAAAATACTAATTTCCCTACCATTGATACAAGAGTCTAATTCCATGGAACTCCCTGGAATTATGTAATATCCTTGGGTAATTCACAGGGGTCATGATGTCCTGAGCTGAGATGAAGGCATCGCCTTCAAAGAGGCATTTTCTTCCCTCCTCTAGATTACTGTCAGGATTCATCTTATTGCATCAGCATCACAAGTACACAAGTGGCTTGAAGAGGGAGTCAGAAGCAGGATATAAAAGGCATCAACCCCACCCTGGATATGCACTGAAAGTGTTATGGGCAAAATAACATAAACATCCTAGGAGGAGATAGGGGCCTAAAAACTGAACACCAGACCCAGCATATACATCTTTTGTAATGCAGGCAACAGAACGCTGGCCTCACCTTTGCTTGAACACATTCTGTTACAGGAAGTTCTCTACCTCCTGTAACTGTTCATTCGTTTTTTAATAGTTCGGCTACAAAGTTCTTAGTGGTTCTATTTCTGTTCACTGAAGCTATAAGGATGAGGTCAAGTCCCCGTGTGCCATGATACCCAGTGGAATATATAGGGATAAATGGCTTGTTGGTTCTAAGATAGGCACCCTTCTTATTTCTTCAAGTATCCATGCTATAGGGTTTGATGAACTCTTAAGCATCTGGCCGACACCTCTTGACCTATCGTTGTTTATCAATGTTTCTCTGAGGATGTGTTACTAAAGTTATTCTTCCAGCTGTACTCTAATAAAAGTAGATAGGGGCTATCACACCCTTTATTATAGACAATCCACATCCATCATCACCTTCTAGAATCACATTAGCTGATCTGGTAGTCACATCCTATTAAGCCAAAACTCAATTAAAACCTCTAGAGTCTTTTGTCACTGGAAACTTCTCTGTGTGTGGCCATTGATCCAGTTATCAGCACTCTGAATGAAGCCATTCAACCATGTTGTGAATTATCTGACTCTTCAGCCTGCATTTTGGCATCTCTCCATGTACTCCACGTAGAAATAAATGCAATGCATCTTCAGCCTTTCTCTGTTCACTAGACCTGGGTAGAGCTATCAAAATCAACTGTCTCACCCCTGCTCCTGGAGGCATACCATCATGATTTTAGAGGAGAGACACTGGCATGGTATGTGGTAATAGTATCCTCATAAAGACACACCAGGTAACACTTTATTTCCTGAGAGTAGATGTATAAATAATTGTTCTTGTCATTTCAAAAATGACCACTTCCTGTGATGATACAGGGTAATGAAGAAACACAGGGCTCTCTCAGCATACTCAAGAAATGAAACTTCAGTCTGAAAGTCTGCTGTTTTTTTAAAAAAGAGTTTAATCCACTTACATTTATTCTGATTATTGATCATTAATTTGGATATATTTTTGCTATAATTTCCCTTTTTCTTTTTCCTTTCCTGCCTTCTGCTCTGTTTTAATTCTGTTTTTCTTCTCTTCTTTTGGAATTATTTTGTACTTTCATTAATATGATATTAAGCATAATTTACTATTATTTTTTATAATCTGAAGCTAATCAATATCTCTACTATCTTCACAGATAAAGATTTTAGACCTCTTTAACTTGCACCCAAATTCTGCTTTTCTACCATCTGTGATGTTATTGTTCAGTATCTTAATCATTTTCGTTTTTAAAAACTCTTGAAGTATTATTGATATTGGTATTATTCTTATAGTAGATTTGCAAAATGTTTCCCCCAGTTTCTTAACTGTCCTTGCTGCTTGCTGTCCACTGAGTCCTTCCAGCTTCCATCTCCTTCTTTTAACATTTCATTACTGCATTTGACCTTTCAGGGAGTGAGTCTCTAAGTCTTTGCATGTCTAAAAGTATCTTTGTTTCACCTTCATTCATTATAGAGCGAGGAGTGAAACTATTTTATTGAGAGGTTTTTGAGGAGACTGAAAAGAGGGGAAATGAGGAGCCTCCTTTCCAGAGGCTCTTCAGGCAACTCAGGCTCAAATCTGCTGGGGAAAGTTCTACTGCCTCTTGAGTGATCATTTAACTGAATACAGATGTGAAATTGAGAGTTTTTTTCCCTTACTGTTTAGAAAATAATATTCAATTGTCATCTGACATTTGTCTTGGCCAACAAGAAGTGTGCCATTGGTCTGAATGCTGCTCCTTTTTTAGGTACGCTTTTTAAAGATTTTCATATCATCTTGCATATTCTGTAGTTTCACTACAATGTGTTAGGTGTGGATTAATAATATGTATCCTTCTCAGGGTTTAGGATGCTGCTGAAAACTGGTCTAATGATTTTTAACTATGGAAATTCTCCACCAGTTTTTAAAAATATTGTCTCTCCCATTCGTTGCCTACATTCCTTCTGGAAATCCTGTTAGCTGTATTTCAGAGCTTCTTGTTTTATTTTTATCAGTTCAATTTATCTTGTATTTGTGTCTTTTTTATCTCTTGGAGCTGTAGTCCAAGTGGATTTTTCAGCTTATCTTCAGAAATATTTCTCCAATTGCATTAGCAATCTTTTGTTTCTTTTTCAAACCCACCTGCTTTTCCTTCATCTTATGCTATAAAATCTATTCCTCATGTTGTCACTTTGAACATCTACGTCACGCTTATTTTCAGTTCCGTAGACTTTACTCTCATCTGCAGTTCTTGTGGAAGCTTTCGTTTGTTGTATCTGTTGGCTGTCTCTCTCAGGGGTGAATGCCTTTGTGTGTTTGTAATGCTGATAGTTACTTGAGGGAAATAAGAATGCACCGGTTTGCACAGTGTGCATGATGTAAGCTTGCCTTTGTTGTATGTTGGCTCCTGAAGAAATTCCACCTATATGACCTGGGTTACGGGGCTGATCCCATGGGAGAGTTTAACTTTGGCTTCTGCAGGCCCTGTGGAGTCCACCAGCTCCAGCTGATTTTTACATCATCTCTGTGCTAAACTAAACTGTTTTTTGTTTGCTTTGTTTTTATTTTTGAGACAGAGTCTTGCTCTGTCATTCAGGCTACAGTGCAGTGATGCAATCTCGGCTGATTGCAGCTGCCACCTCCCACCTCCCACCTCCCAGGTTCAAGCAATTCTCCTGCCTCAGCCTCTCGAGTAGCTGGGATTACAGGCACACACCATCATGGCTGGCTGATTTTTGTATTTATAGTAGAGACGGGGTTTCACTGTGTTGGCCAGGCTAGTCTTGAACTCCTGACCTCAGGTGATCCACCTGCCTTGGCCTCCCAAAGTGCTGGAATTACAGGCGTGAGCCACCGCGCCCGGCCTAAATTGGTTTTTAATGAGATGTCTTGGCTTGAGTCTGGCTATGTGCATTTAGTCTCATACTCACACATTGTGGAAGTTTGTGCATTCTGATTTCCCTCAAGTAACTCTTTTTCTGCCCAAGATATGGAATACAAAGCCCACATCTGGGGCTGGTGGGTGGAGCTTTTAATTCCCATCTCAATGACAGGACAATTTTTATTGCTGGAAGTTCAGTCCCACCTCCTACCACTCAAGGATCTTGTAGCTTAGACTCCTTGTCAGCGCAGTTATAGCCCAGATTCATGGTAGATGCCTTAACCCAGAGTCCCCGGGCCTTCTTCTACTCCAGCTCTGCCTTCTTGTTTCGGCACCTGGAGATCTTTCCTTTCCAGCCCTCCAGCTCATCTGTGGATTTTCATGTTTTTGTTATTTATGTAGTAGAAGGGGACTTTACCAATTATCTCAGTTGGCCATCTTTATCAGAAGTCTAGAGGAACTTTGGAACTTTAGAGGAATTCACAGGCAATGCTTTCCCCTCAGCCTTTAATTGGATGTTTTTCCAGCTATTCATCTCTGCATCCAAGTCCTACAAGAGCAAGCAAGTGCCTTTGTAACAAGACAAAAAAAAAAAAAAAGACAAAATATTCAGTAAGGCAAAAGCCTAACCTTACAGAAACTGCTCTGAAACAGAAAGCAAGTTTCGATGTGCTCAGTGAGCACTAGTCTTGGTATTTTCTATGTGTAAAATGTTAGTTAAGCAAAAGGAAAGATTCTGCCTTTGTGCCCTCAGCCCAAAAACAAAAGAACTCATGTCATAGGAAGCACCATTTTTCTTCTAAATATAATTTGGAGAAGAGGGCTCTTTCTTTGCAATTGCGCTCCTTCACCCCAACTCTGGTCAGAAACTCCGAGCAGTGGTGTGTGTATGCAAAGCTGAATGAGCCTGAAGTCAAGCTGTTCAATAATGTACAATAGAAATGTTAACTGCAGTATTGATTTTTTATTATGTTTCTATTGCCTGTTTAATTTTATTTTCCTTGCAGGAAATTTTTTAATCAAAAATCCAGTTATTGAAGAGTCCTGTAAGGCAACAGATGCTGGTGAGATTGGAGGAAGCACAGGCATTAAGCCTCTCCTGGTTATTCCCCTCTTCCACCTTCACCCACCCACAGTGAGTTCAAAACTGAAAGCTCCTCCAACTGAGAGTAAATGCATGTGACCTTCAGTTTCAGAGAGGTTAACCTACTCTGATTAACTTTTCCATGTTATTCCATTAAATAAAAACAGTTTTGACACCCAGAGACTAAAGCATCCTAGAGATAATACAATAACCCTATGCAATCATTTCAAATTGGATTGTAATAATTCATTTAGATGACCATACATATTTGTTATATGTAATATGAAACATCGCAAAATGAAATCAATAGAAATGTTTCTTGTTAATGAAGATATACTGGGCTGTTATGTGTGGGTTGTGGACTCAATACCCACAGAAATCTTATTTGTATTATAAATTTCAGGGTATCCTGAGAGTTACAAATGAAGATAGCATTTCTTAAAGGAGCGATGGCTGGTCATTTAGAAAATTATATCATAAATTTTACGTCATTTCTTGGTCTTTCAAGGTCTTTGCACAGCAACATAGTCTTATGATTTAGGTAAAAAATCTAGCTGAGTGATTACATTCAACTATTTGCAAATGGACTTTTGCCCAAACTTTCATTTTTAAATTCCAGATTTAAAAATAACTTAACTTTGGTAAGTCTCAAGATTTTACCTCATAACATTTTAATACACATTGTAGAATATTTTATTCCTCTTAACATAAAAACTGGAGACACAGAGGCAGCAATAGGTAGGTATAGGCATAGGTTATAGATATTGGTATAGGTATAAATATATAACTATATACATAGGTACAAGCCAATTAATAAGACTATGATGGGGTTTCACTGGAATGCTACCTTTAACTTCACATATGAAATATAACATAATAAATAGTAGACTGTATGTGTTTATTTATATATATAAATAAAATAAGATTTTTAAATTTTGCATTAAGTAAACTCATATCGTGTTTTAAAGGCACATTTTAATAAGTTCTTCTGCATTTTGAATGATATTACCGTGAGAATTCACTATGGTAAATATCTGCAGCAGGAACATACCACTGGAATTCTCAATTTTAAAGAACTGCAAATTTACTTTTAAATAAAGCAAATTCTTAACCTGCCTTAACTGATTCAATAATTTCATCTGAAATCTAGTTCTACCTGCCTCCCTCATGAACCTGCTGGATTTGGGTGGTGCCCATTCCACATCCACTAAAGGGCTGTGCACATGGAGGAGGACTGGGCTTGCCTTTATCTTTACCTCCTGATTTCTCAGTCTCTTAAATATTTTGAGACTCAGGTCTTCAGGCTGTGTTGCCCTCTAAGTTTCCTGTGTTCTGTTTTCTACCCTCCTCTCCTTAATTCACTCACATTCACTACGGACTTTGGTTTCGGTGTTTGGATCCTGAAGTGTCCACATGTTGGGTTTCTTCACACGCTTTCTACAAACCGCACCTGAAACTTTCACCAACAGGAGCTGCTCTGCCTCTGCCACTGGAAACTCTGAGATTCTCTTTGTTTTCATCCCCTACTTCACTGGCTCTCACCTGTGCTTCCTATCTGTTATGAGGGGTCTTCAAAAAGTTTCTAGAAAATGCATACTATGAGAAATCTATGCATGGATTTCAAACCATATTTTGCACTAAAATAAACTGATACTAACATGTTACAGCATGTCTGAGCAGAATCAGGTTTGGGACACTAAGAATAAGATATCATTTTGAAAAAAGTCCCTTTCAGAGCAATATGAATTCTGCTAAAATTGAAGCAAGAACAAACATTAAATTTATGGTGAATGTTGGTGGAAGAATGGTAAAATCTTCCATTCTTTACAAAAAGTTTATGAAGACAATACCACCAAAGAAATCATCAGTTTACATATGGATAACTTGTTTCAGGGAGGAGTGAGACAACATTGAAGAGGAAGCCCACAGCAGCAAATTATTCACACCCAACTGCAAAAAAATAAAATTAAATTAATCTTGTTCAGGCCCTAATTGCAAAGAAGTGACAATTAACAGCAGAAACAACAGCCAACACTATGGACATCTCAAATGGTTCCACTTTTGAACAAAAAAAATTAAATTTTGTTCAAAATTTTGAACAAACAATTAAACATAAGCAAGCTTTCCAATCAATGAGTGCCAAAACTGTGGTGCTCAGATCAGCTGCAGCAGACCAGAGCAGAAAATTGGAAATTTTTTTTCAGTGGAAATTTTAAACAAGTGGGATCAAGATCCTGAAACGTTTCTTCAAAGAATTGTTACAAAAGAGGAAACATGGCTTTATACATACAATCCTGAATGCAAAGCAGAATCAAAGCAATGGCTACCAACAAGTGGACATGGTCCAGTCAAAGCAAGAGTGGACCAGTGAAGAGCAAGGGTCATAGCAACAGTTTTTGAGATGCTGAAGGCATTTCGCTTGTTGACTTTCTGAAGGGCCAAAGAGCAATGATATCTGCTTATTATGAGACTGTTTTGAGAAAGTTGGCCAAGGTTTTGGCAAAAATAAATTAAAAATCAGAGAAAGCATCACCAGACAGTCCTTCTCCACCACAACAATGCTCATGCTCATCAAACACGGACAATTCTGGGAGAGTTTTACTGGGAAATCATTAGGCATCCACCTTATAATACTGCTTTGGCCCTTTCTGGCTTCCTTTTGTTTTCTAATCTTAAACATATCTGTAAAATACACCCATTTATCTTCAGTTAATAATGTAAACAAGAGGGCAGCAACATGGTTACATTCCCAGGACCCTCGGTTCTTTAGGAATAGACTGAATGTCTGGTATCATCACTTTAAAAAGAATCTTGAATTTGATGGAGCTTATGTTGAGAAATAAGGTTTTTATTTTTACTTTTACCTCTTAATTTCATTTTTCATGACCTTTTTTGAAGTTCTCTCACATTTCCACCTCTTCAAGGGCTATTTTGCATCATCACAGATATCCAGAATCTCACCCTTTCTCCTGGCTCTGCCCTTATCCTGACAACATGTCCAAACTCTACCTACCTTTAAAAACAAAGGCAATTCCCTGGGCTCCCATTTCCATCTCTCTCATTCCCTTCTCAGTGAAATTTCTTGAATAAATAGCTTACACTTCTCTCTGCTTCTGACCCTCCCTCTCACTGCTCAGTTTTACCACCACCACATAAAACTGCTCTGGCCAAAGTTCCCAGTGTCTCATTAATTTCCAAATGCTATTGAATATCCCTCTCTGTATTTATCTCTGTCCCCTGTGGCTATGAATTCCCATTTTTGTAACATTTTCACTCCATGAACTCCCAACTCCATGAAACGTTTCTCCTTTTTCCATCTGTTCTTTTTTTTTTTTTTTTTTTTTTTGAGTTTAAATGAACTCTTTAAAACATTCGCAAGAGCAGAGAACAGTATGTTCATTTCTGTCTTACTTTCTTCATTGTCTGTTGTCTTACTTTCTTACCCTCTATAATCGCCCTTGGTAACCTCGACCACTGTTTTCTGCCCTCTACCCTTAACGGTTTCACTGCAGGGCCATCCCCACATCTGATCTGTGGGTCTCTCTAGCCTGCTCCTTCCGGCCACCCCCACTGCATGTGCCACTGGCTGTTCCACACAGCTGACCTTTTTGCCACCCACCAGCCTGCTCTCCTCCTTCATTGTTTGTGCTGACCAAGTCAGAACCATATTCGCCCTTCTCGCAAAGTCCTGTGATTGCATCTTGGAAATGTCTTTACACTCTGTCCCCTTCTCCTACCTGCCCCCACAAATCCCTCTGAACATGGCTTTAATTCAGGTTTTTGTCCTCCTCATTGCCTTTGGTGTAACTTTCTCCTCATTAGCCTGCTCTCTGCAGTCTTACCCCACCACCCTCCATTTCATTCTCTACCCATTGCTGCACACATCTTTTTTCTTTTTAAAATTAAAATCCTGTCATGTCCTTCCATACTTAGAAGACACTGGGGACCCTTCCTGAACTCACCATAAAATCCAGACCGTAACATAGGATACCAGCTCCTACTTAATTCCTGCCTCCCTCTCACAAACCCTCTGCTGCTCCAAGCTAGACCACCTGTCCTTCCCAGAATGCCACACTCAGGTCCTCCCTTGGCCACAGGGCTAGCTCTGTCTTCCTTCAGGTCTCCTCGAGTGTGCTTCCTTCTCTGGGTGGCTTTGCCCGTGTCTCAGGTCTGGGATGATACTGCCCCTTGGCACACACCTCTGCCATTGCTCTTACTACGCTGTAGCTACTGTTGGCATATTTGTCTCCCTGGCCCATCTGTGCAAGTTCAGAAAGCAGGGACTGTTCTGACCAGAATTTAGTGCATTTCCCACATCTAGTAACTGCTCAATAAGTACCCGACATATCCTGACTCACACACTCGTTCATATGCATAGAGATGGTATACTGGGACTTACTAGAAAATCAGCAACACAGCAAAGGATTGTAAAAAACCCACTAAGGACACAGTGTTCAGGATAACTTAAACATTTCAATTCAAGAGCCATACTTTAAAGCAAGTCAAAAGAAGTTATCATCGTAAATTACTCCCATGTCCTCTAAAGCTATTACTTGGTAACCCATAGGTAATCAAATGTTCACTTGAAAGGTTGAATCCTTGTCTAATCACAGAAAACTGGAGCCTGATTTCTATCCATGAGGTGATGTGCCAATGACAAACCTTTATACCAGAGCATGACTCTGAAATTGTTCACACTGTGTTGCTGTGTGACTATGGAAAGAAATGGGGACTTGGCTATTTAGGGGAGAAGGAGGAAGAAGGGCAGGATCTACATCTAAGAGCCCCTGCCCCTAACTGGCTAAGAATGAGAGTTAAGCCAACTACCTTATCCCTAGAGTTTAGAGAGGCAAAGGCTTCTCTTTCCCCATCAAAGAAGATATATTTACATTCCCCTACTAACTTGCCAATTAGAGTAACTGCATCACACTAAGAAAACTTGTTTCCTTTTCTTCGATTAATAAGCTCAAGCTTATAATGTATTAAAAGTGAATCGATTATTGTGTATTCTCTAGAGATAGATTCCCATGCAACCTGGTTATTCTTTCTTTCTTCCCCCAACAAGTCAAATTCTCTGCTCTTTTCTTCCATGTTTGGTATCCCAGGAGTCTAGCTCCAGAAATGTCACCAATGAGCCTCCTTGCTCTGAGGCTTCTAGTTGGGCTCAGCCAATGGGAGGCACTGTGAGGAGATTGGGAGTGGAGGGAAAGGCCAGGGCACTTATTCCGGCCACATCCTCTGTGCCAACCCTCAGTTTTGCCCCTGGCTGCGCTTTTCTGCCTGTAGCCCCAAGTGCCATCAGGAGAGGCCTTTCCCATCGATCTCATGTACTCACCCTGTCCCTTCAGGCCCCAGGGCGCTAATAGGTTTCACTGACGCTCCCCACTAGGCTTACCACCACCTTGATTCCTTTACCCCTTGACCTCTGAAATAGTTTCTTCAACGAACTCCTGGAATGAGCCATCTCTTTCCTGCCAGGAATCTGCTGGGGAAATCCTCCCAAGTGATTTCCCATTCCATGAGTCTCACTGTAGAAGCCACACACACACAGCAAGATAGTAGCCCTTCACGCCGTGGTCCATGGACAAGCAGATTTTTACCATGGTCTGTATTAGCCCCGAAGTCCCTTCCCTCTTTGTTTTAGTCAGAGTGCTCCTGAGAAAGAAAACCAACAGGATGGTTTAGGAAATTGGCTTATGCAACTGTGGGGGCTGGCAAGTCTAAAATCCTAAGGCAAGCCAATGGGCTTAGGTAAGAGTTGATGTTGCCGTCTTGAGTTCAAAAGCTAGAAATGCAGGCAGAATTTCAATGTTGCAGTCTGAAGACAGAATTTCTTCCTCTTCAGGGAATCTTGGTCTTTGTTCTTATGAACAAAGACTCTTTATAGAAGGAAATATGCTTTACCTAAAGTCAATTGATGTAAATGTTAACTATATCTAAAATATAACTTCACAACAACATCTGGACTCATGTTTAACCAAACAACTATTCTCTAGCCAGCTGACACATAAAATTAATGATTACACCCATCCACTACATGGATTCAGTTCCCTTTGGGGCAAGGAGGTTTCTCTTTTCTTCAAAAGCTAATAAGGGCTCGGAACTCACTTATGCTGATACAGTTTGTTCTCACTTGTGTTCTCTGACACAGGGGGTAAGGAAAAGAAATGCCTAATTAAACAACCACCTTCATACCACTGAAGGAAACCACCCAAAACGCCATCAGAGTCTGCACAGAGTGTGACCCTGTCTTTTTCCTTTTTTTTCCTCTTTTTTTCTTATTGACACTGATTGTCTTGTGCTTGCAACTGCCCAAGAAATTTAGAAATATAGGCAATAGAATTAGAAGGAGTTTGAACTATGACCCCAGAGATCAAACCCTGACAACTCAGTATGTTAAACTGTATTAAAATGTATAGCTTTGAAGGAAGGGATCAATATGTTTTTCTCTGTTTGTGAAGAGCCTGCACCAAATGATATTGAGAAACAAGCAGACCAAGAACACAAACGCAGCTGGAGGATTTCCACAGCTTGGGCTCACTCAACTTGTCTATCTCCATCCAAAGGGAAAATGTGATGTGCTTCCAGAAAGAACAGCTGAGATATTTGCTCATTGGTTTATCTGCAAACCAAGAAAGCAGTTTCTAGTTGCTTATGACTTTAAAAACACCACTCCCACTTTGGGCCTGACCCAAGACGCTATTTTAACTTATAGTGAAATATGACTGAAAACCCAGCTTCTCTTAGCCTGTGTTCCATGGGAGGTCCAGTAGGAGACTGAAGGGTTTTCAGTGGCTGTTGTCCTCTGCTTGTTGTCACAACTCCCACCAAGGTCCCTCTCCCCGAGGTCCACCCTTCCTCCCCCACCCCTTCAGAACTAAGGGAAGCACCAACTTCCCAAAAGCCGCTGACTGCATTTTCATCCCTTCTTATGAAACCTAATCAGCAGTTTCATAGATAATTTTTTGGATAAACATAGAAATTGACCATTCTGGTCTTAAAGCTTGAAACATACATTTATTTTTGTTTTTGTTTTTTGAGATGGGGTCTCTCTCTGTCACCTAGGCTGGAGTGAAACGATGTGGTCTTGGCTCACTGCAACCTCTGCCTCCCTGGTTCAAGTGATTCTCCTGCCTCAGCCTCCCAAGTAGCTGGGATTACAGGCATCTGCCACCATGCCCCACTAATTTTTGTATTTTTAGTAGAGACAGGATTTCACCATATTGGCCAGGCTGGTTTCAAACTCCTTACCTCATGATCCACCCACCTTGGCCTCCCAAAGTACTGGGATTGCAGGCATGAGCCACCGTGCCCAGCCAAAACTTACATTTGTTTCATCTGAGTTCCTTTTTCAGAAAATGACCTTCAGTCCTCTCAAAGAAGTATTAAAGGGCCAGGTGTAGTGGCTCATGCCTGTAACCCCAGAACTTTGGGAGGCCAAAGCAGATGGATCACTTGAGGCCAGGAGTTCAAGAACAGGCTGACCAACATGGTCAAACCCTGTCTCTACAGAAAATATAAAAATTAGCCAGGCATGGTAGAGCATGCCTATAATCCCAACCACTCTGGAGGTTGAGGCACAAGAATCGCTTGAGCCTGGGAGGCAGAGGTTGTAGTGAGCTGAGGTCATACCATTGTACTTGTCTGGGTAGCAGAGTGAGACTCTGTCTCCAAAAAAAAAAAGAGTATCAAAGAACAGAAAAACAACAGATTATCGCATACAGACAATGAGATGTGGGGGCCCTCATTCATCATGACTGCTTCCTAGTTTCTATTTTCTTACTCATTGTTTCATTTCTCATCTGCTATATAGACCCCTAGCTTTAGTCTCTCAGGGAGATGAATTTGAGACTGAGCTCCCTCCTCCTCAGCTGCAGCACCTGATTAGAGCCTTCTTTCTTGGCAACACTTGTCACCTCAGTGATTGGTTTTCTGTGAGCAGCAGGGCCTAGACCAAACCCCTGGTGTTTCAATAACATTTGCAACCAACAGATGAGAAACCACATGCCAAAAATGAAAAACCACTTAAATCCTGGGAGAAAAATCAGTGCCACTAATCCAAGAAATCTTTGTACCATCTTCCCACAAAAATTACTCTTTAAAACAGTTCACAAGGATTTATGGGGTAGCTTTTTCATAGTGTCCTCTCCAAATCATGATGTCATTTCCTTTTCACTTGCTCTTGTCTCTACCTGCATTATTTTCTTTTTTTTTTTTTAAGACTGCTTTCTGACTCTGTGGTCATCTTCCTTTTTTACTATTCTCCCTCCCTTCCTCTCTCTTTCTCTCTCTCTCTCTCCAGAGAAGCATGCTTTCTTAATGGAAAAGGCTACTCAAATGCAGAGGACCTTTTTACCATGTATATCTGTTGCAATATCACCAACTGGGGTATCCAATTATAACAAAAGGAATTCAACAGAATTATTATCCTAATAGAGGTAACACTCCTCCAATAAACATCCACATGAGCCCAAGACCCAGATTCTCTCATCCTTGCACCAGAAAAAATGACGTTTTTAATAAGAAGCAAACATAAGGAAGCCGCGAGATGTATTAAATGCAAGTGGTTTGCTTTCGGGCTGTAATTCCTTAGATAAATAGATCTCAAAACTTCCTTCTGGAATTCCAGAGCTTTCCTTTCTCTGTGTAAGGTTTCCTTTTGTTATAAAGATGGCTCTGCACGGTTTTCAGCTTGCTCGGTCATTTTTATGGTTTCACACCACCAGGGAAAACGAGGACAGCCTGTACCTACAGTGTTGGGGCCATCATGAGAACAAGATGGACTTTTCTTTCCTCCCTTTGTGAAATCTCTGCAACCACTTGCTAGAAAGGAGCCAACAGGAGAGAGATGTTGGAAACACAGGGAGAAATGCTAAAGAGCACTTTGGAACAGATACTTTTCCTTCTCTTCATGCAGAGAAGCCATCCACTGCACATTGCTGGATAATGGCTTGTGCAAATCGCCATCACTGGGGAGATCATGGCTACTGGGTCCAGATGGCTTAGATGCAGCCAGCAGGACTCAAAGATTAATATTTTTCTTTCACAAAGAGGATACCGGGACTCTGATAAGGGATTTCTCCAGTGATACACAGCTGGTGGGGACAGTCAGTGGCTGGCACATCCCCCTCAAGACCTGACAGCAGTGTGAGTTAGGGACCCCACCTCTGCCCTGAATGTCAGTCATTCTTGGGTTGCAGCTCCCAGACTCCACACTGACATGGTTGCTTTATTCTCTGCCTGCCCGTCCAGGCTGTGAGCCACTAAAGTGGGAGCAGATGTCCTTCTCTCCTGAGGACCCTTTGGCCTACCGCAGGGCCTGGCTCAGCAAAGGCAAAAGCGAGTAGTCCAGGAATGGGTCTCTGCCCCCGCTAAATCTGGGCATCTGTCTGACCCTGTACCCATGATTTCTGTAAGCCAAAGGCGTCTGTAGATCCCTCTGTGCCCTGTCCCCTGAAAACCTGGCTTCTTAGCAAGGAAGGGTATTCCTTGCTAAACCCCTACAGTGTGCTCTTCCCTGGATTGTTGCTCCTGGGGCATCCCTTCCATTCTCAGCAGCCAGAAATGCATTCCTCATGCTCATTCCACACCTGCCTCCACCCTTCAGAAGGGAGGCTTGGCCACAGCCACAGCCACGGCTGATGTGAGGAAGGTTCAAGCCCATCAGGGCATGCTCCTCACACTCACACATCATTGACGGATGCTTTCTCTGGGTACCCTATGCCATCGGCCTCACACTGACTCTGTCCTGTGCCCTTGCTCCTTTAGCATTTGGAACGTACAGTAGCTTTGGAGCTGCTGCGCCTCCTCCTTCCCCTTCCACCCTGGTACACGTCTGTAACCACCTTCTCATGTATGTTCCCACAAATGCCACTCAAGGGCACCTTGGGCACAGGACAGACTCCATCCCACAGTCCCCCAAGGTCTGCCTCCTGATTCATTCTTTTTCCGATCACTTAATCCCTCTACCTGGGGAATTTAATAACATTCTGCACAGAGAATTTACTTTTCCAGTGTTACTGCTTCTCTCAGCACCTGTTGAGGAAAGCCCTTCTCCATTGGGCCATGGCTGAGCAAATCCCTCAGCAGAGACTTTATCTGACTTGCCAAGAGCAACCCAGCCATTCGGTGACACTCAAGCATAGAGATCCCACAGTAAAATCTCCTCTCAACTATGGGCACCTTCTCTGGTCTCATGGAAACAAGAACAGCCTTGGTAGAAAGAACAACATTACATAGCAGGGGCACATTGTGCAGGATATATGTATAGTCCGATGCTTAAAACTACTGTCATTAGAGTTAGACTGACCTAGTTTTAATCCCATTCATCTGTGTTTTTAGCTGCATAATTTCATGCACGTTAGTTAACCTCTCAGGCTCCTAGTTTTCTTATCTGTTGCATGGGATAAATAACAAAACTTCCAAAACTGAGAAGATAAATAACAAAAGTGCTTAATACTGAGTCCAGAATAAATCAAGTGGCAATTATCATGGTTAATTTAAAGAAAATAACCATATGACTGAGTTTACCTAATTAAAACAGAAACAGGAACTGGATGACAGGTACAGCAAAATCTACCTCTTCCCTGTCATCCCTCCTGGACCCCCATGTCTCCTTCCTCTGCTCTTCCTGTTGACACTGCTCCTCTAAGACTCCCTCCCATCCTGCAGCCTCTACAACTTCTCCCATATTTACTTTCTTGAGGAGCTCAAGTGCTTCAAGGTTTTGATTATTTTTTGTAATTGCTGATTAAGTTGCACATAGAGGATCTCCTTCCTCTTCCTAGTTTCCATGTCCTGTCCATGTCAGTGTTTCCCAAAATTGTCTGATCATGAAACTCATGGGGGCAGGGAGAGGACTTGTTTTCAAATCTCTGAATCTCAGGTTTGCTATGAGTGCAGGAATCTGCAAGTTGAAGAGGCCTCCTGGAGCAAGCCCACCGTCAGGCAAGGCTGAGGTTAAACAACCCGTTGACCCCAGCAATCATGGTTTCCAAACCCCAAACCAAGTTGCATGACTGACAAAGGAATTTGCACTATTTTCTTTTGTAGTAGCAAGCAGAGGGTAAGAAAATATGGAGCCCCAAATGCCAGAATGTCATGATATTTCTACAGCTTATGAAGACAGCAGGACACTTTAGATCTTTAGAAATAGGTGAACTTTAGAAATATGGGATCTGTAGAAATATGTGATGTTCGTATGGCCACCATATCTGCAGGATACTTCTGAGAATCACGTGATTTAACACTACATGTGCTTATCATTAATTAGAACACCTTTGGCTACAACTGGTATGCTACAACAATATAGACACTGCTACTTATTTAGCAATATGTCTAAAAGTAGGTGGTCCCAGGGGCATGTGGGGCAGCTCAGCAGTGCCACTGATGCAGGACCTAGCGTCTTGTGATCTTCCTGCCCTGTGCTTCTCACCATGCTGGCTTTTCAACTCAAGGCTGTGACACAAATGGGGGCTGTGGTTCCAGCACCATCCCATCATTTCACAAACATTTTCAGTTCAGGAAGAAGTACCAAGCCAACTTGCTGTATTTTCTTTTTTTTAAATACTTGGCAGACAGGGAGGAGGTCAGATTCTCCCTAAAAGCATTTGCCCTCATGCCTTCATGGGTAGAACTGAGTCACAGGTCCACCACTGCAACACTCACTAGCAAAAGGGAATGGGATTACTTAGTTGCTTTAACCTAATCATGGTTCATCCCCCAAAGCTCATCTCCACTGAGTTTATTTCTAGAATAGCCATGGAAAGGAGGAAGAAATGACTCTTAAATGGGAAACCAGTGGAGTCTAGGAAAATGCACATTATCATACAGCCAGAACTCAAACTTTTGTAAGTCTCAATTTCCAGAGCCCTTATGCCAACTAATTCCAACTACATCCAACTTCACTTCCAAACAAATCCCTGGATGCTTGCTGGACTTCCATCAAAGCAAAGTTAGTGTTGCATTTGTACTAGATTACTATGTTACATCCAGACCCTTAATAAAAACAAACTAAACCCAAACACCTATGAATGTACCACAGAGAGCCCAGTGGCCTCAGGGTTCAGCAGGGTGGCAGTGAGGAGTCCTAGCAGAAGCTTCTCCCATCTGAGTGTGGACCCTCAGCTGACAAGGCTGGTCTTGGCTGTGCTGTTCCATTTGTACAAAGATCCTGATAGACTCATCCATCTTTAGATTGTGGCAGCTGGGAGTCAGCATAGATTTTCTATCCCAATTATTTTTTTAAATCTTCTTTAAAAAAACGTTTAGTAGATACATCATTATAAATACTCTCTATATGTTAATTATTGAATAAGTGTTTATATTATTAACTCTTATCCCTTTCCACAAGTGATTTGGAGAAGCTTTTAAAAATATAGTCATTCTGAATAAGATTAGTGGATTGTATCAATGTCAGTTTCCTGGTTGTGATACTGTATCATACTTATGCAAGATGGTATCATTGGGGGACCCTGGGTAACAGATAAAGCAGTTCTCTCTGTATTATATTTACCAACTAGTGTGAATCTACAGCTATCTCCAAATAAGCAAGCTAAACCTTAAAAAATAATCAAAAGAATAAAAATACATTCATCATCTCAAACATATATCATTTCTTTGTGTTTGGAACATTCAACATCTTGCTTCTAGCTATTGGAAACTATATATTACTGTTAACTGTAGTTGAAATCCTACAGTGGATAGAACACTAAAACTTACCCCTTCTATCTAGATGGATATGCTAATTATCCTGATCTGATCGCTATAACATTACATACATTGAAACATCACTGTGTACCCCACAAACAGGTACAATTATTATATGTCAATTTAAAACTAATTTGAAAAAATTTTTAATTAAAAAAATTAAATACTAAACTATAAATAAGCATATCACAGCAAAAGGGAAAGTGGGTAGCAAAATGGTAAATCTGGGAGTTAGAGAAAAGCAGAGAAATGCAAGCCCACAGCTCTCTCCAGTTGCTAGCAGTGACCTAAAATTCTGACCTAAGCTTCCTATCCTGGTGGCCAAAGATGGAATCAGTTACAAGGATCACAGTGTTTATAAAGTATTTTTTAAGCCAGGGTTGGTGCAGGTGGCAGCAGTTATGGTACTGAAGGAATTTCCTCCTTAGATCTCTTTGCAGTTATGTTGTATAACTTATACAGCAACACTCCTACAAGAGGTAACATAGAAAAATTCATAGAACTATTTTGTAAATGTTCTTTAATATATACACATAGTGGAACTCCTTGATATAAATTCCAGTGGGGAAAAAAAGCAATTTTCTAAAGGGCCAGTTAATTTCATCAATGGGTAATGAAAGAAAGTATCGTGATGTCATCTGGCCACCTTTCCGCTATCATTACCTCATGATCACTGATGAACATGTTCAACCTGACACTGTGAAATACACGTCCTTCAGGAGCAGTGGGCAAAGGCATCTCTTCAGTACATTTTCTCGTGTCTTCCTTTTAAGTAAAATTCCACTACTTACAGGCAACCCCCAAATCCCCCCACTCCTGGCTTCATCTCCCTCAATGGCATGTCCAGTGCTGCTCCCTGGCTGCATGACCCCAAATGCAACTTATATTCAAGGGACCAGTTACAACACTGAGGAACCTCTACAAGTGCCTGACCCAAGAAGCCACTCCAAAGAGCACGTAAGGAGCAGCTGAGGCTGCAGTGGTTCTGGGCGCACTGCCAAGCTCCTTCTCACTTGTCAGCAAAGGCAAAATTGGGATTTTTTTTTTCTTAAGCAGTCCCTGGCCAAGTGTTTCTGTGCTGGGTGTTACATTGCTTCAGATAGGCAGAAATCCAACCTCTCCTCTGGAGCACAAGCTGGAGAAATCAGAAGTTTAAGAAACACCTTAAATGGCTCCATACATACACTCAGACAATGCTGGTTGGTGCAGATCCAAAGGCAAAGAGTTCAAACACATGGTCCCTAACCTCACAGAGTTGATTATCTGTCCAAAGCAAGGGCAGATAAAATTCTTGGAGAAGAAACACAGAACTGAATCAAATGAAAAGGAAAATGCTATAAACTCAAGATTTACATGCTAGGTTTAAAGGCACAATCTAAGAAATATACCCAGGAAGTGGGCTTTAAATGGGGTCTTGAAAAGAAGGCTTATACAGATTGTCAGAGAAGAAATAGTGTTCCTCGCGTGAATCACAGCTGGGAAAAAGAAAATGATGGTGGGAATTTAAATTCATCCTAGGGGGATAGGGCATTGATTGACGTGGTTGGCATAGCAAGGCTATCATGGAAATACATGGGAGAGAACCTTAGAGAGGGAGGACCAGCTAGTAAAAGTATAAATACTACACAGTGGCATTTAGAGGATTCAGAAAGAATGACTTCAGCAGGTACATGCTGGCTAGCCTAACCAAAAGCAAAGACAACCGAATGTCTCATGCATAAAAGGCTCTCTGCCTAAATTATTTTTGATCTATTGGCACATCTTTTATGATCTACTAAAAAATTAATTTTTTCATTCATCTATTGTATTCAACAAGCAAAAGCTGCAAGCCCAGATTATTAATGATGTCAGATCTTGTATTACTAAAACAAATGCATAACAGTCCCATTTCTGATGACAAAAGGAGAGTCATTTGTTTCAATCATGGAGGACAATCTTATTAACCATCGCCAACCTACTGCCAAGCTGGCTGCTCACCAATGCACAGCTACGGAACAAATGGAATCCAGAGGACTGTCAATCTTCAGATAGTGTCACTGTCCTCAAAATAATAAACTTAAGGGGAGATAAATCTGTTATGACTTGAACACTTTTGCTTCTTAACTCTGGAGTTCTCAAGTTCAGCAATTTCATAACTCTTTCATGTGGCAATAAGGCTGTTTGGCAAATGTTAGTGAGAATGGCTGAACTGTGCTTGCCTGCATATAAACCTTATACACACTCCTATCAACTGACTTAGCCTTTCAGGAAAGGAAGTTAGGGAAATAAAAAGCCCTAGTAATATGCATGCCTCTTGACCCAATAAGTCTATTTCTCAGTCTAAGGAAATAATCCAGAATATAGAAAAGACATTACACCTAAGAATGTGCATCATATTGTTGTTTCCTATGATGGTCAAAAAATAAAAATTGAGCCAACCCATTTTCCAATAGAATGGGCATGATTTAATAATGCCCCAGGCCTGGAAAGAAATATTTATGGTGCAATGTTACATATACCCTGTGTAGTATGATTTCAAGTATGTGAATAAGATTCCCAGAATGAAAAATAATCAAGAAAATCACCAAAATTCTGACAATAGTTTTTGTTTGATTATTGAGATTTTATGTATCTGTTTAGGTTCTTCTTTGTTCTTTGCTATATTTTCAAAATTTTCTCAACGATCATGTATCACTTTTAAAAGTAAATAGAACTCTCAAAATATTTCTGAACAAGACCCACCTGGAAGGTCTTTGAGCTGGGAGGTACCAGGAGGAGTGAAGGGCAAAGGTAAGGACAGAAAACAAGATGAGAGAGTAGTTTCTGATACCCCAGAAGGAGAAACGTGTTCCAGGATTACCAAAAGGAGCTTGGAAGGATATTGAGGGAATGAGGATAGGGTTAGGGTATTTCCAGGATCCCAGAAAAGCCCCAGCTCCCACCACCCAGATGCCCTTGAGGTAGGAGAGATTAAATCAAAAAAAAAAAAAAAAAATTAAAAAAAAAAAAAAAAAGCAGGTTTAGAAGGACCCAAAAAGAAGAAGGGTTTATGTTCCAATTCTTATTTAAATTCTGGGAGACTACTTGGGGGAGAGGCCCCACAGTAACATGAGGTGAGCCCGGTAAAGTAGAAATGTCAGAGTAGGATCTGGAGGCCCTGAAATAGCCACCAGGCCCGGATGTCCACAGCCTGAGAAGTAAGGCATAGAAAGATCCAGAAGTTCCCATGAGCCTCAGTGTTAGGCCAATGGACTGAAGAGGCATTGAGTGTGGTCAAGGAGGGACCAAGTAATGACACTAATAACCAAGTATGCTACAAAAGCCTCAGACAAAGCCAGCAAATGCTGCAACACACCCAAGACCAGAAGGGTCTACTATGTTTTGTCCTGTTTACCCACAGAGCTTCAAGCACACAGTTAAGTAAATTATACTGCTAGCTAACAGCTAATGGCATACCATCACTTAATGGTGCAATCTCCTCATTAGTTTCTGATTGATTAATTGCCTTTTATTCCTATTCCCATAACCATCTCTCTCTCCTGCCATGTGCATGCACACCATTGTGTCTTACTAATTTGGATGTATCCTTCAGATGTATTTTCATTCGAATAAATGATAGTATGCTAAGCAATGATGTTCTTACTTTCTCCACTCATCACTCTGTTTTTAAGGTCTAGTCATTCCGATGTGTGTATGCCTACTTTGGTTTCTGTATAGTTTTTCTTAATTTATGAAACATTTCCTGCAGCAACAAACACCTCAGATTCAGTTGACTCTACCTCAGGCACTTCTGCAATGGATATTCTTTTGCACATTTTCTTATGGACCACTCTGAGAATTTCTCTGATATTTATCACCTGGACTGGAATTTAAGAGACACACCTGCTCAACCGAAGGCTTGTTCCTTGCTTTTAAACATAGGTCATATGTCTTCACTTCTATCAGCAATACTTGAAAGTTGCAGTTTTCCCAACTCCACACTCAGGCATACACACACATATATACACACCCCTGCAAGAGACACAGAGCGCATTTCCCAGGTGCCACTTCAAGGAAGGACTTGCTGCCCAGCTGCAGGGAGTATGGCCAATAGGCAGCCTCCAGGTATCAGGAGCTGCAGGGTCTGCCTTGACTGCAGAACTGCACAACACTTAGTCTTTAACCTCCTGGAGTTGATGATCTGACTAATGCCAAATACAGATTGGCCCCAGGTTTCACCCCTTCCAGGGCAGCTTGCTGCTGGGAGTATAAAGGGCCAGCTATTTTGGTCAGGTGCTGCAACCCTCAAGAGCAACCTCCACTTCAGCTCCTTCTGGGTTGAGTGAGACTTTGTCCTGCTACATCACATCTCGACTTCTCCTGCCAGTCCTCAATCCTCCTCACTCCCTTCTCAGCTCATTCCAAATAAACACCTTAGGCCAAACTTTGTTTCAGTGTTGGCTCGTATGTGCTCTAGGGGAGCCCAACCTGCAATGGCACTGCTCAGCTTCTGAATGCTGCCAATCCACTGTATAGAACTACAAACCACTGCTCAACAAAATAAGAGAGGACACAAACAGATGGAAAAACATTCCATGCTCATGGTTAGGAAGAATCAACATTGTGAAAATGGGCATACTGACAAAAGTAATTTATAGATTCAGTGCTATCCCCATCCAGCTACCACGGACTTAATTCACAGAATTAGAAAAAAACTTTAAATTTCATATGGAACCAAAAAAAGGGCCCATATAGCCAAGACAATCCTAGGCAAAAAGAACAAAGCTGGAGGTATCATGTTATCTGACTTCAAACTATACTACAAGGCTACAGTAACCAAAACAGCATGGTACTGGTGTCAAAACAGAGATATAGACCAATAGAATAGAACAGAGGCTTCAGAAATAATGTCACACATCTACAACCATCTAATCTTTTACAAACCTGACAAAAACAAGCAATCAGGAAAGGATTCCCTATTTAATAAATGGTGCTGGGAAAACTGGCTAGCCATATGCAGAAAACTGAAACTAGACCCCTTCCTTACACCTTATACAAAAATTAACTCAAGATGAATTAAAGAATTAAATGTAAGACCTAAAACCATAAAAATCCTAGAAGAAAACACAGGCAATGCCATTCAGGACACAAGCATGGGCAAAGACTTCATGACTAAAACACCAAAAGCAATGGCAACAAAAGCCAAAATTGACAAATGGGATCTAATTAAACTAAAGAGCTTCTGAACAACAAAAGAAACTACCAACAAAGTTAGCAGGCAACCTACAGGATAGGTGAAAATGTTTACAATCTATCCACCTGACAAAGGGCTAATATCCAGAATCTTCAAGGAACTTAAACAAATTTACAAGAAAAAAACAAACAACCCAATGAAAAATGATATGAACAGACACATCTCTAAAGAACACATTTATGCAGCCAACAAATGTGAAGAAAAGTTCATCATCACTGCTCATTAGAGAAATGCAAATTAAAACCACACTGAGATACCATCTCATGGCAGTTAGAATGGCGATCACTAAAAAGTTAGGAGACAACAGATGCTGGAGAGGATGTGGAGAAATAGAAAGACTGTTACACTGTTGGTGGAGCGTAAATTAGTTCAACTTTGTAGAAGATAGTGTGGCAATTCCTCAAGGACATATAACCAGAAATACCATTTTGACCCAGCAATCCCATTACTGGGTATATACCCAAAGGATTATAAATCATTCTACTATAAAGACATATGCACATGTATATTTACTGCAGCACTATTCACAATAGCAAAAACCTGGAACCAACCCAAATGCCCATCAATAATAGACTGGATAAAGAAAATGTGGCACATATGCACCGTGGAATACTATGTAGCCATTAAAAAGGATGAGTTAATGTCCTTTACAGGGACATGGATGAAGCTGGAAACCATCATTCTCAACAAATTAACACAGAAACAGAAAATCAAACACCACATGAGAATTCACTCATAAATGGGAGTTGAACAATGAGAATACATGGACACAGGGAGAGAAACATCACACACCAGAGCCAGTTGGGGGATGGGGGGCAAGAGGCGGGATAGCATTAGAAGAAATACCTAATGTAGATGATGGGTTGATGAGTGCAGCAAACCACCATGGAACGTATGTACCTATGTAACAAACCTGCACATTCTTCACATGTATCCAAGAACTTAAAGTATAGTAGAAAGAAAGAGGGAAAGAGAGACGGGGGGGAGGGAGGGAAAGGAAGGAAGGAAAAGGAGAGAACAAGAGAGAGAAAGGAAAAATGAAAAGAAATCTTGCCTATTTCCTATAGTGCAAGGCAGGCAACAGCTTCCCTAAGCCCTTCTAATCATTTGTCAAATTCACCTGAAAAAATCCCACACCTTGATGATTGAATTTTCCATTCCTGGATAAAGAAAGTCAAGAGATCCAATGTTTGTTTTTCTACTGTTTGTAGAAAAACAGCGGGGAGGTATGGCTTTTTCTACCCTGCAGTGCTCTCTGTTATGGCATGTGGTTGGTGTCCCAGTGTACATTTGAACAAATGATTGGTTACTTCATATGTATCTGTATATTACAGTTCTTTCTACAAAAAGGAAAATATTATAATGCTGTTGAATTATTGAACATATCTAATTAAGCAATCTACCAGTCCTTGGACATTTAAGTCAGTCCAGCTTTTCCTTGCTATAAACAACCTAAGGATGATAGAACCAAAAGTTTAACTCAAATGCAGTCAGAAGAAATGAACAGTTTATCCTCATCATAATATGTATCAAATTTTAGTTCTATAGCAAAAACGGAAAACTGTTTTCTTTACTGATGACGGGAAAGAACAAAAAGATAACATCCCCTTGTGGTTCAGAGTGAGACTGAAACCTGAAAAGGGAAGGGAAGGAGAATCCTCTAAAAACAGGTGAAGGAATCCCTCCTCTCCCTTTCTCTCCTCTTGTTGATTCTCCTTCTTGGCCTGCTCTGCCTACACCAGAGTCAGGGACTTGCGTGTTCCCCACAGAGACTTGCACCAAGCTGCCATCTGGCTGTGGCCTGGCCCAGTGGGCACTAATTATCCTCAGTCAGCAGATCTGGCATCTCCTTCTTGGCATGTGTCCCCTCAGTCCCTGCACAGTATTTAATGATGTAAACCACACTTTTCTTCTGAAATGGCGCCCTCCTCTCCTGGCTTCTAGGATAATTCTTTCTAAGATCACTCTCTGTTCTTCCCATCATCAAATGCTGCTGTTCACCACGATGCCTTCCGTGACTTTCTTGACAGCTTTTCCAGGAGAAATTCCATCTTTCATAGGGCCCGACCTTACCCAAGTGATGATAACTCTGACTGAATTCTCTATAGAGGTCCAGGACAAAATTTTCAGTTTCTAATTGTATGTTCATCTTGCATTTTAAAAATGTAAATACATTCCTTTCTGTCCTGATTCCACTAAAAAGAAAAAAAAAAATTTTGACCCCTTTGCCAAGTTCTTTCAATTAATGTTACCATATTATCCCATTCATTTGGGTTTGAAAACTCACAGCCATCTTTAACTCTGCTTTATTCCTATACCTAATCAACCACCATCTTCTGTCAGTTCTATTTCCCAAAAAGGGTCGCATTTTGATTATTTGAGGCTGAATTAAACATGGTTGAGGCTGAGCAGTGAGCTGAGACCCCTTTTACCTCTCCAGCTGAGAGCATTTGTTGGCCAATTGTCAAGCAGAGAAGCAAGAACCACGAAAGCAGAAAAGCTGCCTTTGATGTAAGCAGGCACAAAAGATCAGAACTGTTAGGCCTCCTGCTTCCACCCCAAGTCACATATGCTCCCAAGCTTGATCCATTCCCAAAGTGAATGATCGGCATTCATCCACTAACCAGAAACATGTCCCAGCTGTCTTCTGTGTCCCACCATTAGAAAATCAAAAAAGCTGACTGTAGCTCTGATTTAGTTGTAATTAGGAATTAATATCTTCTTCTTCACTACCAATTTCTCCCAGTTAATGGAATATGAGTGGTAATTCTAGAATCTTTTATCTCCTTTCCCACTACCATAGCCCCTATTCAAATCTTCAGCAACCACATGCTTATCTCAATTGATGCAGAGAAGGCCTTTGACAAAATTCAACAGCCCTTTATGCTAAAAACACTCAATAAGCTAGGTATCAATGGAACGTATCTCAAAATAATAAAAGCTATTTATGACAAACCAACAGCCAATATCATACTGAATGGGCAAAAACTGGAAGCATTCCCCTTGAAATGTGGC
>NW_016107356.1:5845839-5862831 GCF_001604975.1 Cebus imitator
ATGTAGGTGATGGGGAGGAAGGCAGCAAATCACACTGCCATGTGTGTTCCTATGCAACAATTTTGCATGTTCTTCACATGTACCCCAAAACCTAAAATACAATAAAATAAATAAATGGGAAAAAAAAAAAAACAAATCTTCAGCATCTCACACTAGATGATTGCAGAAATAGCCTATTATTCCTCTGCTTAGAGTCACATTCCAACTCAGCTCCCACCTTGCATTATGCTCATGTATAACCTTGATCATATTGTTTCTCAATCAAAAGCTTCGATGGTCAAGTACTGAACATTGCTTATATATCATTTACATTGCTAGTATTCCTACTATAACAAGTTCTCACTTATTCAGAATCCATTTAAAATGAAGTACAAAACACACACAAACTGACATAACCCAAGTGCCCACCAATAAGGAATTGTTAAATAAATTCTAGTACATTCATGACATGGGATAATAGGAAGTCATCCATGATATGGAATAATAGGAAGTCATTTGAAAGAATGAGATGATGGCATACAAACATATCTACCACATATGTTCCTTGTTTTGATGTTTTATACTCAAAGAAAAAATTAGGAAGATCACACACAAAATTTACAACCTGTAGCCACCTGAGGAGTGAGATTAAGGGAAAAGAGGGCTTCTATGTTTATTTTGTAATTGTTTCATAAGAGTGTCTGTGTTCTTAAAATGAGCAGGATCAGCACATCAGCAGGATGCCCCTTTCTGTGCAGCTGGCAAGGGGGGATCTCCACCCCATACACTGTCTTAAAATGTGTTACAGCATGCAGGTATTATTTTTAAATATCTAAAGCCAGTAAAAGTTTATAAATGCATTTGCTATCTATGAGCTTCATTTAGAAATTGTTATCATTATATTTTTATTTGGGGTACATTAACATATGTGTATGTATAAACCTAAGATTTAATACTATAATGTACTCAGTAGACTGTGCTCATTAAAAGCAGAATTTCTATAGTCGATTTGCTCTTGTATTTTCCCAGAATGCTTCCCAGAATTTGTATAGTGCCTGGCATATTAGAAGAGACGTGTGTGTGTGTGTGTGTGTGTGTGTGTGTGTGTGTGTGTGAGAGAGAGAGAGAGATTGGCTACAAATTTCTCTAACATGATGGAACCCGCACTGTGATTCTAGAATCATTTCTTTATTGCTGTACATAAGCCATACATATGACAGTAGTTTTGCATATTTGCAAATGCAAATATATACACAACCAAATGAGAAAATGATCTGCATGTTGTCGTGTGCCGACAAACCTGTCTTGATCACTGCTATGGGGACTCAAAATCACCAAGTATTATGAAAAGGACAAGAGCCATTCCATAGGGAATAGACAATTAGGTGTGGAACAACGTGCACAGGCTGGCGTTAACTGGTTCTCGTGAGTCAGGACCATTCCATTTTGGGAATTAAACACATCAGCAGGATACCCCTTTCTGTGCAGCTGACAAGGGGGAGCTCTACCCCATACACTGAGAGAGAGGGTCCCTAGAATCTTCTGTGGAGTGGGGAAACAAATTCCAAGCCCCAAACAACCTGATTGAAAAAGGAGTGTTTTTATATACACGTGTCTCCAAAATCCAGCCAGTAAATGATAAACGTGAGCTGGTGTTTAACTAAATGTTAAAAATCTCAGGCAAAAGCAATTCTAGAAAGGAACAACAACAACAACAAAAAAGCCAGCTCAGCCTTTGCCCCATGGCCTCGATTTCTCTCCCAAACCCCGGGTAGCTGAGAGGGAGAAAGCCTAGAAACAGAATCGAACACGTCTAATCTCTTTTACAATGTTCTTATTTTAACCCGTGTCATCAGGGGAAATGGCTGAAAATAGTGACAAACATAACATCAATAAACATAATAATAATTGATTTTCTGGAGATGAAAAATTTGAAATTAGTGGCTATTTCCCCCTAGAGCATTGGTTGATTAATTTAATGTTCATCTTAGTCTTTCAAAGACATCCTCTTATGCTGACCTGCTCTGCCAGACTTTGTGATGGGTTTTTTGTGGTTTAGGACCCAGTGGTTAAAGTGTATTGCACAGTTCTGCAGTTTTAAAGAGAATCCTGATAGTTTAAGGATGACCGCAGCCAACAACAGCAACTACAAAAGTTAAGACACATCAAGCAATTAAGTTTCCAGAGACTGCAACTGCAGTTTTTTGTACAGGATATAAGTTCAGTGGCTGCACCACTCAACATTTTTCTAGCTTAAGTTTTCAAGGAACAGATTTTGAGAGATACAACCTCTGTTCCCCCAGATCACCCAACTTTCATTTAATTCAGAATCTCAACACAGAGCAAGGTGAATTTCAAGTGACTGTTTTTCTTCCTCTCTCCTTTCCTTCACACCCTTTTCCCCTTCCTTTCTTACTCATCTTTCTCCCCTTCCCTCCCTCCCTCCTTTCCTCCTTCTTTTCTTTATTCCTTGTCATCTTTAAACCATTTCAAAGTTTGATTGTCGTATTTATCCTGAAAGAGAAGTGAAATAAGCATTATTATCCCTTCTTACAGATAAATGAAGTGAGACACAGAGAGGTTTATTGACTTTCCAGACTTTCTTGTGACTGAATAAACAGCCCCGGGAAAGAAGTTGAACCTCCTGAGTTCCGCCTAGCGCTTCTTCTACAAGTAGCTAGCCCCAGAGAATGTCAGGGAGAACTCCAGCCAATCCCATCACTCACAGCTCCGTCCAACATCCCTGCGAGCACAGATTGGCTCTTGCATGGAGTCATCATCAGGGTGTGCAGACACCTTCACCTCTTGTCCCTTCCCAAACGCCACATCACTAGGAATATGTACTTAACATCTTGAACATCTAAGTGTAAACTGGCTTCCACATATTTAGGAACTAGGAATGCCTCGACCTCTTTATCAGACCTCATCTGCACAGGTGAGCCTAAACCCCTTGTTTTGGAAATGTTTGATATAGCTCCTGGCACTGGGAGACTGGTCCCTTTCCTTTAGGGCTTCCCTTACTTTTTCTGGGGCCATTGCTATGCAGTGTAATTTATCTTGTCTTGAGCCCCTAAGACACTCAGCCTAGCATCCTTGTTCCCGTAAATCTACCAGGGGACGGTGGTTTCCACTGTCTCCAATGCATGCACTTTGACCTCACTCATCTTTCTGCACCATCCCATGGTTTCTACAATTGGATCCAGGAGGTATAAGATACCTTCTGTGAAGACACATTTAGCCTCCAATTAAAGCATTTGTAATTATTTCCCAGGGCAGTTATTAATCTACAAACTTAACTCATGCCCAGTGGATTTACCTAAGGAAAGTAAACAGGAGATGAATTAAAGGCTTTCATGAATGCAAACAGCCTTCCCTGTGACACTTTGCACAGAATAACTCTCCCTAAACAAGGGTGAAAGTGAGATGGCAGCACTGTTAAGTCATCTAAAGGCCAAGCTTCCTAGGTCAGGTCAGTATCAGGCATTAAAGGACTCTGGTAAATAAATGAAGCCATTTCTCTAAGAAATAAAAAAAAAAATCACTTTTAAATGCTTAAGAATGCATTGTGTCAACATACTTTCATTAAGATATAGCTTTCTAAACCATATCAGAAACAAAGGGAAGCAAATTTCTCCCTTTCCTTTCCAAACTTCTGCCTTCTAGAGCAGTTGAGGCAGAGCAATGCTGGGAATATAAGAAAATCACAGAAACAGTGGGGAGGGCAGAGCTGGGGAATCAAGTTAGAGCAGCAGACACAGCCTGTGTCACTGAGCCGTGGTCCCCTGCACAGGCCATTTATAACCTGGTCTTTAACTTTGTTTATCTTTGTGGACATTCACAGAAGCATCTTGCTTTCCAGAAGTTGGGCCCCTATAATCATTATGTGTCTTTGGAGAAAATGGGATTATGCAGTTTAATTGCTCTTCTCAGAAAGTCGACGTTGTAATAGATCGCTCTTCACTGACCTTCTCCAGGTGGGGCTTCTGGGTTTTTACATTTTCCCCTTGGTCTTGGAGTTATAAGAAAAAGCAGTAAAGGTGAGCTCCTTGGTACTAAAGCTCAAACACAAGCAGAAAGGAAGCGGAGAAGGCTTACCTTCTTCTTTAGGGTTTGAGATTGAAAACCTCTAGCTGTCCTAGGAATGAGCACCTGTTTATGGAAGTAAATGCAAATTGTAGAGGTTTCCAACTTGTGTGCGCCTGCTAGAGCCACCATAATAAAGTACCGCAGCCTGGGAGGCCTGAACCACATTCATTTCATCCCGGAGGCTGGAAGTCTGAGATCCAGGTGTCCTTCCGAGGCTGTGGGAAGGTTCTATTCCAGGCCCTCTGTCCTTGGACTGTAAATGCCATCTTCACCCGGTTTTCACACTGTCTTCCCTCTCTCCATGTCTATCGCTGTATCCAAATTTCCCCTTTTACCTTTTGGTGAGGACACCAATCACTAGTTAGGGCTCACCCTAATGATGTCCTCTTAACTTGATGACCTCTGTAAAATCCTATTTTCAAATAAGGTCACGTTTTGAGGTACTAGGAATTAGGCCTTCCCATGTGTGAATTTGACAGGGAATCATTCCACTCGCAACACAGATCAATTAAACCATCCCTGGTTTCAGAGGGAGGACAGTTTGGGGTGAAGAGGACTCTCTTCCCCAGTTTGCAGCAGCTGTGGCTTTCCTGTCTATCTCCTGTGTGTGATTTCACCTCTGCAGTCAGCTTTCAGCTCTGGAGGGCAATGACCAAGGTTCTCTTTAGGTACACAGAGGTGAGTTGTTCTGGTAAGACTGAGGAAGATCCAAGAAGACCCCTGGACGTGCCAGTGGACTCTAAACATTTTGCTTGGCTAAGTTCTGATGTGATGTCCCTGACTGCAGGTGTGGCATGACAGAAGTCAATGGGTGAGTACAGGAGGGAACAGTCAACAAAGACAGCCATCGGGACAGCAATTGAGACTTGGAGAGGCCAGGCATGGTGGCTGACGCCTGTAATCCCAGCACTTTGGGAAGCTGAGGTGGGTGGATCACCTGTTGTCAGTAGCTCCAGACCAGCCTGGCCAACATGGTGAAACCCTGTCTCTACTAAAAATACAAAAATTAGCTAGGCGTGGTGGTGCACACCTGTAATCCCAGCTACTTGGGAGGATGAGGCAGGAGTAAGGCTTGAACCCAAGAGGTAGTTGTTGCAGTGAGCTGAGATCGTGCCAGGGTGACAGAGTGAGACTCCACCCTACCCCCCCGACCCCGGCAAAAAAAAAAAAAGACAGAGATAGCCAGCTGTGGCTTCAGCCCTTCATCTCACCCCAGGCTTAGCTAACACCACCCTCCCTACCCTTCCTCCTCCTTCCTTCTCCCTAGACAAAAGCTTCTCCTTGGCTGCACACATTTACCAGACTTCCTGAAATTCTGCCCTGAGGCTGTGTCTCAGTGTTTTCCTAAGTGTAAAAGTTTCTTATGCCTGCTGCACTACATTACCACAAACTTAGTTACTTAAAACAATACAAATTTATTGTCATATAATTTCAGAATCCAGAAGTCTGAAATGGGTCTCTCTGGGCTAAAATCATATTATCAGCAGGGCTGCATTCCTTTCTGGAGGATTTAGAAGAGACCCTATTTCCTTGCCTCTTCCAGCTTCTAGAGACCACCTACATTCCTTGGCTTGTGGTCCCTTCTTTCACTGCAATGCCAGCAGCATAGATGTTCACGTTTCTCTCTAACACTGGCCTCCTCCTTCCACTTATGAGGGCCCCTGTGATGACTTCCATCTGCTACTTTAATTCCCACCTTCCTATGTATTATAAAATATCCACAGGTTCTGGGATTAGGGTGTGGACATCTTTTTAGAAGGTGGGGGAAGCATTATTCTGCCAGCCATGCTAAGCAAGACAAACTCCTCCCTACAAGGTATTCCAATGACAATTGTTATGAGCATAAGCTGTTTATGTCATGACATAAGTACTGAACATTTCCACTGGGGTTTTGTTTGTCATTATTGCTTTTGTTTTGGTTTGGTTTTTTGAAACAGGGTCTCACTCTGTCATCCAAGCTGGAGTGCAGTGGTGCGAACTTGGCTCACTGCAACCTCTGTTTCCAGGGTCAAGTGATCCTCCCACCTTAGCCTCCCAAGTACCTGGGACTACAGATGCACATCACCATGCCTGACTAATTTTTGTATTTTTTGTAGAGATGTGGTTTCACCATGTTGCCCAGACTGGTCTCAAACTCCTGGGCCCAAGTGATTCACCCATCTCGGCCTCCCAAAGTGCTGGGATTACAGGTCTGAGCCTACTGGGGTTTTTGAACGAAAACAGAACCTGGGTAAGGACAGTTTGGAATTCAGTGGGCCAAAACATGAAGGAAGAATCAGTGAATGAGAAAGTAAATACAGATAAGACACGTGTATCAACTGTTTTTAGGGAAGTACACAGGTTAGTAATTTTATCGAGTAGAGCAAGCACCAGGGAGGTGTAAGAGCATTTGATTTAAAGTCTTAATTATAGATTGCATAATCTCCATGTCCAAAGAATCAAAATTCCTAGCTCCAGGGATCCTCTTTTCAGTCCACTTGCCAATCAGCTTTCTGGAGCCATTTGGCACAGGACAGCCCAGACCCCCCTGCTAGCTAGGTTGCACAGTCCCCCAAGGGTCTTGCCAGGGAGTTGGGTCTCTATAAAGTACTCCCAAATCAATCAACTCCCTTTAGCCAATATCTGTGCTGAGCCTCATGGTGCAGCACTCTTGGGATCTAGCCTATGCACACTCTACATGCCCTGCTGATTCATGTTGCCTGGGTCTCACAGTGCTTTTCTTCAATTATGGGGTCCAGGACAGCCTCCGTTGGGGCATACTGTGCTAGAACTTTAGTGATAGGTCTCAGGGGCAAAAAAGGGGTGAGGTAGGCACAGACTGAGGGGACGATTCCCACTGTCTTGCAGAGATGTCTCTGTACTGTCTCCAAATTAGAGGGGAGTTCTAGCTCTTTCCAAGAGGTGTGGGCTCCTTTTGCAACTTAGAGGGCTCAGGAGGACCCAGGAGGACCCAGGGATTCAAGATTTTAATGGCATCAACACAGATTCCTCTACCCAAGCAGAGCTGGGGATGAGGTGAGGTAAGGGGGGCATCTAGGGGATGAAATTTCAGGACTCACATACTCCCTGGGCATGCATGGACCTGAGAGTGAACACCTTAAATTTTGCACCATGGGCCCCTCACTTGCCTCGGCCTGGCTGCTGCCTTGCATCTAGGTGTCAGGTCCTGTTTTCTTCTAACCAGGAACCTAATTTTGGCATAAAATACTGGCCTTGCTTTAAATCTAACATACTTCAGCAAGGACCCCAAAAGACTGCATAAATTGGCTATTAGGATGGAGCCTCAAAGCATGAGAAAAGTGATGTCTGATCTTAGTGAGGTTTCCATCCCAGAGTTACTGGGAGCAAATGGCAGCTGGAGGGAACAAGCTGGAGAGGAGATACCACAAAAGACTCACAGAAAACCCACCAGATCATTATATTCCATGGAAATCCCCTGAAGAAACCATCTGGATCCTGGAAGACAATGGTAGGCCACTCAGACTCAACTAAGAAGCAGCCACTTGTTCCTTCTATGCCTGACATGGTATTTTTGTTGAAGAGATGAATAGTCTCAGGTACATGCTATGCAACCATTGATCTGGTGAAGCCATTCCTTTCCAATTCTATCAAAAAACAAGATCAGAAACTATTTGCAATGAAATAGAAACAATAAAAAATATTTCTTTACAGTTTTGTCCTAGGACTATGTTAACTCTTGCACCATTGGTCATATTACAGTCTGTGGAGATCTAGACATTTCTATACCTGGGAATCCTATAGAATGTCACATTAATATGCAATATTGATGACATCATTCTAGTCAGGCCAAATGAGCAAGAATTGACTAGTACATTGCAGACCTTAGTAAGATACATGTTCCAGAGGATAAGAGATACAGCCCATGAAGATTCAGAGGCTTGCTACATCAATAAAATCTTTAGGAGTCCAGTGGTCAAGGGGTATGCCAGTGGGTATGCCAGGGCACCTCATCCAAAGCAAAGGATAAAATATTGCATCTTGCATGTCTCACCATAAGGAAGAAAGCCCAAAGGTGAATCCAAGGACCAACTTATAATATTCTCCATTAGCAATGATCATTCTACCATGAGCAGGAGAGGAGATTACCAACAGTGCTAAGTTTTCTGTGTAAATAAACATTTGTCAAAGCTCTCCAAAGAATATTAGCAACAAGAAAGAACAGAAAACACAAAACTTGATCAAATTTCCAAGCTAGTATATCAGTTAGCTATTCCTGCATAACAAGCCACACTAAAACTTAGTGGCTTAAGACACCTGCCATTTGCTTAGCTTAGGATTCAGTCAGCAACTTGAGCTGAGCTCAGCTGGATGCGTACCATGATTTTGCCTGGACTCATTCATATACCTTTGCTCAGCTGCAGAGTGAGCTAAGGATTGGCTTGTTTAAGGTGGCTTCAGCTAGAACATCTTACCTTTGCTTTATGTGTTTGTTTATCCCCAGCAGGCTACTCTGTAGTACCTTATTCACAAGACATCTGGGCAGGGTTCTGAGAAAGAATAGTCACATCTAAGACCTCTTGAGGTCTCATGCTAGGCTCAGAAAGGGCACACCATGACTTCTACTGTATTCTTTTGGCCAATGCAAGTCATGGGCGAGTCCAGATTCGAAGGTAGAGGAAATAGACTCCACCTCCTGAAGGAAGCGTTGCAAAGTCACATTATAAGGAACATAGATACAGGGGAAAGTGAGGGGTTGTGGCAGTTTTTGCAGCCTATTAATCTGCTAGATTCTATATGAATTAACATTTGTGGAAACTTCCAAAGAGCAGCCCATAAGAGGGTGAGAGAAGTAAAGAGCCTGATCAAATTTCTGGACCGGTCTTTTCAAGGCAAGAGTCAGAAATTTCTCAACAGATCTGAGGACCCTCCTTAGAAACACAGCAGGACAATGTAGCCCCGGCCAAGCCCTGACCTCTCTCTGTATTCAATCCCACACTCTGAAGTGACACCTCTGTGTGTCCCCTGTCCTCTTTTATAGTCAACTTAGAAATGGCTCTATCACTTCTACCTTCAGAGCAGAGCAAATCTTTAAATGTACTGAAAAAGGTGGATAATATATTCAAGACAATAGGAACAAATTTCTATAATCTGCCTGTCACGCTCCTGCATGATTTTTATCACATTTTTTGCTTCAAAGGAAAATAAAAATAAGGAAGTAATCTGACATATAAACTGCACTTAATGCTAGTAAGTCTTCACACACAAAGAAAGAAACAATAAGAAAAGAGAAACCCCTAAAAATATTGAGGTCGGGAGCCAAATGCAGCATATGTTTTTGAGAATCTAATCTTTAGAGTGTATCTCCCAGTCAGCTGTCAGAGTGAATTCAGTGGTGGGGTGGACGAGGTGATGAGACGTGGTACTATGTAAAGCTGCACCCTAGGTTTCGCCATTGATGTGTCAGCCATCACCCTTCCCTTTTGCAAACTGGCATTTAATGAAGGAAAGCACAATTTCTTAAACCCCAGCTCCTGTTTTTACTTCTATTTGCAAAGTTCTTTTCTCTGTGCTGACTTTTTCTGATTTTCCTTTGTCTGCTCTTTTTTCTTTTTCTTTTTCCTTCCCTATTAAGGAACAAGGATTTTCAAGCTTGCTTTCTTATCAAGCTAAAAGTCTGAAGAATCAGACCTTTTGGTTTCCCTTTTCCATTTCAAGAAATGATGAGGTCAAGAAGATTTGTAATGTAGCAGAGGTGCTGTGTTACCCAATCACAGCTTCAAGAACAGGAATTTGGAAGGAAAAAAAAAGGAAATGATAAGGCATCTCCCTGTTCCAATGCCTTTAAAATGCAGATTTAAGAAAAGGTGCTAGGGAGTCAAGCAGGAGGAACTAAAAGAGCTTTCGATTTCAAAACACTGAGCTCAGAGCTTGAAGAGAATTTAGAGACCTTCTGGCTGCAAACCAATCTGATCTCTCTAAATTTAAGCACATCCATTCTTGGGCTCAAGAAAACATTCCACAAGAGCGCCTACCCTGAGGACAAGTCTTGTATAGGGATCAATAAGATACTCTAAATCAAACTTGCCCTAATGAGGCTTATGTATCAAAACAAAAGACTAAACAATGGGAGGCAGCATGGCATGATGGTTAAGAGCAGAGATGCCAGACATCATGGGTTTGAATCCTGGCTCTACCAGTGTTATGGGTTGAATGTGTTCTCACCCTCCAAAGCCCACATGTTGAAGTCCTAATCCCTAGCACCTCAGAATGTGACATTATTTGGAGATAGGGTCTTTACAGAGGGTAATCAAATAAAAATGAGGTCATTAGGGTGGACCTTAATGCAATATAACTGGTATTCTTATAAAAAATTTTTTAAAAAGAATTTGGACATATAAACAAGCACACAGGGAGACTGCCCTGTGAAGATAAAGACAGAGATTGAGGTGATATGTCTAAAAGCCAAGGAATGCGAAAGATTGCAGCAACTCCCAGAAGCTTGGGTAGAGCCAGGAACAGATCCTCCCTCACAGTCTCAGAAGGAACCACCCCTGCTGACCCCTTGATCTCAGACCTCTGGACTCCAGAGCTGTGAGAGAATAAATCGCTGTTGTTTAAGGCACCTAGTCTGTGCTACTTTGTCTTGGCAGCCCTGGTGAGATCACGCAGCCAGGGACCATCTATCTGTGTGACTCTGGCATGGTTTCTCCTTGCCCTGTCTGTAACATGTAGATGACAGTAATGTCTAAGTCAGAGGGTCGTTAGGAACACTAATTAAATACATTAATATGTGCAAGTGTTTCAAATAGAAGTTGACACAAAGAAAGAGGTATATGAATGTATTGGTTTGTTCTCACGATGCTATTAGGACATACCCAGTTTAGATAGGAATTTATAAAGGAAAGAGGTTTAATTGACTCAGTTCCACAAGGCTGGGGAGGCCTCAGGAAACTTACAATCATGGGGGAAGGGAAAGCAAATATGTCCTTCTCCTGCAACAGTAAGGAGGAGTGCAGAGGAAAAGTGGGGAGAAGCCCCTTATAAAACCGTCAGATTCATGAGAACCCACTCACTATCACAGGAACAGCAACATGGGGGTAACCACCCCCATGATTCAGTTACCTCCCACCAGGTCCCTCCCATGACACATGGGGATTATGGGAACTACAATTTAAGATGAGATGTGGGTGGGGACACAGGCAAACCATATCAATGAATATTTGTTAAATAAAAAAAATTAAAATCAATATCTGCATGAGTCGTTATAGGTATTACTAGTGAATTTCCCTGAGTCTTCAGCCCGTGTGATATTAGAGGGAAAATAAGAAATCCTTTGGAAAGCCACAATGCCATTACTTATAAGCATTGTCTACAAATTGTTATCATCAGCGCTATGTTGTTTTGTTTTTCTCTCAACCGTGTGGATCTGGCAGTGCCCAGGCCTTTAGGATTCTAATAAATTATTAATCCAGGAGTTAATAATTCATGGTAATTGGTGGTATAAGCCACTTTCTCTGGCAAATTTGTGAGCAAAGGTCACAACTTTTTAACAGCAAGGGTAAAACCTTTTCTGAGTTTTTTTTTTCCCCTCCCCCATAGTCTATCACAGAAATATTAAGATATGAAAGAAAAACTTTAACCAGGGCTGGGAAAGCAAGATAATTCCAAGGATAAAAGTATAGACTGTCAGCCATACTTCCTGGCCAAGCACTGCCTCCATAGCCCCACTGGAGGAAAAGGAGGTCTCCAGGGAATTCAGGGGACTCCAGCCCCACAGGAGCCCACCCAAGAAGGATATGGCCATGCAGGTTTGTAAACCTTTGACAAGACAACTTATAATAATTAAACATGTCGACTCGTTGATCAAAAAAAAATTTTTTTTCAGAAAACAAAAGAAGGCCTTTGAGAGATTAGCTCACCAGTGGGATTTTTCACAAAGAATGATAATTTTTCTAAATTACAAGGCACAGACTTAAGAATAGAGAACACCCATTCATACAGGATGACAGCCACAGAATGCTAAGCAAACCCCTTCCACCACTGACTTCTTTGATTTTAATTAGTGTGTGTGTGCTCTGTCTTTTTATTTCCAGAAAGAATTTCAGGTAATTCCTGAGCGCAGGCCACAGAAGGCAAGAAATAAAAGACTTCTTACCTGAACTAATGTGCATTTACTTTCCAACTCATGGATTCACCCTAGATCTGTGAAGCAACCACAAGTGGCCTGGATGTTCGGGGTGTTTTATACCTTTTTTGGCCTTAATACTTATTTGCAAGGTTCGTGTCAATTTACAGGCTGATGTGATGATTTAGAAAATAAGATTATTCTTAGTAGCTTGTTTCAGTCTTGATTAAAAGATAAATGTAAAATATGCAAAGAATGATGTCCGAAGACTTAAAGATAAAATTTACATGGAAGCCACTAGTTTGAAGAGTTTCAGTCAGCTCCTCCAGCTCTTGTTTTTCTAAAGAAAATTTGAATAGCATATGCTTTTCATTGTGCTCCTTTTCAGCCATTTACATATTGGGGAAATGTATATTTGGCAGCCGGTCCTATTTTTAGGAGTCCTGGAAACTTGCCCTTTGAAAATGTTTTCATTTTTGGCACATATGTGTGTCTTAAGCAGAATGAAAACACAAAGCCAAAAAGAAAAATATGTACAAAAAGGAATGATTTTTCCAGCCCCGTGTAGCACAATAAGAAAGCAATCATTCAGTTGTGACTTTAAAAATGGATTCTTGCCTGGATTTTCCAACGATTTCCTTCTAAATGAGCGTTTTTCTGCAGAACTGAACTAATGTAAAGAGACAGGTTGTTTCAGTGCCAGAACTGAACAAGCAAAAAAAAAAAAAAAAAAAAGATGGAGGCTATATTTTCATAGGAGGAACTTAGCAAAATAATACCCACTCTGTTTCTCTGCAGCTTCTCGGGTCAATTCAGAAGAAAGTGCCATATGCCCATTGCGTGACTTGAAGCGTGTTCTCCCAGCCTGACTCTTGGTCACCACTCGTTCTGTTATTTGCAGTCAGTAACAAAGATTCATCCTTGTGTCCGTCATGCAGCAAGGAGAATCTTTGTCACTTAGTGTAATTAACAGCTGGATCTCGCAAGGCAAGGTGGGAGAAGGAAGCTGTTCGTGCATAGACTCGGATAAATTCAGGGCAGGCTTTGCGGATCCTTTCTGCCTTTTGACCAATTAAGATGCCAGAGCTCAAGCAGAGGAGGAAATATGGTAAGCAAAGTGTTTTCTCTGGGGCCGTGTGTGTTATACCCCCAAGCCCTGTAACTGTAGTTCAGGAGAGTTCTCTAACTTTCCCTATCAAGCCAAATGACCCTCAAGGACTCTCCTCTACATGTACATCCTATTCCAGGGTATTTCATCCTTCCCACTTGTCTTCCACCATATTGTCTTCACCAACCTCTAGATAGATACCACGATAGGATAAAAATTAAAAAGAGCCGCCTAATGTTTGATGAGTGCCTACCCTGGACTATGTGTTTTAATCACTCAGCAAGCTTTCAGAGAATATGTAATGGACCCTGTTTTCAAAATGAGAGCACTGAAAAGAGGTTTGAAGAGGCTAGTGCTGAGGTTAGGCTCAGGAAACACAGATGGAAACAGCCAAATCAGGACCACATCGAGGGCTCTCTACCTCCGAGATTCTTCGCTCACTTTTCCCTGTATTGTGGTGTTTTCTTTCAGTTTCTTTTTTTAAAAATAGAAATGGGGTCTTGCTATGTTTCCCAGGCTGGTCTTGAACTCCTGGCCTCAAGGCAATTCTCCTGTCTGGGAGAATTCTCCATGGTGCTGGAATTACAGGCATGAGCCACTGCACCCAGCCTCCTTAACTTTCTGAACTCCTACTTATTTATTTTTGTGACCCTGCTTTTTTCTTCCTCCTTCTCTAAGAAAATGTCTGGGTTGATTCCACTTGTCCCTGGAGACGTTTAAACCCCTGTCCTCCATACCTGAGCAAATCCAATTTATCTCTCAAAGTTTCAGAGAGCTCCTAAATATTAATAGTTCCTCACCATCATTTCACTTGCAATCTGTGAATCTCAGAGTTCCCTTTCCAGAGGTCATTTTGTGCCTTTAGTTAGCAAACGCATACAAATCCTAGGATCCATGAGATTTTTTTTCCTTCTATTTCTGCCCAAGGAGAAAGCAAACATGTACTGCTGCATTTGCCATCCCAGGTCCGTAATCTTTCTGATCTTTCATCACCTTTAACAATCTCACCTCATGTATCTTTTCCTAGGCTCATCCCTCAGATAGTCGGGTGATTTCCCCAGGCTTCCTCTCACCTCCCTGCTCATGGGTATACTGGCTAGGAATGTCCAGCCTCGTTCATGAGGGGGTTGAGTCTCCTTTCCCTGCCCTGTTGCTTTCCACAGGGGAACCACATCCTCCCTGACTCCCTGCCCCTCCCCAAGAGCCAGGACTCCCCATCGCCTTCCTCTGAACAGGAGTGTTCTCCATCCATCCTCCTCCCCGCTCAGCCCCCCATCCATAGTACTGTTTCTAAACCTCCAGCTCCCTCTCCCTCATCCAATCTGTGTTAGTCTGTTTTCACACTGTCCATAAAGACATACCTGAGACTGGGCAATCTACAAAAGAAGGAGGTTTAATTGGACTCACAGTTCCACGTGGTTGGGAAGACCTCACAATCATGGCGGAAGGCAAAGAGGGGCAAAACACATCTTACACGAATGGCAGCAAAGAGAGAGACTGTACAGAGAAACTCCTGTTTTAAAAATCATCAGATCCCCCAGAATGCAATCACCTCCCACTGGGTTCCTCCCTTGATATGTGAGAATTGCGGGAGTTACAATTCAAGATGAGATTCCGGGGGGGACACAGCCAAACTGTATCACCATCTTTTCAAGGACACTTTTCCATACATCTCACAGGGTCAGCTCCTGTCCTACCCAGCTGAACAGCCATCCTAGGCTTCCAAAGTATTGCCAGCCAATGTTCATAGCTCTCTTTATCCAACTTGGGAACTCCCCACTGCCCCCAAAACCTACCTGCTTCATGATAGGCTGCAGCAGTGACAATTTTGGAGGCCAGCACCTCCACAGTTTGCTCTGATTTACGGTGTACCCAATTGTGCTCTGCCTAAGCTCCTGAGGATAGGGGCTCCTGTTAGTCTTCGTGGCACTATGTGTATAATAAATCATAATGCTACAAGTGGGCATTCAATTCTAATTCTTTAAATATATAGGAAGCACAGTCATTCCTTCCAAGTCCATGAAAGTGCCTTGCCCACAACATGTGTTATTTTTCAATCCAAGGTACAATGCTGAAAGTTCAGACCAGCATGGCAAGCTGTGAAGGCACAATTTAAATTCCTACCACACCACAACTATTTTTGGCTACTGTTTTCCTAAGTATTTAAAGTCAGTGAACATTCCCTTCTTCCCACCCAACCCCGCTCACATGACACCACCAATCTTGCCTTCAGGAAAACCCAAATGCAGATTCCTGTGACATTAAGTGGACGAGATGAAGAGTTAGCTCCTGCTATAATCCTGCTATCATCAATCTGTGGAATCTACCAGAAAGTAAGCTAAAATTTATGAACCCAGGGAACTGAGGCAGGGTTGTCCTCAAGCCCATCTGTCTGGCCCAGACCTCTCTGCAAGTTCCAGACTGAACTGCCTGCCAGATGTCCACCAAGATAAAAAATGTCACTACTTCAGGCCAATTTCTTTGCTTTCTCTCCACAGGTGAAACCAGGTAGAGACTTGGGAGTTAATCCCAGACTCCTTCTCCTAAATGATCCCTCCCACGCCCTCCAAGTCCTGTCCACATCCTGCTGAGCAGATCGTGTAAAGTCACCTGAGCCTGTCCTCTGCTCTCTGTCCCCAGCACATCCTCTTCAGTGTAGAATTAGGAGTGGCATTACAGTCCCTTCACTGTCTTTTACCTGTGCCCTAGGAGTATTTACCCTTCACCAACTCTGTTGCTCACACCATCAATAGAGCTCTGGGCCTGAGAGATGGATGTGGGGGTGACTGGAAATTCAGTTCTCAGTGCCGCCCTGTCACTCACTCTCCACCTCGGCATTCACAGCTTACCAAAGAGCGATGCAGCCTTCTGGTAGACCCATAAATGGAGGCTACCAGGACCACAGCAGAAGCTGGTTCACATTCTGTGGTGGCACACAAGGTTTTCCAAGGCCCAGCCTCCACTGCATTTTAATTTGAGCAATACTGGACTGCCTGGAGGTCCCCAAACCCACCAGCCTTTGCACGTGTGCTCCCAGCAAAAAGCTCTGTCCCACATCCCCTCAGCTCCACACAACTCCTCCCAGACACTCAGAGGAGAATCTATTTACAGATTTCGCTTGCTCAGATGAGACAGCCCCTAGGATAGCTTTCTGACTTCAACTACCTCCTCCTTATCCCTGTCTTAATCTGCTCTGTCTGCCATAGCAAACACCACAGACCCAATAGCTTAAACATCAGACATTTGTCTTCTCATAGTTCTGGAGGTCGGAAGTCTAAGATCAGGTTCCAGCAAGGTTCAGATCCTGGTAGAGCCTCTCTTTCTGGCTGGTAAATGGCAGGCTCTCACCATGTCCTCAGGTAACCTTTCCTTAGAGCTGTCCACACAGAGGGACATCTCTTTCGAATCTCTCTGGTGACTTTTTGTTGTTTTTTTTTTTCCTTTGTTTTTAGACAGAGTCTTGCTCTGTTGCCAGACTGAAGTGCAGTGGAACAGTCTCGGCTCACTGCCACCTCCGCCTCCCGGGTTCAAGCTATTCCCCTGCCTCAGCCCCCAGAGTAGCTGGGACTACGGGCACGTGCCACCACACCCGGCTAATTTTTTGTATTTTAGTAGAGAAGGGGTTTTACCATGTTGGCCAGGATAGTCTCAATCTCCTGACCTCATGATTCACTCACCTGGGCCTCCCAAAGTGCTGGGATTATAGGCATGAGCCACCGTGCCTGGCCCTTTT